>NC_079420.1:8400123-8497623 GCF_026213295.1 Gadus chalcogrammus
GTATGTCTAGCTTACCCATGCTTTTTCATACATAATGCATGTGTGTGCATGATAATAATTGATAGATGCATTGCCAGTCTGTCTGGTGTGTCTGTCTATCCAGTGTGTCTGCATGTCTACCTGTTCAGTGTGTGTGTATGTGCTTTTTCCATGTGTCTGTCTGTCTGTCTGTCTGTCTGTCTGTCTGTCTGTCTAAAAAAGGATAGTGATACAAGCTTGTTCACACCATCTCCAGTAGACTCAGTAGCCCACAAAGCGCTCACCCCTCTTTTTGGTTAAATTATGCCAGCTTCACCTTGACCTGGGAGACTGTTTTACCCAACAACACGCACACGACACACACAAACACTCTCCCTCTCTGATCCACCCAGCCTCATCTTTAAACACACACACACAGTGTGTGTGTGTGTGTGTGTGTGTGTGTGTGTGTGTGTGTGTGTGTGTGTGTGTGTGTGTGTGTGTGTGTGTCATTTAGCCGCCCCCGGTCCACCTCCGACTCACGTTCCACAGCGAGCCACAGAGCTGCAGCTCTACGGTGACACGACACAGACGCACACTCTGTCCCGGCTTCAAACCGGCACGCGCTGCCATGGCTCGATGCCGCCCCACGCTGCAGAAATACCACACAAGCACTGACTAAGTAGCCGTGGTTGGGTCGGGGCAAGAAGACTCTGTCCCAATGCCTCGCCATTATCTCTATTTCTAATGCTATTATCTTCTTCGTTTTTCTCTATTTTCTATTCTCCATTTGTGTCAATATTTTTCAATCTAGAGCCTAGTAATCTTGCAAAAAAGATTTAATTATGGGTTCGGTAAAAGGTGTGGTGGCTCACTGTGTGTATGTGTATGTGTATTTAGGGGGGGGGGGGGGGGGGGGGGGGTTCAAATTCTGGTTCAGCCGGATGTTTCAGTTCATTTCATGCAGCGCTTTAGCTAGCCTGCGCTAGATCTTTCAGTGCTGGCATGGCCTGTGTCCGTCCAGGCAGGAAACAATGCAGCTGTCAGCATGTAGACAATAAACATGCTAGGCTAAAAACAAGGATCACAGCTGCTGACTGAAGGCAGATGTAAACCGGGACTGCAGCAATGCTTCATCAAAGGCTTTCAAAGGCAGATAGTTTGTGGGGTTAGCATGCTATCAGTCGCTCTCACTCTGTTAAGCTTTCTCAACGGACCGTAGCCTGTTCTCTATACGTTTTCCACGGGGTCTGTATCTTTCATCACTGAATGGGTAAAACGCTTACAGGGTAAGTCAATATCCCCATGTTCCTCCTGGTGGTTTCTGTGCATATCTGATAGGTCCGGTCCAGGAGCTTTTAAGTTTGGCATAAAGTCTTGAAGGAATCTGCATCTAGCAGGAATCTGCATTAAGATGGGATCTGCATTAGTTTATTGGCTGCACAAACCTCCTCTGTTGATCTTTTCTTCACCCATATTCCCCCCACCCCACCTCCCCTTAGACATAAACAACAAAACCACACATCGGCACAAATGCCTGCCTGCCTGCCTTCCATCCTGCCCCCCCCCCCCCCCCCCATACACACACACACACACACACACACACAGTGTTTTTAACATCCGGAACTCAGGGAATGGGGAATGAGGAACAGGGATTGCCACTGTATGGCCCTGCTCCTCGCTCAAAACACACCCACCCACACCCGCACAACCACCTAGGGAAGGGAAGACATCTCATGCCATCCCAACGCATGATCACGACGGCCATCGAAGCTCTGACGCGACCGTGGAGAACGTTCATCCGCCCCCGAGAGCCCCAAAGGCAGGCCCTTGTTCGCCCACGGCCGAGACGACGAGGCAACACAAGCACGGCGGAACATTTTCAATTAATCCGCCCAAGGAGAGAGGTGAGGAAGGATAATTATTCCAACGAGGAGGGGGCTCCACCACCAGCAGAACCAGAGAAACGGGCCATTGAAATCAACGGGCGTCAGTGTAAAGCTACTATCGATCTGTGCCAGTGACACGGTCCTTTGAAGAGCGCTGGAAGGAGAGAGCAAAAGGCAGAACATTGATTCCAATATGCCAGGGAGGAGTACAGCCATGCAGAAGAAAGACAGGGTTTCTAGTTCACAGATCTTTTTTTTTTTGTCCAGGCCTGGCTTTGGCTTTGAGCGTTCAATTATTTGACGAGAGAAAAAATGGTTAGAGCAGAACAGAAGGAGCTAAATGATATCATCGGTTAACCTCAGCATAGGCCTGCTGGCAGAGCACTCTACGAAGGGGGAGTCCCTTCCAGGTCGAGTTGATCGGCCAGTCAGTCCCGCCCTAAAACACGTGGAGCATGCTCAAAAGACGTGATGTCTCTGAGGTCAGCGGGGTCACAGCGTGTTAAGATCCCGGGATTGGGCAGAGGTCTGTGAGCCTGGGGGGTCATCTCATCACATGAGTGTCATTAGCTTCAGCTTGAGGAGGGGGGAGCTCAGATGGGTGCACCAAACCAAAAGCTGGCATAGAGGTCAGCGGTGAGATTTGATCCTTTCTCAATTCCCCAAGTGTGAATTGAGAAATGAAGTGTCTGCAGACCACATACTTTCCCAGATCAGCTGGATAAGTGTCTGAAAGTCAAACACTTCATGGCCGCAGTCCAAGCCAACAGACAACGCAACACAACTATGTTTGGGAGAATGTTCACAAACAGAAAATGTACCATATTTTTGGAAATTCCCTCACTCAATGGAATCCTGAAGAGCAACATTGACGAGATGTTCTGACTACCCTGACTGCCCAAACAACTGAAACAACACAGTCTCTGAAATATTTCAGACTACCCCTGCACTACACACACACACACACACACACACACACACACACAAACACACACACACGTGAAAAGAAAACCGAAACACATGCACACAAACCAACCCCCAACAATTGCAGACATGTCTATAATTACCCCTGGTTGGAATTGAATTTAGGCATCGCTGTCAGAGTAGGACAGACCCTGGCCAGCCATTGGTATTGTCTTACATGAGGCCTTGAGCCCCATCAGCCCACGCCCCTTGCACGGGCACCAGGGATGGATGTCCTGCCAGCTGCTGTGTAATCAGAACCCCACATAGAAGTCACCCAGGACAAGGGCGTCAACCAATAGGGCGACAAGGATAGTGTCTGTGTGGAAGGCATGATGTCATTGACATTGGATTATTCTAAGAGCACCCACTGTATCCTGTCACCACGCAGGATCACAGCCTGGCGACAACGCTCACTCTGTCAGGTCTGCTCTCAGAGAAAGAGCTGCGTTTGTCGAAACTCCTTAACCGGTGGATGAGTAGTACTACAAAACCAATAGAAACACACCTCTGATAACACAGGGTGGCTGCCCAGACTACAAACTCATCCGTTAACTTTCTGCACTGAAATCCACACAGAACAGCGTGATTATCTCCAATATGAATTTGCCGGTGTGTGTGGTTGTATCGGTGTACAAGTAGCTATCCCATGGCTCTCGCCCAGAGTATAAATGCAAATGAGGTTTGCAGTAAAAAAAAATAATACACCAACGTCTACTGCAGTGCTGTCAAAACAAGACAGTTCAGCTCTGACTTCTGAGCTTTTCGAGTGCGCTCCGAGTGCATCCATTCGCTGGGCCACTCAAGCTCTCAAACCACTGTTTTCCTGTCCGCTCTCTGGGGGTTTAGCAGCTTACATAATAGACTAAATGAAATGTTAATGCCAGCCAACTTGACATGGCAGCCGGAGGAGATGTCTCGTTCCGAACAGGACCAGACAATGTGTGTGAGGCCGGCCGGCCGGCAAAACCCCAGAGACCCCCGATTGAAAGGCCTGACTCCATGATGCCTCTTTATCTGATCGCTTCATGCATATACAAGCTTCAATCCAAGATAACAGCCACCAGAAGACCACAGTCCAGCCGTGGTATCGGTTTTGAAAAGAAAAAAGCAGATGTGAACAAGATGACTGTGTTTTTTTCATGAGACTCGCCCACGGCTGATGGGGACAACTTGTGACTAGTAGCCGCTGCTTGAGTGCCGTTGCTCCATAGAAAGCAGCTCACCATCGAAGGAGGGTGCTTCCTGTGTTTTGCAGTCTCTCTCTCTCTCTCCCAATTTGGGTAGTGGACTGAAAGGCTTAAGGCACTCTGGCCAAGTCCAAGTAGGCAGGTTTAAACACGTCCCAGTGGCCCCAAGAGCTCCTCTGTGGTAGAGCTGCTGCCATGGCTGTTAGTGTACTAACTATTCGTGCCTTCGCCTGATTGAAAGGGCTTACATGTAGTGATGAGGTTATAATCATATCGAATTGGGATCAAGCTGCCAAAGTAGACCTCGTCTTGTCCCCTTCCTTTACACGTGTCATCAACAATGACAATCACGCATACAAGCGTGCTAGCTGAATGTGGTCCTCTGCAGAACCATGAATCTAACATTATTAGGAAAACGCGTTTAGTTGATCCCTCTCCCGGACTCCCCCGTCCCCCCCTCCACTTGGAATGCCCCGGTCCGGTGCCACCGCCGCTGTCCTGGTCGAATGCGTCACGGTAAAGCTGCCGTTTGTGTTCAACCGCATCTGCACGCTGGGTTTAATGCATATTGTCTATCTCACAACGTCCCGGCTATATGAGAGCGCCTGAGATCAGGGCATGATGCTGGAAATGTTGTATGACGCAAGAAAATAAGGATAGTCACTTTCAGAAGGCAACTGGGGGGATGCTTTCTTCTGCTCTGGTTGCGCTGGCTTGGTTAGTCGTTATTTGTGACCACATCCACACACAAAGCAAGGTTGGCGAGCATTTCCTTCAATATGACCAACACATCAATTTTGCTGTTGTGGCTGTATGCTACAATATTTAAATGCCCTGGGTTCCATCATGTGAAATAGCCTACAATGGACTATCGGTGAGAACGCTTTAAGCGCTCATGGAGAAATGACAGCTCACCCGAGTGGACCTTGGTGCTGTTTACCCCGTCACGTTTAACGCGTACATCATCATAGAGATTCCTTGCCTTCTTTTTTTTTTTATCTTATCTTCACTGTGTACACATGGCGTTATCACAGCCGTGCAATGCCTTACCTCTGCTGTTGCTGGAATCCACTGCCCCGACAGCTCACGCTATAGCGTTTATGACAAGGAAGGGTTACGCGGACCACATTCAAACACACATTCCTGTTAATGCATCAAAGCCGCGCGTCCTAGGCTCCACGGCGCGTATCCTATGAGAACCACCCGTCTTCTGTCTAAATGCGCTATTCTTCCCTCGATATATTCCAATATTGCTTTTCTCCAAGGAAATGCTTCGGTCCCCTGTCACGTCGTCCTCATACAACAGCTTGTCTCTTTTTTTTCCGCTTACAATCGCTGCAAGCTTCCGTGTACGCGCATCGCGCGCCCATGATTGCAGTAGGATCGTTGGAGCAAGGATCCTGAGTTTTTGCGTTATCCCGGTCTATCGGAACGCATTTCCGTATCTCTTACTTCCTTCGGGTTGTGTAAGCCCGTTAACATTCCCTGGAGCGAGAAAAATAGGGCCGTGCCAATAAGACCAACAAAATCGATAGGGAGAATAATGACAGAGTTTTTACCAAAAATATGACAAAGCAATATCCGAAACATGTATCTTATTCGGTACTGGGCATCTATCAGAAGTCCCGCCCTCTCTATCGCCTCTCTCCGCTAAACCCACGTAACATAGTCACGCACTCTTGCTCCCCCGTGATAACGCTTATTTGGAGCATCCCGTAACAGGCGTTCCGTCGTGAGATGAAGAACGCCTGTGAACGAGGTTACTAATAGTAGGATGGGAAGGCGTCTTGCGATGGGCGGTAACAACCGGGAGGACCCTAAGAGATGAAACACTAGACTTTTGCTAAAATGACAAGCCAATTGTTTTTCCCCCGACCACGGCTTCAAGGGATTCGTTTGCGTATTTCATCAACACTGTCAATCAGCGCATGGCGGTCACTGACATGGGGTGTGGTCAAGGACATACAACCTACCCTTCTTAATCCTACCAGTTACATTCATACAATTATTGGATGGCAATTAAAGTTGTGCCTCCGTTGTCTTCTGTTGAAAATGGTGGAGATCAAGGGATCGCCTTAAGATTTTTGTTTTATTTGTATATATGATAAATAATGAATGCTTTTACTGTGTAGCTACGTAGTAGCCTAACTTAATTTCACCGACAGTCTGTCCCCCTAAGCTGATGCTTTCTGCGAAAGCAAAAACTGGTTCTGCATGCTTGCATGTGTTAACATGAAGCTGATGGGTGAAATATGTCATATCCATATGTAATTTTATCCTATCTAAAGACTTGTTCAAAGGAGGGTTCACATATTGAAAGATAACTTCCCATATCATGGGGACGGCATGAGTACAATTACTGGACATTTGAAACTGTGTGTATGTGGTCAGTGGTTGCCAGTGTTTGTGCACACTTGTGTGTTTGAGTGTGCTTGTGTTTGTGCTTGTGCGTGTGTGTCTGCATTCTTGCATGCATTTCTGTTTGTGTGTGGGTGTGTCTGTGTGTGTGTGTGAAGGAGAATGTGTGTGTCTGTGTTTCTGCCTGTGTGTATGAGAGTATGTGTATACAGGGTGGGTACCTCTGTGGACATAATGCACTCCGGCCAATCCCTCCTGTGCACCTCAATAAAGTCAATTTAGCCGTTCACTGCTGTCAAACCGCTGCAGGGCTGCCTCTTACTCTCTACCCAAGCACCATTCAGCACGTTACATGCAGACAATGCCTTCGCCGGCACTGGGCTTGAACTACGAGGGGAGGAACAGAGAGGGACCCAAAGGCCTCGCTCTCAGCCGGCTCCTAAACATTCCACCTGTTTGGCCCGGAGTCAACATCCCCCCCACACTTATAGGCTACACTCTTAAACTACACGATAAACCATCCACACGTATAGGCCACACCCATAAGAACTACTGTCACACATCCAAGGGCCACACCTATAAACCACACTACTATCACAGCTATAGGTGACCCCTATAAACGACACTACTATCACACCTATAGGCCACCCCTATAAACTACACTATAAGCTATCCACACCTATAGGCCACACCTATAAACTACCCTATAAGCTATCCACACCTATAGGCCACACCTATAAACTACACTATAAGCTATCCACACCTATAGGCCACACCCATAAACTACACAATAAACTATCCACACCTATAGGCCACACCTATAAACTACACTATAAGCTATCCACACCTATAGGCCACACCCATAAACTACACAATACACTATCCACACCTATAGGCCATTCCCATAAACTACACTTCTATCACAACTATAGGCCACACCCATAAACTACACTACTATCACACCAGGCCAAAAGATGAGAGGAGCATTCAGATTTGAGGGGAATCTGGGATGTAGAGATGGTGGGAGAGAGGGAGGTAAGGGATGGGAGGTGAGGCGGGGAGGGGTGGGGGGGAAGCCATCAGGGGATAGTTGATGGCCCCCGGAGGGACGACGAATGGGTACATTTCAAACGGTGGAGGCCCCCAGATGGATGAAGCACAAACACATCTCACCTTTCAACTGGAAAAACCTGGTTGAGCTCGGTTAAACTTCAAGTGTTTTTTTTATGAAGGGCATTTCTTTGTACACTGACATGAAAATCCATTTCAGACATTTTTCAACACACATGTTGACATTGAGATGAACCTTGAGACATAACTATCATGTATGTTTTCTCTTCTTGCTGTGTTTGAACCCCATTAAAGATAACATAGAACCACACACTTTTCTCTGCAAATGTTAGTCATTCATCTAAAAATGTTTGCCACGTCATCAAAGTTTTGCAGTACCCTCTCCTCTAATAGAAATGTCTGTTATCA
This sequence comes from Gadus chalcogrammus, assembly GCF_026213295.1. Lineage (NCBI taxonomy): Eukaryota > Metazoa > Chordata > Actinopteri > Gadiformes > Gadidae > Gadus > Gadus chalcogrammus. The sequence goes on from NC_079420.1 coordinate 8,407,961, forward strand.
TTGTTACACATAGATATGACACAACCACGTTTCCTGTGAGCCACATTGACGGAAGACAGCAAACCAAAGTCGAGACCTAAACATTAACCCTTTATTATGCTTTACACAGGACATGGTCATGGAAGCATCCATTTAGATCTCAATCCTAATCTAAATCGATGATACATTTCTGTCATTCTAACTATTCTGTACTTGGTCATGGTAACCACATTGTTAAATAACAACAGACCAGTCACACATAATAAAACATTTTTCACTCTTCAGTCAATGAAAAGAATAACCTCTCTCAAATAAAAAAAATTGGTTTAGTCTTGTGGTTCAGCTCCCATTGTCTGGTGATAGAAAACAGGCTTCCATCCATCTTCCCCATGATCTACCCTCATGTTCCTAGTTCTACCACTCCATCTCATCATTCCTGGTCTTGTCTGCTCCTGCTTCCTGTGCGGCTCTTGATCTATCCTGTTCCGGTAGGTCCAGTAGAGAACAGGGTAGTATATCCTCATCTGTTCGGGCCCTGAACTCTCTTATGCTTTTAATTGAAGAGATCAGAGAATGGAGCTTTGAAGCTCTGGAAGAATAGGATGCTCTCTTTGTATTCGTATCTCCCCCTTCTCTCTCTCTTTCTCTGTCTTCTTTGTTTAGCCTTTTTCTGTCCTTCTTTCTTGCCTTTCATCTGTTTTTGTGTGTGCATTTACATCCGTGTGTACCAGTGTGTGTCCATTGATATGTGTGTTTGTGTGTGTCAGTGTGTGTCTCTGTGTGTGTGTTTCTGTGTGGGTATGTGTGCAGGACTGCAGCCTGTTGTAATTTTTGGGGAGCTGATGAGAAACAAGGCATTATTTCAGCAGGGGAAGAAGAAGGCCTCCACTCTGACCACTGACAGGGTTTATAGAGAGCAATACAAGGCCCCTGAGAGCACAACTGGCCAACTTGCAGCTTGATCAACTGTTACAACATAGGCTTCTTCAGTGATACCAAATAATTAAGCTGCCAGCGGAGATTCGAGAGCTCACATCCATCATTTCGCCATGAGGCCCAATGTCAAAACAATGGAGCTGTTTGTTGAAACGGGATGAAGCCCACGGCTGCAGGAGCACAGTACAGATTGTTTAACTTCAACTCCAGCGGCAGCATTTTGGGGTCTGCGGTTAAATCGCAAAAAACTCAGGCTTATGTCCGCGGCCTAAAGCACATAAACAACCCCAAGAGGGATTCTACTGTTTTCTTCAGGTGGATCCCCGTGGAACGTGGAGAAGAAACGCGGCTTTTTAAGGCGCAGGGCAGACGTCTGGGTCCGGTTGCATCAATCACAGAACGTGCCGACGTCTCCGTCGGTGGATAAACAGTGTGGTGTTACGGGTTGTTTAGGGAGGCTTTGCAGCTGTAGCTCTCTGGAGCTGCTCTCTGGATCTCTGCCGATCCCAGCAGGACAAGGTGAGGAGATGATTATGTTTGATAATCCTGCAGTAAGCTGCCAGGGACTCTTGGCAACCCCGGCTCATTAGAAACAAATGCTAGGCCGGACTCAAAACAAAACCGTCGAAGAGTACTGTGCATTCTGGACTTTATTTATGCGAACTGGAGTACCATTAGCATAAATAAACCTGATTCATTTATATTAGGGATGGTTTGAATATTATGAATAACACACTATTTGTTTAGTGGTGCTAATGGCACACTGCATTTGATTTAAGCTGTTTTCACTGTTTTCGGTTGAAGTGAATTGGCCATAAAATGTCCATAAAGATTTATAAAATACTGTGTGTTTTTTTATGCTGTGTCCTTGAGCTATTTTCTTTGTTAGGGCCTGACATGTTAATTAAGTGATAGCGTCTGTTGCTGACACAAGTTTAATAGGTTATGTGCATTGAAAACCATGTAATATAGACTAACACAACACGCATAAACCAGGGAATATTTAATCTTTTATCACGATATCCTGATAGTTAATATTAAAAATAGACCTGTAGTTGAGATCACCGGACAATAGAGCTTGATCATGTGTCGCCAATACCTTGCCCAAGGGCAGTCTGTGTGTGTGTGTGTGTGTGTGTGTGTGTGTGTGTGTGTGTGTGTGTGTGTGTGTGTGTGTGTGTGTGTGTGTGTGTGTGTGTGTGTGTGTGTGTGTGTGTGTGTGTTTGAATTTGATCATGGGTGTGTCTCAAGTCAGACATTTTTTGGCTTCCTCTTCAGTATATCATGTCTATTTAGATGCCTAAAATAAAAAAATAAAAAATAAAATAACTTTAACCCTGACCCAATTCGCGTCAAACATATCCCAATATTTATGCAACATGGCCGCCTAGTGGTACACTGGAGTGCGCACACGCACATATGGATGGAAAAATATTAATACATCATATACTGTAGTCTATCTTAAGGGAAGCTAATTAGGCCCCATTCTAGATTGCAAGATTAACGGATATGTCTTGGTATTCCAGTAGGGAGGGTGAGTTGATCAGCCATTGATTGCAAAAACGTATTCGTTTTATTTTTGTTTGAACTCTTGCTGGCCGCCCACCCCAGACGTATATCCTTTTAATTTACACTGAATGGACTACTTAGATTCTCAATATTAATAAATGTCTCTTATCATTGTTTCACATAGATATGACTACACGATATGATGCAAAACAAACACGACCACATTTCTTGCATTGAAGGAAGCAGGAAACTAGTTTATATCTTGTTATAATATTAGGTCAATAATATAACCGCTACCCGAAGTTCAGAAAGCGCACTGCAGAACCCCTCCAGGTCACTAGAGGCGCCCTACCTCAAGACGTCATATCCGGTGACATCACACCGGGAACAGGAGAAGAACAACACTCACGCTAAGAGGTTTGTTTCTGTCAAGTTATTTTACATTAATTTAAGATCCTCTGCGGTTCCGTTCAATTTCTTTATCATAAGGTAGTTATAATAGATGCAACATGTGCAGATTAATTTACTTTAAAGTGAGCTGTTGTCCACAGTGGTCCATTGGGCTGCCTCGTTTAAATTGTGCTGCTTCATTCATCACTACGAGCTAACAAGCTAACAGGCTAGCTAGCATTGGCGTCCTCTTCTCTGGACAGACGTGTGGACACTCAAGTTGTTTGGTTTTAATAGGCTTTTATCAAGAGATACGAAGTACTTCTCTATACCTTTCCAGCAGCCTCTGGTCTTGATCTTTTCCGTAGTTCGTGATTAAGTTGTCAGATATCAGGCGCTAAGAGCTAACTCTTTCACTTTCGTTCTGTGAGAGGGAGCTAACCATAGCTGTATAACTCGGCTTTAATCTGTTTAATGTTATTTTAACTTTGAATTAATTATAAGTTATGTTTCCATTTTAGCAACACAATCTGACTGTAATAAAAAATGGTGAGTTCACTCAAACACTTTTAAACTTAAAAAAAATGTGACAATGCTTTTTGTCTTGAAAAAATGTCTTTATTTAAGTGCATTGAAGACTAATACAGAACTGAATTAATTCTGTTTCAGTCCCGTCGATATGATTCCAGGACGACCATCTTCTCGCCTGAGGGTGAGTGCAACGTGTTGTCAGCATGATTCTCTGTACTGCTCAAGGGCGCCTGCAGTTAGGACTGTGAACACTGCATTGCATTTTCCTTAACAGATTTTATTGCGCTGTGGATTAGCGTTTAGCATTGATATTGGGTTACAGTATGATTTGTTATTTTGTATTTTAGGTTTAGACTTAAGGTTATTTGTGTTGCATTATTAGTTTTGTGTCATGGTCTAATATGTATATTAATTGTGTGTGTTTTTGTAGGGCGCCTGTACCAGGTGGAGTATGCTATGGAGGCCATTGGCCACGCTGGCACCTGCCTCGGAATCCTAGCCAATGACGGCGTGTTGCTGGCCGCTGAAAGGCGGAACATTCACAAGCTGTTGGACGAAGTTTTCTTCTCAGAAAAGATCTACAAACTCAATGAGTGAGTAGTTGTTTATATCTTGTTAAGTCATATACTTTGTCACCCAGTTCCGATTGTAATATCTGTTGTTTTGTATAAGAATTTTTTATTACCTTTTTAGTTATAGCCTGACTATTGTAAATCCGTATGATCACCCAGTATTGTCTGTGTAGTGGGTGACCACCATCCCAATAATTATATTAAGAAAACACAGCTGAAGATTACAAACAACGAAGTGAAGATCAACGAAGGAACACCATTACTTTTGTTGCAAAAGACCTAACCTTAATTGTTTGAAGTCAGCTATATCTTGTCATTCTATCTCATCTCATCCCGTTGTCCCTCTCCCTCTCTTCCAGAGACATAGCGTGCAGCGTGGCTGGAATCACATCAGATGCTAACGTGCTTACCAATGAACTGAGGCTAATAGCCCAGAGGTGAGCCACTGAATACTATGTAGCACTTGATACAAGGCTAAATGCAACTGTGTTCCCTGGTCGTGTTTACTATTTAATTTTTGCTATCAGACAAGAGTATGTAGAAGGTTCCTCCCTGAGCATAATTTGACAATTAGAGGACTACTTTAGCAATTGATGTAAATGTTTAATAGTATTCACAGACCAATCGACTGACATTTTAAGCAGAAATTAAGAGTGTATTAATTTAAACGATGTATGAGATTCGTACAGAAATAGTTGGTCTGTTGGTCATTTACCAAGGCATTTAGGATCCTTGTTCCCATCTTGCTGTGGATATGACCATAAAGCAGATCTATTCCAGTGGGTTCCGCTAGCAACACTGCTGGGAAACCTGCGGGGAACATCTTATCTCAATGTAAAGCGTACAAGAAAAGTCCTCATATGGCATTCAGCCAAATAAAATTGCATGTCTGTTTAATTGATTACTGATGAGCATATTGTATTGTTCCAATTATTAAATATGAACGCTAGGAAGAGAATAATTAATAAAGTTGGTCAGGTTTTTTTTCTCGCTTTCATTGAATTTTTGCACTTACTGCATAAAGAGTAACCTGTGTTAGAAATGTAAGCACCGGGTACGGCAGCATGACGAGTCCGTGTGCCATCTCTCTAGGTACCTGCTGCAGTACCAGGAGCCCATGCCCTGTGAGCAGCTGGTCACAGCCCTGTGTGACATCAAACAGGCCTACACCCAGTTTGGAGGTACGTCCCTCCCCCACTCCCTGGCATCACCGTTAAACCCACACACACAAAACAAACAGACAGGCCTACAAAATGGACTGTACCAACTGGGAAGCTGATCCATCCGTCATACAATTTCTAGGGAGGTGGACCCTCCCATGTGGGATGTCATAATGGGGTCAATTTTAGATGGCTTGTAATGGCTATTCAGCATCACACCTGGTGGTGTGGTAGTGGGGCTTCTAATGGGATAGTGAGTGAGTGAGCGCGTGCCCTTCCCCTGCGCTATCAGAAGGGTGATGGGGTGGGGTGCTGGGACCCAAGTGGAGCCGTTTGCTCTGAGCTGTTGAACACAGCAACACATACCAACCCAGCGTGTTTAGTCTTGTTGACGGCTCCCTCGAAACTACCGTCAGCATGATTCTAATGAAAGACCCCTTACAAAGCCTAATATTGATAGTTTCACAGTTATTGTGTATATCAAAGGTATAGAGTCCATTGCGTATACTATCTTATCGATTAAAAAATGAATTCAAAGATCTGTGGACTTGCAGTAGCTTACAATCTTAGTAATAATAAACTTAATGCTAATTGTCTTTTATATCTCTCTCTCTCCTCCCGCTCTTTCTTGTGTGGATCAGGCAAGCGTCCGTTTGGAGTGTCTCTGCTGTACATGGGCTGGGACAAGCACTATGGGTTCCAGCTGTACCAGAGCGACCCCAGCGGGAACTACGGCGGCTGGAAGGCCACCTGCATCGGCAACAACAGCGCCGTGAGTCATCTTGCAGGGTCTCTCAGGGTCAGGGGTCACCCTGCCCGTCACATCAAAACCAACAGCCAATGAAGTGGCAGGCCCTTGTTTCATTTAATGTAATGGTGAACATATTTTAGACAGCGAAAGCTCCCCTGTTTGTGACAAACGTTCACTATTTGACCATGGTGGGTACAAGTTTGGTGTTGCGACAGTTTCAAATCTGGCCTGCAGTCCTTTGCTGCTCCTAGTTATGCCTCTATTAATTCAATTATGGAAAGGATGTACTCTGTTGTCCACAAATACACAAAAAGATTTGTGGAAAAGAACTATTGCACAAAAAACAAATACACAAAAAAACATAATTGACAAAGGGCAGAGATGTGATTCTCTATTAATTCAATTATGGAAAGGATGTACTCTCTTCTCCACAAATACACAAAAAGATTTGTGGACAAGAACTATTGCACAAAAAACAAAACAAATTCACAAAAAAACATAATTGACAAAGGGCAGAGATGTGATTCCATATACGGCAGACAGAGGGCGCCCAGCCGCAGATTTTTCTGATGGACGTTGATTGTTTTTATTTACATTTATTAACATAAGTAGGAACAGTAATTGACCCGAACAAGGATCCAGCCTTGCTTGACCATGACCTTGTAGAGGTCGATTGTCAAGCTAGCTTGCTAGTTAAACCTTGTTTATATAAATGGTAGAGCTACGAGGTCATCAAACATATCATCAGTGTTGTGGATGCGGCGTCAGTTGCATTCCTTACAGATGTTGCTGCACTAGGGATTGTGTATCACTGGAAGCATGTCTCTGGGTTGAGCTTCTCAAAGTGAGTCCCCGTATGATGGCTATCAGGACTGTGGCTGGGCTTTCCAATACAAAACCTCTTTATTTTACCTGTAGTACTTGGATGGTTTATCGATAAGTGATTTTTATATGCATAATGAGCTTTTATTTTGAAATGTATTTTTATCTTGACATGTCCTGTTTACCTGTTCTCCCTACAGTCTGCGGTGTCCATGTTGAAGCAGGACTTCAAAGAGGGCGAGATGTCTCTGGCCTCAGCGCTGGCCCTCGCTGTCAAAGTCCTCAACAAGACCATGGACGTCAGCAAGCTGTCCGCCGAGAAAGGTCAGTGCCCGGCGTCTCTGAGCTCTCGATGGGCAGAGGAACACGAGGACTTGATCTGGGCATGGGTAATGGTGGAGGAAGGCTCAGTCAGGAGCAGGAAGGGGTTAGGTCCTGTAGCTTAGTGAGGAGAAGCCTTAAATATACCAATGTATCGTAGATTTGGGCACCACTTCACGAAATGGATAATTTAGATAGAGCACGACAACTCGACAGTTGCTAAGCTGGGCATGTGAATTCTCGGCACATACGACGTAACAAGATAAAACGCGTCTTTATAGAAAGATACATTTTAATTAAATGAAAGATAGTGCTAACCCTTAATAAAAAAAACTTCAAAGGAAAAGCTAAATAATAGACAAAAAAATGTCAATATGGATGTGGACAGTTACTCTTATCAAGGCAGTTAATACCAAGAGTTCACAAGAGCTGCAGCTGAACGGCACCCCAACAGCTAGAAGCTGAGAGACAAAGACCATGTCTTCATCTGTTGCTTTAGTCCGTGTTATGCGGATTGTCTGGCTGATTATCTCATGATGTGCCCACACATTTCCTGTTGCTGTTCAAACAAGGAGCTGTTGTGTATTGCCAGTGACCCTGTAACACTGCAATATCTTATCTGCTGAAGGGAGTCACAAGATAAGAGCGGGCGCAGATAGTGTTCAAAGTGGGACCCATGAAAGAGGAGCTGTAATTCTATCACTCCCCTTATGCCCTAGCAGGTGTTCTCCACATTCAGGCCACATGAGAATTCAAGAGGGAGTTTGACCAAGTAGAGCTGTGGTTTTGCTCCTTTCCCCAAACGTTGGCTTCTCCTAAAGCTAGGCCCTAGCTGTATCTTATTTAAGGAAGTGTACAGCAGCTCAAACGCAGGCATTAGGATCGAAGGAATCGATCCCAGAACATCTCGATCAAGAGACAAACACCAAGTTGCTTTTGTCAGAAGCAACTTGCAATAAGCGCATGTAACAATGAAGATGCAACCCAGAAAGTGCAAGGCCAGTTGCTGAGGAGATGGAGCAGGTTGACTGGTAACAGGCAGGTTGCTAGTTCGATCACCATGTCCTCCTAGCGCGAGTGTCGAGGTGTTTCTGGGCAAGACAACTAACCCAAACAGCTCCTTACAAGCTGGCTGTTGCCCTGCATGGTTGTCACCGCCGTCTGGTTGAATGGGTGAATGTCAGGCAGCGACTATAAAGCACTTTGAGGGGCCGCCGTGAGGGAAAGCGCTGTATGAACGCAGTCCATTTGAACGTCTTATTTGTTTGTAGTGGAGATCGCGACGCTGACCCGGGAGAACGGCAAGACGTGCATCAAGGTGCTGAAGCAGAAGGAGGTGGAGGAGCTCATCAAGAAGCACGACTTGGAGGAGGCCAAGGTGGAGAAGGCGAAGAAGGAGAAGGAGCAGAAGGAGAAAGACAAGTAGTCCGTCCCCAAGGCTGCCTCCACCCTCGCCTCCTATATTAAGTTTACCTGCGTGTGTATGATTGTGTGAGCTCAGTTGACGAGTGCACTGTGTGAAATGCCAGAAGCACATTGTTGCTCTACTTGTGTCGTTTTTTTTCTTAAAATAAACCCGAATGATTGATCAGGTACAGAGTTTTTGATTTGTTCTTTAACACTATCTGTCACACAACCCTTGCTCCATATGAATGCACAGCACGGGGATCTTTGTCGTACTTGAAGGTGCTTAGGTAAAAACATCCACGAATTGTAATGTATGATATTACATTGCTTTTATAGTTACCACATGTAGTGGGTTACCCTGAAGATATCGTCATCACTGCTTTTCCATAGCTAAAATGGTACTGGTTTAATAATGCAGATATGTTCAGGGCTATGTTTGAAGAAGAGATGGACTCTTAACCATCGTATTGGCCTACTTATGGCCCAAGTTAAGTTCTTGTTCGTCATGAGATCCCAAAAAAGATTTGTAGCCTCGAAGTGCACACTTTCCGGAACATTTGAGTAAATAATATGTATATTTTATTTGTGAATAATGTGATATTGTTTTTGACATAAGTATCAATGGTCATTTTATTGTGCCCCCTTTTTCGGGAATACAGTTGGGCTACTCAATTATAACTAACTCAAGCCAATACAAATACCTAACCTGATTCGTCTTGATAAAGCCGTCTTGGTGTATGGGTAGAGAATTATTTGTAGGAGTAGGCTAGGCTAACGAAACCGAGAAACGATGGCAAGCAGCGTCAGCGAATTCCTGGAAATAGGATGTTAACCCTAAACCTAACCCTGATCTAGGAAGTGGCTATCATCCCCATGCTTGAGATGGAGTTATGTTCAATCAATGTGAAAATATATCACATTCTATATAGGCTTAAACTAATGTGTTACCTACTGACCAACTCTGTCTCTTTCAATCTTGCAACGTCTATCTACACGTGACTTTGTTAAAGTAGTTTAAGTGCTCCAAACCGCTCTCAATAGACGGATATGTCTGTAGGGCAAACTACACGTCATTGGTCTGCAGAACATGGTAGTCACTTTAGAGTTGAACAGACTGCAGATTACTGGAGTATTTGGAATAAATCAGGCCAGTTTCAAAATAATTTTCAGAGCTCTATTATAAAAGCCTATTTTATTGAAAGAAAATGACTTCATTCAGATATGCATTTTATTTATCTCCCACACGAAGAAATGAAGGCCTATCTATATTATTCATGTGTGTCATAAAATGGTTAACTCTTAACCGTAAACCATGACAGCCTGACCCCACCCCTCCCAAAAAACACAGAAATTTACATTAAATACAGTTTTGAAAAGATTCAGATATTGACATTGGTTTAACAGCTTTTGAGTCACAGGCCACTCAGCAGTATAGAGGCGTCTGGTCTATGCACATGCAAACTAGGTCAAAATCCGAACACCCCAACACAAAGGAAAAGGGAGGATTCTCAAAGTAGGTTATCTGCCCTCTTATAAGTTGACATACAGAGACGGTATGATCTATCAATATTGCTTTTTGTCCCCACATTGCTTATTTTGGTTCTTAGATCCATGTTCAAAATAAACTTGACCGTGTTTGCAGACACAGAATGAAGTCTTTGGCTTTATTTTTGTTCGAGAAAACGAAAACAAAAGAACAGCTTTGTGTAAACGATAAAGGTGCCAAGGGTGATTTCTATACCACGGTGCTGGGTGTGCACAGGAAAATCAACAGTAATCTACAGTATCTACAGTAATAAGACTCAAGAGTATAAAAGCATATAGCACTCCTCTCTTTAGGCACAAAGAGCCCTCGCTCTCCCCCTCCTCCAACCAGGCCTTCGCCTCCAGCAGGGTCACCTACAGCACAGTTCACTAAAAGGTATGAACTAGGGGATAGTTCAAACAACAAACTGGTTGGAATAGACAGTGTCAGCTCCTCTGACAGTGGAAGCCTGTAAATGCATAACCCATCTTGGGTTAAAAGTTTTCTCATTGCCGTAACACCTATGTGGTGTCTACGATGTATGCGTGATGTGCCAGGAACATAGTCTTCGGTACTAACCAAAAAGATCGTAAAAATACAGATTTTTTTAAACCGCAAGTGAGCGATGCTAGCTGGAATGATGGCCAGATGGATGATCACCAATTAATTTAAATATATATATATATCGATTTGATTACATTCACATGAAAACTCGACACATCAAACTCACACTTGTATAGTTTTAATGCAAAACTACTTTTTAAACACAATGTCGGCTAAATGTGTGCTACTAAAATCTCCCGTCATGCTGTCTTTCTAGCATGCCCATGTGGAGCCTACAAGGTGACCACCCAAAGCCTCGGAAGACCTGAAAGAGGAGAGATATGCAGTGGTTTCTCTCCCACCTTCACCCAAATTGTCCGACAGATGTTACCATGGCTGTTGGCCCTTGTTAACATCTGTTCCTTCTGCCAACCAGAGGGAAACATCAAACAGTCAGCAGAAGAAGCTGAATGTGTTCGAACTCTGCTGTTCGTTTCCGTTCCTGTTGTTGGGTTAGTTTGGGCGAGAGGGAGAGAGGGATCCAGAGGGAGGGATCCAGGGGGGGAGTGTTGCAGTGCAACATCGGCAGAGGATGAGGTGAGGGACGACAGATGGGGTGGCAGGGGATTCCAGTGGGTAGGCCATGAAGATGAGGGGGGGGGGAGGACAGATGGGGTTGCAGGGACGTCCAGGGGGGGTCACTCCTCATCGGAGCTGCTGGCCTCCAGAGGGTAGGCCATGAAGACAAGGTCAGGACGGGCCGGTACCACGGGGTCTCCCGGCTTCACCATCTCAAAGCCCATGTAGTGGAACGTCCTGATGATGGCCACTGGTGGAGGAAGAATCAGCATCATCAGCATCATCATCATCATCAGCAGCATCATCTGAGCTCATCGTCAAACCAACATGGCAGTATCTGCTTGATCATGTAGAGGTTAATAAACTACTTGGAAAGAAAACTTCACAAGAACAATCATCTTAATCTTAACTTCGCTAGGGTCATGGAAACTCAAAACCAGCCTGTCAAAAATACTGGCAAAAAGTGATGTAAAATAAAATAATGTACTTTCATTCACAATTAAAACTTCCATGCAAATGTGGCAGTAGGCTTGTCTGTATGCTATAATGGGTATTATTGGATCTTACAATAATGCATGCATGTACTTGGACACATTGTGTACAAAACAAAGTGTTCTAACTACTGATTTCGTCCATGTGGCATTCATTGCCACGCCACTTCAATATTATTTTAAGCAACCAGACCTCGGGGCCTTCCTGCTAGCGTGCCAAACCGAACAAGGTGTCAAAATGCCTTACGTCGGTCAGCTCTGCTTTTATGGAACCAGAGGAACACACAGCCGACTTTGAGCTTCTCTTCTGTGAACTCTAGCAGAGCGGTGAGCCTGTGGAGAGAGAGAGAGCGAGAGAGAGGAGGGGAGAGAGATGGGAAGAGGGTGAGAATGACGTAAGCATTTTTTACATGCGATGCAACACAAAAGTGTGATTACAGCTGGTTAAGAGCGGCTACAGCTGTTCTCACATCTCATTACTGCATCACACCCACCCCACTATCGCATTTCATGATAGGGTTCAGTCATCACATCGTGACTTGTGATGAGAGCGCTTCCAACACATTGGCAGTGCAGACGGTTGGCACCTTGCAATGCAGCTTTCCATCACAAACTATAGGATGTGGCATTCACAGCCTTGGCGCAAAATAAACCCCATTCTGATTCTGAAGTTTCTGTTTGTCTACAATGTTTTGTTTAGTTACAGTTCATTCTAGTTCTAAACACAAGCTGGGTGAGGGGGGAACTGAATGCGCTATTCCACATTCAGTTCCCCCCTCACCCAGCGAGTGTTTGGAACCCAGATGGCCGCCAGGTGAATATAAGGCCCATGGAGGGGGCAAATCTGAGGCTTCACTTGATATAACCTGTTTATTGCCAAGTAGGTTACACATACAAGGAATCAATCTCTGTACGTTGGTGGTAAAGACAGCGTGCCTGGAACGCGAAAAGGCTTGCATTTGTGCCATGTCTGAACAGCCAAATCCCGTAGCTTGTAATGGAAACTTTGTAAAGTTGCATTACAAGGTGCCAACCGTGTGCCCTGCCAATGTGTTGGAAGAGCTCTCGTCACAAGTGATGACTTAACCCAATCATGGAGTCCGATTGTGGGGGTTGGCATGATGCAGTAAACCCATCTTCTCCGCCCTCCCAGACGTACCCTTCCTTGCTGCCCTCGGCCAGATGCCCCGGGGGGATCTGGATGAAGAGGCGCTCCCCACGAAGGATGGCGTCCCAGCAGGCTGCGTGCTGCTCGCTCAGCTGGTAGTGGAAGTGGAAAACCGCCGGGCCGCCGCTGGCCGGGCCACCGGCCTGGGTCACGGTCAATCGTGTGTCCTTGAGACCCGGGAAGGAAGGGGGAGAGGGTGGAGAACAAAAAGGTATCCATCAATCATGAAAGATATTCATTGAAATAAACTAAATTGGAACATGGATATGGATTATACTAAACAAGTCGGGCGTAGACCATGTCTTTGTTGCGGGCAGCAGAAGGAAATGCGTAGAGCTCCGACGGTTGTTCGGAAGGATATGCACATTGGGCCATCCTGGAGCAACACCCCTTAGGGCCGACTCACACAGAATCAGGCCTTTGGGGCGAAATCAAACGCCTGTTCGACCATTCTTTTGAATGGGAGCATTGAGCTAAAAAAAAGAAAAAAAAAAGCCGGCCTGCGGCGAAAAGGTTGAACCAGAATCAACCTTTAGATAAACGCAACGGAAACTCACGCCGCGGCGGCCAATCAAGTAAGCCGGCGATCAGACCGAAGACCTTGTTTGACGAACTTTGTTTACCATGTAACGTTAGCATTGTAGCACTCCACTGTTTACCGAGCAACTGTGAACACGGAGGGGAGACCGATGGCTGCCCTGTTGTCCTTTCAGGAGCTGCACGGCCCGGCCCTGAAGGCGTGTATGAAGGCCACAAGATACCGAACTCAAACGGGCCATTGCCCAGGTGTTTGTGGCAATCGCCCGCAATGCCTCTCTTCTTCTTTTTGTGTCTTTGAAGCTGGTTGGTTTTATGTTTTCCATTACTTTACACAGTCCTTTGCGATTTTATTGAACATTGTGAGATCTTTTGAGCTGCGCTGGAATAAGGGGGCAGACAAGGCAGTGCGGCATTGTCTGGTCCACCCGCAACGTTGATTGGGCATGAATAAGGCCATAGCCCTACTGATTCCTAATGACTTCTAAAGATTTCCCCGTAAACCCCTTTGGTTAAAAGAATCTACTAATTTAATGATTAGTCAGTCATAGTATGCAACAATAACAAGCCTTGACACCTCAGGTGTGTAGACTATGTGGACTGTAGACTATTTGTATTTGCATATAGAGTCAGGTCAAACGACGCTAAGGAACCCAGACAAGAAGGTTCAAGCACGTCGGCTCTTTCATTGTTATTGTTTTGAAACGCTGTCTCCCATGAGTCACCGGTTTCATAAACATGGTTGATTAGTTGAATAACAACTGCTCCACATATGCAAGGCATTACATTGCTCATCTCTGGGGTGTGAGAGTATTATGGTGCCAACTTGGGCCTGTCCCAGAGTGAACTGAGCTGGATTGCGTGATGTGGTTTTAGGGTTAGGCTCGTTCCAGATCGGTCCACACCCACGCTGTCAACATAAAGAAAAGTACGTAAATAGCCGGTTGTGCGGTCGGGTGCACATGCATCAGCTGAGCAACGATCACAGCGGGGAGAAAGGGCTGAACTGGTCCACTTCCTCTGCCAGAGTGCTATTTAGCAGACGCTCTCTTTTATCGAGATCAACTTACAGCGCATTAAGATACAAGTCATTAAGCAGCCTGTGAGTGTGTGTGTGTGTGTGTGTGCGTGTGTGCGTACGTGTGTGTGTAAACTCACCTTATGGAGTAGCACGCCCAGAGAGTGATCCCTGACAGTCCCTCGCCCACCCGGGATCTTTAGCTGTGGGTGAGGGGCATCAGGAGCACCACAGAGGCCCCGGACCCTGGGTACTGGAGCCCGACAGCCTGGGGCATGTCAGCGACGAACTGGAAGGGAACATAAACAAGCTCAGTAGAAATTCTAAACCACAACAAGAACAGGCAACAACAACACAGGAGGAAACATGCAATGCAATGTTACCATGGAAGATAACTTTAGGCCTCTACTTGTTGGTCGAGGTTAGCGCTGTATCATCGGCTTCACTGAATAAGCGCCCGTTTAAAGTGCATGTGAACTCATCTCGAGAGTCACTGTGTGGACGTACAGCGCTATTAGAGTTGCTCTGAATTTCACACGCAACCTGGCTAAGTGCAATTTTAGAGAGTCAGAGGCCCGTCGAAGCCAGACGATCCTCTGTTACCCGTCTACCCAGGGGTTTATATGGTTTTGTAATTGAGTGTAATTAACTGAATCCACAGCAGGCGCACTGACAACAGAAGGACGTCCAGAGTAAACACTGGAAAGCCAATCGTTAATGGAGGATCCCCCCCCCGCCCTTATTAATAACCCTCTCAGCTGGCTGGGCCACCTGCTCTGTCCACGTATTGTTAAGAGGAACGCCAAAGAAAATACACAGGCCAACCACTACCTGAGTCCTGTCAACACATTCATTCATTAAATGCATCTGAAGATTCCGTGCGCTTTTGGTTTTGCTTTTCATAGCCACCCAGGAACTTGTCCTCAGTCATAATTATTAAATACTATGAATATTAAAACTATCTGTATTACATTAAATGTGTCATTGTTGTCCCCAGTGAACTGTTACAGAGGCCAATGGGCTTGGCATCGCTGGGCTATTCTTAGAAACCGCTTGTTTATCCAATTATTTTCTTTCGTTTTTCTTGACAGATTAATCTCCAGTTTCCAAACAAATGGCCAAGAGCCGTTATCTGAGGAAGACAGTCTCTGCCGTTCATCAAAGCCTTCTCTTCTGTCCGACCATAGCAAACAGAGTTCATACTGCAAGTCTACAGGGCTACAAGTTTAAACTACTTTTAAAATGTGTATTTTTGGGTAAAGATTGTGGGTAAAAATTCAAATCTGAGTATAGAATTGTCTACCGGCTTTAAGGCTGATGGTTAAAATGCTCATTATATTGTCTTCAGGCATAACAACCAAGCAAAATCTTTTACCTTAAAAAAAGACCAACATTATTTGCTAATGATGTTATCCTTCGGCTAAACAGCAGCCATAGAGCTGAAGAGCGGACACAGTTGTCGGGCGAGGTCAAGACAGAGCTTAAAGCACTCCAGCTATTGACTACCTGAGGAGTACCAATTGGATACCAGTTTGGGAAAACCGTTGAACAGTCGACGGCAGACAGAAGGCCAGCTAGCCAGAAGGCCAGACAGCCAGCCAGCCATATGACGAGGGTGGGTCAACAAGCACATGACCAGTAAACACCTCTGGAAATAGCTCCTGCGAGGGCCCAGGAACCCAGCATGGCGTTGGCGCTTGGAGTTACCGTGCAACATTTCACGTCCCAGACACAGCGAGGAGAGGAGGAGGTCATGTGACTGACTGTACCATCTACCTCAAGACCTGGTTCTCTCTTGGCTCCGTTCCGATGTGTTCATAATTCGTGTTCTGCCCGTGGGCTTCAACTAAGAAAAGGCACAGGAAATCACGGAAATCTCCAAATTGTACATGATATTCATCACGTCCGCTTATGATGTAACGTATTTGCCGTGGAATCTATCCCTCCCGATCCATAAATATTAAATGTCACTACAAGGTACTGAAATATATATTAGCAGGCAGTCAAAAAGCTACGATTTCTTTTGTTTGCCATCCTTTACCCTCTAAAGTGACAGTGAACCAGGCCCTAGATGGTCTTTGGAAAATATGTGAATTATGAGCCTTTGGTGTCGTGAACACCACACAGCCTCTGGTGATGTAGAGACTAGTGTGACGTAATGATAGTAAGCACACTTGTTTCATACTTTAGTTTAGTTTCACTGCTCTCCCTCTGCTATTGTACCCCTTGTTAGACCAAGCAATCAAATTCACTGCAAATGCATTATGTTGTAATTGATTAATTATCTGAAAATAGTTGATTTGCTCTTTAGTTCGTTAAAGAGGTAGTTAGTTAAAGAGCTACTAACAGTTGGGCACTACACTTCTTCTCAGGCAGCAAGATCTGAACCAATGTCCCCATTGCATTGCATGCATGCATTTTTTGGGCCAACTTGACTTTTGCATTACGACTACCAGACGATAACAAGAACAAGGGCTCGGTCGAGGAGGTGCAAGCAGGGGAGTTCACAATCGCTGCTCCTCCCGGGCAACTAGACCGGTTAGAGACTCTGCTATGTCTGCATAGTAACCAGGCAGGTGGAAAAACAAGATCATCACGCTGCGACTCCCTCTCGGTCATGACGTGCAGAACACTATCTTTTACAAGGCTTTAAAGTTAAATGGACGCTGCTTTGGTGCTTCACATTTCAGGATAAGCCCTGTCTCTATACTTTAGGCTACGTTAACCACAGAGCACATCATGTAAAATACCTACTTGTATTTTCCCTGTTTGTTTCATGCATTGGTTAACCGAGCAACTGTGAACACAGAGGGGAGACCGCTGGCTGCCCTGTTGTCCTTTCAGGAGCTGCACGGCCCTGCCCTGCCCTGGGTATATTGCCGCTACCTTTTAATACTCCATTATATTTGTTTTGTATCCAAATTTTCCTTCTGGGATTATTAAAGCGTTAATCTCATACCTGCTTCCACTAGTAGTTATAATCTAGTTAAGATCTGGGCTTTGGCTGATGAACCCATGAAGTAAAGATACTACTGCAAAGCCTTGTGAGTCGTATACAAGTATATAAAGTGCAAATCAAGGCAGAACAAACACACGCACGAGCTGGAGACACAAACAGATACACATGCACACACCTTGTTATGTTATCTTAATTGTGCCTTTACAAGATATACTGGATACATACATACCTCTGGCAACAGCGTACAACTTCTATATTTTGTTGGTTAGCGAGAGTAATAGAATAAGATGAACTAGATATTGATACATCCCAATGAAAAGGGAAAAAGAGTGTTAATTAAATAGGTTGGATGGGTCATTGAAATGTTATAATACCATCTAAACAAAAATGAAAATGAAAAATGACAACAACAAGTTCAAAAACGCACCATACTTTAGGTTTGGTGTGGGCAGAACAGGGGAGAACCGAGAATGGCATGAGTAACAAAACATACACATGTCCAATTAGAGGAGGCTGTGAGAGGTTGGAGCAATGATGTAAGTCATGGCTGGCAAAGAAAAGGACGAAGAGGAGGACAGTGGCAAGGATGCCAAGAACATTCCTCTCCCCCCAACCTCACTACCCTTTACAAGAACAAAAAAGAAAAACGTGCCTGCCCGTGATAGAAATGGCAGCTTGTTTTGAAAGGCAACACCCTTGCCCCTCTGACATTTCTGCCACACCCCCGCACATCCAAACCGCCATCTGAGTCCGCCAGACAGGCACTAGGTCGGCCTAAATGAGGAATATGGGCCAACAAACCGTTTCATAAGGAAGGCTGCTTTAAAATGGCTACAGAGTCTCTGTCCAAGTGCAGGTGGACAGAGACGAGAGACGTCTATAACACTGCCCCTCTTCATCATAGGTGTGGAGGAGTTATAGTTAATGGTTAATAATAGTTATGATCAGCCTGTAATATGGAAGACAAGCGTGCAAGGGAGATCACTTAAACGACTATACTGTTATACAATTAAGGTTATACCTTTGAACTGAAAACCCTAATTACAATGTTTACATATCCCAAATTTGTCTTAGTCATACTGAGCCTTAGGTGAGTACAACTGAGCAGTGTATAGCGACGATTTTTTTTGATCGTTTTTGTAACAACGCATTTTGAATTGAGAGAGATAAACTAATTGGGTTGTATTATGAATGGCTTGTTGGTTTGAGGACGGATTTAGTTGATTATCCTGGGGGATTAAGCATCTGTCTGTCGGAGGACGGCCTTGAGGTGGAAACGGCACTGAATGCCTGGCTGTAGGCTACTGTACTATTGTCCTGAGTATTACAAAGAGCCAACACTAGGATATCCCTTCAGAACATAGTTCTACTTCCTGCTTGTAATACATTGGCCACGGTTGCTTTTGGTTCATGAAACGAGTGAATGAACAGGGAGAAGGGAACGACAGAAGGGATCAAGAGAGGACATGTATAGTGCTATGCAAATGAGCTGTTTACAATCAGAAAACTACCCATGTGTGTTTACTGTGGCACCTTTCATGGATAACTTGCATGTCCCTACAACAGCGTGGGTTGTGGTGTATATCCGATAGACTAATACATTGTTGATGTTCTCTGCAGACTTTGTCTAACGTCATAACACCGTCGTAGCACAACACAGAAACCGAACCGTCCCATTAGGTCTTAACACCCTCATATGGCGATTAACTTGTCTCAAGGCTAAACTTGGTACACAATAACACGACTGGTTACACAATTCCAATCTCGGCCGGTGTAATCTATCCTGTGGCATTTAATTGCGATGGAAAAGGGCGGCTGTACATAATGTACAGACCCCAAAATCACCTGAACTCAGGTAAATGCCAGGTGTCCTGTTTGGCCAAACACTACCAAATTGATGTTTTTAACCAGGCAGACTCTTATTAAGAAACGAGTCAAATATATTTAAAAAAAAGTAGCGACTATTTGGTAAATATTGATTTCACAGACATGAATGATGCAGCCCTATGTGCACTCCAGGCATCCATCACCTCAAAGTGACTTTGGTAGACGCTTCAGAAGTGAGCCAGCAAAACGTTAAAGGATTTGTTATCTAATGCTCCCAATGTAGGCCAGTGACAGGGGTGAAACGTAATCATCATCCTGCAAAGAGTGCACCGCTCACACAACACGGTGCATCAAAACAGATCACAGCGAAACAACATCAGACGTTACCACAGAAACATCAAATACCTCCCATGTGTCTGGTAGTCGACAGAGAGCATGCTCAAATCGCTAGAAGCTTCCACATCCTTGCAATAGACGTAATCATGTAGGACATGAAAGGAAACAGGAACATGCATTGTTTGTCGATTGGTATAATGAAGCCAATATCCTTGCGTCGTCATCGAAGAGCGTAACGATACATCATCAATTTATCATTTCAACGCGTCTGAAGAAAACACAAAAATGTAGCAGAGCTCTTGGCTGCACGGCGTCATACAATACAGTCGAATTGTTAAAAATAAAAAAGGTCAGAAGTCAATCGCAAAACGCCCCAGAGAGTGGCACAACAACCACTACTGTAACCCCACAGTCAGGTGATACCCGCTGTGGAAAGAACCGCGCAAGAGTCAGTTTCTCCGCAAATCAGGAGTTATTTACAACGCTGTCATGCATGTACACAGGTCTCCATGGTTGGATTAAGATGTACAAAACAATCAATTGAACACATGTTGACATGTATGCAAAAAAAACACCCAAAAAACAGCCTACCTCTCCTCTGTGTTCAGCATGATATAGTCGAAAAATGAAACTTGGTGACCTTGTAGAAAACCAAAACAGTGACTATTTAATAGAAGCTCCACGGAAAAGTGCACCATCCGTAAATTAAAACCACCTATTCAGTTAACCTAGGAGGTATTACTGCTTTGGGAGACGATGTTTTGTTGGTCCACGGACAAGAGAGGACGGGAGCTTTAAAAAAGTCTGCGTCGGTCGAGGCGGAACGCAGGGTCTTTATAAGGACGCTTCTGCATCCAACGCTCCGAGCGTACAGGGCGGCCGCTACCAGCCAATAACTGATAGGCTGGTCACGGCCGCCCCCTCGGAACCCACTGACCGCTCGGATCGGTGATTGGTTGGTGACACAAAGAGGGGCCGCACACTGTACGTCCGAAACCTTGTCTCTAGCGTATCCAGCGCCACTGCCTATTTATAACCAAACCGAGGAGAATCATGGGTATTCTGTTCCGGAAGTAGCTTTCAAAACAACTTCTTATTATAGGCCCACATTCGTGCAAGACAATATTTCCCTTAAATTAATTTATTTCTTAACACTGCTTATGTAGGCTATGCATTATCCCTAGCTGATTCATTTTGTATCATTCTAAAAGAAGTGTAAAAGTTCAAGCGTGCATACACAGCGGTGGGTCTCGTCTCGAACGCGCCCTCAGCAATATACGTCCTCCTTCCGCGCAAATATGGGATGGATTATTGGTGTTGTGTGCACATTGTTTGTTGAAAAGAATCGTCAAAAAAAGAATAAAATATTGCTTATAATGTGAGAATATCTTCTCTTTAATCTATACGAATGGATCTAGTGTGGGCTATCGTCCGGCTTTAGATCGGACTTCCAAGTTTTGAGATACTCCCCGCCGATCCAGCGTTGCGCCTTTCTGATTACGCTCACTCTGATTGGTGATAATCAATCCAAGTGTTCAGTCTCACTTCAAATTGTCTAAAAACCAAGTTCTCAAAAACGAATTACTGAAAGCACGTAAAGCAATTTATGTGGAGTTATATTGTTATATATATTTTATTATTATTGTATGCTGAGATAATTGAATAGCCCAACTAGAAATAGCTAATATTCAATGAGAAATTGTACAATATCTCAACATTTCCATGAGACATTTTATAATCCCCTGTATAGATGCATATGTATATTTAATACATGTAGGCCTATATCAAATTTTTTGGTGTATTTGCAAATGTTTCATCATTTAGAATTTCCTTTATAATGTCTTTTTGTTTTAACTTTTTACTTCTTGAGCAGAGAGTGACACAGATAAAGTGAGCTTTATTTTGTATTGTGCATCGAAATGTTTACTCGTGTCCATGTCGTGGGGTCAATGCCCCCAAACCTCGACTCAGTACTAGGTGTGAGCCCCTCTGGGATCATCCATTTAGCATCATAGCTACACTGCTGCTGGAGCCCTCCGAGCTGGTGAACTCACTCCAGAGAGGGGATGGGTTCAGTCTATTCCATCTGGGTGGTGGGGGGCTGCAGAGGAAAGGCACCATGGGAAATAAAAACACAGCTATGTATATCCCTCTTCTGCGAGATCCCTGTGAGAAAATGATTAGTGACGTAAGAGTGTAGTTAATCTCTTATGCATGAATGAAAAACTAATGGCATAGATTAAACATACCATATGTGTGTAGATGTAATACCGTATTTAAATTAAGCTAGTACAATTGAGTCTTTCCAGGCAAATCCATTCCCAATGCTTTCCTATGGATACCTTCAAAATGTAAACAGCAATATGTCTATACCATCATCTGGTGTCGTTATACATACAAACACATTGGGAAAATGGAACAGAAGTATAGCTCATTATTTATATTATTTATAGCTCAAGTCCATTATTTTATTAATTTTTACCGGTATAAAAATGTCCTCTAGAAAGTGGTGGTCATAGGATCCATAGGCATGCTACCGTGCAATCTGATCTGGGATCAGTAGCTCAGGCTTTCTATCGAGGACGATCTGACCTCTTTCACAGCGTTTTGCTACTGCGTCACACGGCTGTGCACAAGGCTCAAGACCTCTATAAGCAGGTAAACGTCTCAGGTTTCCACCAATCAACGTCTCTCACCGCGAAAAACAAAACACTGTCCGTTGACCTGATATTTCCGTTGGTGGTCAAACCTCCTCCGACAGAGAACACAAAGGGGAAGATCAGGAGTATTTGGCCCCGATACACACACCAAGCCATCCACTTCAGACAGTCCCCAGACCAGAAGCATGACAAATTCAAAAGCAATTTGAATAAATTGAGTGTTCTCTTGTCGCAAGAACCCGATGCTGCCTGAGTCCCGATAGGCGATGTAAGAGGGCATTTTGACACGTCAAAGATGCAGCTCAGATTCTGGGCCATTGATAGGCTTATCATATGTGCACAGGCTTTTTTTTAAGACAAAGACACGCACACACACACACACACACACACACACACACACACACACACACACACACACACACACACACACACACACACACACACACACACACACACACACACACACACACACACACACACACACACACACACACACCATATCTCATGCAAGTCCATGTCTCACAAGACAGTCGCTGTCTCCAATACAAGTAACATTATAATTACAGTTTGTAAGTTTGTTTGTGTATTTAATTTTCCTGGATTTGGCAAGCAACATTGCACATCCTTTGACAACCTCCTTGTCTATATTTACGCTTCTATTGTTCACATTACAGGTCACATTACAAGTCTACCTTTCCGGGGAAAGGTAGACTGACGTGTGACTGCAGGTACACAACTATTTCCGTGTATATCTTATCAAGTTTCG
This sequence comes from Gadus chalcogrammus, assembly GCF_026213295.1. Classification (NCBI taxonomy): domain Eukaryota; kingdom Metazoa; phylum Chordata; class Actinopteri; order Gadiformes; family Gadidae; genus Gadus; species Gadus chalcogrammus. The sequence goes on from NC_079420.1 coordinate 8,430,748, forward strand.
AGTGTTGGCGTGGAACTGCTACCTCTGAGCCAAAATGGGTTCATGGGTCATGGGTTGTATCTGTGTGCGTCTTTCTGTTGTCTATGCGCTTCGATGTTTAAAGATGACAGAGAAGATACATTCATACTTTGAGTAATCTTGTATTGTTTCTACAAGCAAGCCTCTTTACAGTGAAACACAAACAATGGGTGAACAGGTAATAGGAGTTTGGCTTAATTTCTGACCTGATTGGTGACTGAGCTGGTGTTTTTCCACCTCAAGTCATCTAGTTTGGTTAGCTACATGTGATATAGGCGTAGGTAGGGGGCCAGGCAGTAAATCACGTCAGTTCTGAGCAATCTGCAGACATCGTTCTCTCAAGAGGGGTCTGTCTCAGTCATCCTATCTCAACGATTGGTGGATTCTTCTTGCTATCTTTTCAATTTGAATTCCTTTTCTGAGGTTGAGGTTGCTTGGCCAATTTGTTATGGTCCCATCTTCTGATATCGATTTTGCCTCATTCATTTGGATAATTCTCATCCTCATCTTGTTTTTAAACATGCATACAATAGGCTAGTTAGTAGTAAAATAGTGTTTGACTCACAGCTTAAAGGGTCTGGGTTCGAACCTGCTAACTTTAACGCTTCCTGCTCATTAATGGTCAACAGACATTCCCTTTTTTACGCTTTGGATGAAAACGTCTGCTTATTGTCATTTTGCCATTTTACAGGCACGCAGAGCTCTAGGCTCAACGAATCAGAGGGAGAGTTATATTTTGACCATCTATCTATGTAAATATTATGTAAACCGTACTCTCAAACAGATATACTGATAACCAATAATTGGCTTGCATGCTCGGACAGAGACCCTCTTTGTCACACACAAGCACACACTGTACCTTTAATACAAGCACACACAAATACCAAATCATGGTTTCAGGTTCACACCGTCCCAAAAAGATATGATGAAAATATGTTAAGGTTCTATAATAATTATCTCCTATCCTGAAGCAGTTATGAGATAGCGACACACACATAGAGATAAATATATACATATTTTCAACCTGACGATTAAAACTTATCGAAGGAACGTAATAGATACATTGATTGAATTTAAATACACATAAAAACAAGACACAGAGTGGTGAAATATAGTGCATGTTTTCCACAATAACAACCTTAAAAACCAACTAAAGATGTTAGATCGGGTCAAAATCGCAATGTTTTCATATAAATTCAACTAAATCCAAAAAGGGGAAACCCGCTTGGATGGCAGCATTAGTTTGCAACATTCTCTGAGCCATTCTTGGAGGCTGTGATTACAAACTCAACTTGGACTTCCCTTGGTGGAAATCGGGGACAGACTTCCTGTTCTGGAGCTGTGAGCAAGCAGCATCCATGGGAGGAAGGTCAGGAGATCGTGGGAACCTTCTGGGCGGCCCGGACCACGTCCTCCTGACGGTACCTTCTTCCCAGGGAACAAGGTGACCAGCGCCACGTCAGGAAAAGACCGGGCCGATAGGAAGCTGGAGAACAATGAGGGAAAGTGGTTGTTACGTTCACGATGAGCCCGCTAGAAGCTTGCTTTGTGCTGGGAACCCGCTGGGCCCATAATGGTAACTCTACTCTAAGTCTTGACAAACTCATTGAGAAAAAAAGTAAACAAGGCCCAGTTGACCTTTCCCACGGTCTGGATTGTATTTATGTTTTGCTTGTGGAAGGCGATGCCGCCTCGGAGCAGGAGAGTGGAGGGATGGCTGTTTGTTTGGCTTTTCTTATCTGGATCAACCTGTTCGGTTCTGTTTGATTCATGTCTGTTATCTTTACCTTATTTGAGACAAAGGTATTTGTCAACACCTGACTCTAGGTGGTTTATTTTTACGAAAGAGCAAAACTGTTTCTCTATTCAGGAAAGGGAAAATTTGTTGTATTTTTTGCCACAAACATAAGGTACATTTTATTTCTACTTAAATTTTACAGAAGTGTTAGACAACACACAGTAGACTCTATATGTTGGAAATCATATATGATTGAGACCATGTTGATGCTGCTGAAAAACCTCAATGCTCCTGATTCCCAATAGGGGATATGCGGGTTAGATGAGAGGATGTGTGCTTAATGAAAGTATTAGTTACTCATCCTAGCATTCTTTGGCTTCAGACTAGGTGTGCAACACTGTCACCAAAGAATCCCGAAAATCTTCAAGCCACTTTGTTTTTTCTTTCATCTCCACCTTAGTGGCTCACAGACAATGACCCATAACATAACCGTCCAACCGTCCTCATCAAAACGTTGGCGTGATGAAGAAATCAAAAATAGCTCACTCTGACCAAAATGACCATAAGATGACTTAATGAAAAAAGGCCATACCTGTTGTTGTGGAATGACCGAAGACCCCCATACCTGTTGTTGTGGAATGACCGAAGGCCTCCATACCTCCACTGCCTCCTGTTGTTGTGGAATGACGGCACGCCTCCGTACCTCCGCTGCCTCCTGTTGTTGTGATTCCCTCCACTGTTCTTTTTAATCTTCTTGACAAAACCGCGCACAGGAAGCTATTCCAGATATGTCCGGCGCGTAGTGTGGCCTTCCCAGCAGAACCATTAAGTGAAGAATAACAACTGTTTCACTGCACAATCTCGACCAATCGCCATGCATGCAGGGGTCCGGGGCCAACAACAGAGGGTTTAACCCAGACATGGTTATGCAGAGCCTGCTGAATTCCTTCCATACTTTCCCTTCTGGTGAGTCACTGTATGCCTGATCGAGCTTGTGCAAAATAACAAGTGTCCCACACATCTCTGTGTGTGTGTTAGGCAGTGTTGGGAACGTTACTTTAAAAAAGTAATTAGCTATCTACTTGTTCCAAAAAGTAACTGGGTTAGTAACTGAATTACTCTATAATAAAAGTAACTACTTACCAGGGAAAGTAACTATTTGCGTTACTGTAAAAAAAGAAAGTTGCTATGTGTCAAAGAATTTGGATTTTTCTGAGCAGTTTTCACTTGGCCTTAATGTTTTAAATGCTAAACTGCCCATTCAAGGCCGTGATATACTTCCAACTGAATTTCAATTTGCTTAGTTGCAAAGGCTGTGGATTGGAACATCTGCTGAATACTACAGAAAATGCAAATTTTCCAGATTGCACCCGTTACTGCCAAAAACGCCAAAAACTGGACTTTAACACTATTTTGGAGACATTTAATAAATGATACACATATTACCAAAACTTCCGGTTAACCTGCACGTAGGCCTTTAAAAACAGGAGATCCTGCCCATCTGTCAAGTTTCAAGAGATTTGTTTATTTGTTTATTTATTGCTCACACACACACACACACACACACACACACGCGCGTGCGTGTGTGTGTGTGTGTGTGTGTGTGTGTGTGTGTGTGTGTGTGTGTGTGTGTGTGTGTGTGTGTGTGTGTGTGTGTGTGTGTGTGTGTGTGTGTGTGTGTGTGTGTGTGTGTGGCGCGCGTGTCCTGGCTTGTGTGTAAAAACACTGGCTCCGATTGGCTACCATGAACCATGACTCTGCCTTAGCCAATCATAATAGCTTATCTCGTTGTTAACCCACCTGGGTCTCCTCACTAGCAGTTTGTGTTTTTTGGAGCCAGGGGTGAGTTCGGATAAGTAGTTTATTCAATCAATTCACAATAACGCACCGCATTTAGCGTACAGTAACGGTAACGGCATACCTAACAGCGTTATTTTATACGGCGTTATTACAAACATTGGTGTTAGGAGTCGCGGCCCGTCGGTCTGACAGGGCTGGCACGCCAGCTTCTCCTGTGATGGTTAGTGGTAATGTAGTCGTTAATTAGGCTTCTATTTTTCTATATAGTCACTTTAAATTGATTGACCAAATGACTTTTGCTCCAAGTGGCTCAATGATGTAGGCCTATACAGCTGCACTGCAATTTGCAGCGAGGTCATTTCTGTAGTCAGTGGCGACCGCCCCCCCTCGTGGCTCAATGGTTGAAAAAGCGCGATTGCCCTTCATGAGTGTCGAAAACGAGAGGAAATGCCTTATTGGCTGCCCCTTTCACTTGCAAAACATGATTAGGTGCCCTCTAGGTTGCTCCTTCATACAATAAATTATGATGATGTGCCCTCTAGAACAAGAAAATTAAATGACGTGCCTTAATGAATGCCCTTATAATCCCCTTCTGCCCGTCTGGTGCCCTTTTAGTGCCCCCTTTAGTACCCTGATGGTGCCCTTCTGCCCGCCTGGTGCCCTTCTAGTGCCCTGATAGTCCCCTTCTGCCCGTCTGGTCCTTCAAGTGCCCTTCTGCCCATCTGGTGCCCTTCTAGTACCCTGATAGTGCCCTTCTGCCCGTCTGGTCCTTCTAGTGCCCTTCTAGTGCCCTTCTAGTACCCTGATAGTGCCCTTCTGCCCGTCTGGTCCTTCTAGTGCCCTTCTAGTGCCCTGATAGTGCCCTTCTGCCCGTCTGGTCCTTCTAGTGCCCTTCCAGTGCCTTTTCAGTGCCCTTCTAGTGCCCTGATAGTGCCCTTCTGCTCGTTTGGTCCTTATAGGGCCCTTAGTGCTCTTCTGCCCGTCTGGTGCCCTTTTAGTGCCCTTCTGCCCATCTGGTGCCCCCATGGTTGAAAAAGTGTGTTAAAGTGCCCTCTATGGTGGTGAAAATGAGAGAAAGTGCCTTATTGGCTGCCCTTTACAAGTGAACAAAAATTAATGAGTGCCCTAGGTTGCCCCTGATGATGATGATGTGCCCTCTGGAGCAAGAATATGGCAAACCGAAAAAAACACATGTTAGCTATTGAGGTGCAGACGTTCCTCTCTTTGGTAGCTGACGAATGGGGAATGCGAGGCGTTGCTTACCTGTGGCGTCGCCATGACAAACCGCTACATCGAGTGGTAAATCTCCACTGGATAACGAAGCAAAAAGCGGATTAAGAGTATGTCAGTACCCATAGTGGAAAAGCGCAATTAGATGCCAAGTTAGAAAAACTTAATATTTTCAGTTTGCATAATGCGTTTAAAATGTATATACATTTTTTGAGCGTTCAAGATCATTAAAGTGTAGGTCATTTCATGCAAGAGAGACGATAATGGTCAGCTATCACCTCAACATGAAGGAAAACTTCCTTAAATGTTTCCGCCTTTAAAAAAGTTTTTAAAAAATGGTTTTTAAAAAGTTTAAAAACCATTTTTAAGGTTTTTAAACTCAAGTTAGACACTCCACTACACAGTCGTCAGGATGTCCTTCCTCAAACCTGAGGTTTCTGGTCTCCAACTGGATGTGTGGGTTCAAATCCCACTTCTGACAACTTTTTTAAATATTCAGTTTTAAAAAATCATTGTTGAACTTGCTACAATTATAAGGTACATGTCTTGAGTAATTGGAGCTTAATTTGGACTCTCTACTTGATTTTGCAAGTTGTCAGGATGGCAGAGCGGTCTAAGGCGCCAGACTCAAGGATTACTACCTTCCTCAAATCTGAGGTTTCTGGTCTCCAACTGGAGGCGTGGGTTCAAATCCCACTTCTGACAACTTTTTAAATATTCAGTTTTAAAAAATCATTGTTCAACTTGCCACAATTATAAGGTACATTTCTTGAGTAATTGGAGCTTAATTTGGACTCTCTGCTAGTTTTTTTAAAGTTGTGAGGATGGCCGAGTGGTCTAAGGCGCCAGACTCAAGGATTACTAACTTCCTCAAATCTGAGGTTTCTGGTCTCCAACTGGAGGCGTGGGTTCAAATCCCACTTCTGACAACTTTATTGAATATTAATTTCTTGAGTAATTGGCCATTAATTTGGACTCTCTACTTGATATTGCCAGTTGTCAGGATGGCCGAGCGGTCTAAGGCGCCAGACTCAAGGATTACTACCTTCCTCAAATCTGAGGTTTCTGGTCTCCAACTGGAGGCGTGGGTTCAAATCCCACTTCTGACAACACTTTTAAATATTCAGTTTTAAAAAATCATTGTTCAACTTGCTACAATTATAAGGTACATTTCTTGAGTAATTGGCGCTTAATTTGGACTCTCTACGTAAGTATGCAAGTTGTCAGGATGGCCGAGCGGTCTAAGGCGCCAGACTCAAGGATTACTACCTTCCTCAATTCTGAGGTTTCTGGTCTCCAACTGGAGGCGTGGGTTCAAATCCCACTTCGGACAATTTTTTTAAATATTCAGTTTTAAAAAATCATTGTTCAACTTGCTACAATTATAAGATACATTTCTTGAGTAACAGGCGCTTAATTTGGACTCTCTACATGATTATTGTAGTTGTCAGGATGGCCGAGTGGTTTAAGGCGCCAGACTCAAGGATTACTATCTTCCTCAATTCCGAGGTTTCTGGTCTCCAACTGGAGGCGTGGGTTCAAATCCCACTTCTGACAACTTATTTAAATATTAATTTCTTGAGTAATTGGCAATTAATTTGGACTCTCTACTTGATAAAGCCAGTTGTCAGGATGGCCGAGCGGTCTAAGGCGCCAGACTGAAGGATTACTACCTTCCTCAAATCTGTGGTTTCTGGTCTCCAACTGGAGGCGTGGGTTCAAATCCCACTTCTGACAACATTTTTAAATATTCAGTTTTAAAAAATCATTGTTCAACTTGCTACAATTATAAGGTACATTTCTTGAGTAATTGGCGCTTAATTTGGACTCTCTACTTAAATATGCAAGTTGTCAGGATGGCCGAGCGGTCTAAGGCGCCAGACTCAAGGATTACTACCTTCCTCAATTCTGAGGTTTCTGGTCTCCAACTGGAGGCGTGGGTTCAAATCCCACTTCTGACAACTTATTTAAATATTCAGTTTTAAAAATTCATTGTTCAACTTGCTGCAAATATAGGGTACATTTCTTGAGTAATTGGCGCTTAATTTGGACTCTCTACTTGATTATACAAGTTGTCAGGATGGCCGAGCGGTCTAAGGCGCCAGACTCAAAGATTACTACGTTTCCTCAATTCTGAGGTTTCTGGTCTCCAACTGGAGGCGTGGGTACAAATCCCACTTCTGACAAATTATTTAAATATTAATTTCTTGAGTAATTGGCGATAAATTTGGACTCTCTACTTGATAATGCCAGTTGTCAGGATGGCCGAGTGGTCTAAGGCGTCAGACTCAAGGATTACTGCCTTCCTCAAATCTGAGGTTTCTGGTCTCCAACTGGAGGCGTGGGTTCAAATCCCACTTCTGACAACGTATTTAAATATTCAGTTTTAAAAAATCATTGGTCAACTTGCTTCAATTATAAGATACATTTCTTGAGTAATTGGCGTTTAATTTGGACTCTCTATTTGATTATGCAAGTTGTCAGGATGGCCGAGCGGTCCAAGGCGCCAGACTCAAGGATTACAACCTTCCTCAAATCTGAGGTTTCTGGTCCCCAACTGGAGGCGTGGGTTCAAATCCCACTTCTGACAACTTTTTTAAAAATTCATTGTTCAACTTGCTACAAATATAGGGTACATTTCTTGAGTAATTGGCGTTTAATTTGGACTCTCTACTTCATAATGTCAGTTGTCAGGATGGCCGAGCGGTCTAAGGCGCCAGACTCAAGGATTACTACCTTCCTCAAATCTGAGTTTTCTGGTCTCCAACTGGAGGCGTGGGTTCAAATCCCACTTCTGACAACGCTTTTAAATATTCAGTTTTAAAAAATCATTGTTCAACTTGCTACAATTATAAGGTACATTTCTTGAGTAATTGGCGCTTAATTTGGACTCTCTACGTTATTATGCAAGTTGTCAGGATGGCCGAGCGGTCAAAGGCGCCAGACTCAAGGATTACTACCTTCCTCAATTCTGAGGTTTCTGGTCTCCAACTGGAGGCGTGGGTTCAAATCCCACTTCGGACAATTTTTTTAAATATTCAGTTTTAAAAAATCATTGTTCAACATGCTACAATTATAAGATACATTTCTTGAGTAACAGGCGCTTAATTTGGACTCTCTACAAGATTATTGTAGTTCTCAGGATGGCCGAGTGGTTTAAGGCGCCAGACTCAAGGATTACTATCTTCCTCAATTCCGAGGTTTCTGGTCTCCAACTGGAGGCGTGGGTTCAAATCCCACTTCTGACAACTTATTTAAATATTAATTTCTTGAGTAATTGGCAATTAATTTGGACTCTCTACTTGATAAAGCCAGTTGTCAGGATGGCCGAGCGGTCTAAGGCGCCAGACTCAAGGGTTACTACCTTCCTCAAATCTGTGGTTTCTGGTCTCCAACTGGAGGCGTGGGTTCAAATCCCACTTCTGACAACATTTTTAAATATTCAGTTTTAAAAAATCATTGTTCAACTTGCTACAATTATAAGGTACATTTCTTGAGTACTTGGCGCTTAATTTGGACTCTCTACTTAAATATGCAAGTTGTCAGGATGGCCGAGCGGTCTAAGGCGCCAGACTCAAGGATTACTACCTTCCTCAATTCTGATGTTGCTGGTCTCCAACTGGAGGCGTGGGTTCAAATCCCACTTCTGACAACTTATTTAAATATTCAGTTTTAAAAATTCATTGTTCAACTTGCTGCAAATATAGGGTACATTTCTTGAGTAATTGGCGCTTAATTTGGACTCTCTACTTGATTATGCAAGTTGTCAGGATGGCCGAGCAGTCTAAGGCGCCAGACTCAAAGATTACTACGCTTCCTCAATTCTGAGGTCTCTGGTCTCCAACTGGAGGCGTGGGTTCAAATCCCACTTCTGACAACTTATTTAAATATTAATTTCTTGAGTAATTGGCAATTAATTTGGACTCTCTACTTCATAATGCCAGTTGTCAGGATGGCCGAGTGGTCTTAGGCGCCAGACTCAAGGATTACTACCTTTCTCAAATCTGAGGTTTCTGGTCTCCAACTGGAGGCGTGGGTTCAAATCCCACTTCTGACAACATTTTTAAATATTCAGTTTTAAAAAATCATTGTTCAAATTGCTACAATTAAAAGGTACATTTCTTGAGTAATTGGCGCTTAATTTGGACTCTCTACTTATTTATGCAAGTTGTCAGGATGGCCGAGCGGTATAAGGCGCCAGACTCAAGGATTACTACCTTCCTCAATTCTGAGGTTTCTGGTCTCCAACTGGAGGCGTGGGTTCAAATCCCACTTCTGACAACTTATTTAAATATTCAGTTTTAAAAAATCATTGTTCAACTTGCTTCAATTATAAGATACATTTCTTGAGTAATTGGCGCTTAATTTGGACTCTCTATTTGATTATGCAAGTTGTCAGGATGGCCGAGCGGTCCAAGGCGCCAGACTCAAGGATTACAACCTTCCTCAAATCTGAGGTTTCTGGTCTCCAACTGGAGGCGTGGGTTCAAATCCCACTTCTGACAACTTTTTTAAATATTCAGTTTTAAAAATTCATTGTTCAACTTGCTACAAATATAGGGTACATTTCTTGAGTAATTGGCGTTTAATTTGGACTCTCTACTTGATTATGCTAGTTGTCAGGATGGCCGAGCGGTCTAAGGTGCCAGACTCAAGGATTACTACCTTCCTCAATTCTGAGGTTTCTGATCTCCAACTGGAGGCGTGGGTTCAAATCCCACTTCTGACAACTTATTTAAATATTAATTTCTTGAGTAATTGGCCATTAATTTGGACTCTCGACTTCATAATGTCAGTTGTCAGGATGGCCGAGCGGTCTAAGGCGCCAGACTCAAGGATTACTACCTTCCTCAAATCTGAGGTTTCTGGTCTCCAACTGGAGGCGTGGGTTCAAATCCCACTTCTGACAACATTTTTAAATATTCAGTTTTAAAAAATCATTGTTCAACTTGCTACAATTATAAGGTACATTTCTTGAGTAATTGGCGCTTAATTTGGACTCTCTACTTAATTATGCAAATTGTCACGATGGCCGAGCGGTCTAAGGCGCCAGCCTCAAGGATTACTACCTTCCTCAATTCTGAGGTTTCTGGTCTCCAACTGGAGGCGTGGGTTCAAATCCCACTTCTGACAACTTATTTAAATATTCAGTTTTAAAAAATCATTGTTCAACTTGCTTCAATTATAAGATACATTTCTTGAGTAATTGGCGCTTAATTTGGACTCTCTATTTAAATATTCAAGTTGTCAGGATGGCCGAGCGGTCTAAGGCGCCAGACTCAAGGATTACTACCTTCCTCAAATCAGAGGTTTCTGGTCTCCAACTGGAGGCGTGGGTTCAAATCCCACTTCTGACAACTTTTTTAAAAATTCATTGTTCAACTTGCTACAAATATAGGGTACATTTCTTGAGTAATTGGCGTTTAATTTGGACTCTCTACGTAATTATGCAAGTTGTCAGGATGGCCGAGCGGTCTAAGGCGCCAGACTCAAGGATTACTACCTTCCTCCATTCTGCGGTTTCTGATCTCCAACTGGAGGCGTGGGTTCAAATCCCACTTCTGACAACTTATTTAAATATTAATTTCTTGAGTAATTGGCCATTAATTTGGAGTCTCTACTTCATAATATCAGATGTCAGGATGGCCGAGCGGTCTAAGGCGCCAGACTCAAGGATTACTACCTTCCTCAAATCTGAGGTTTCTGGTCTCCAACTGGAGGCGTGGGTTCAAATCCCACTTCTGACAACATTTTTAAATATTCAGTTTTAAAAAATCATTGTTCAACTTGCTACAATTATAAGGTACATTTCTTGAGTAATTGGCGCTTAATTTGGACTCTCTACTTAATTATGCAAATTGTCAGGATGGCCGAGCGGTCTAAGGCGCCAGTCTCAAGGATTACTACCTTCCTCAATTCTGAGGTTTCTGGTCTCCAACTGGAGGCGTGGGTTCAAATCCCACTTCTGACAACTTATTTAAATATTCAGTTTTAAAAAATCATTGTTCAACTAGCTTCAATTATAAGATACATTTCTTGAGTAATTGGCGCTTAATTTGGATTCTCTATTTGTTTATACAAGTTGTCAGGATGGCCGAGCGGTCCAAGGCGCCAGACTCAAGGATTACAACCTTCCTCTAATCTGAGGTTTCTGGTCTCCAACTGGAGGCGTGGATTCAAAGCCCACTTCAGACAACTTTTTAAATATTCAGTTTTAAAAATTCATTTTTCAACTTGCTGCAAATATAGGGTACATTTCTTGAGTAATTGGCGCTTAATTTGGACTCTCTACTTGGATATGCAAGTTGTCAGGATGGCCGAGCAGTCTAAGCCGCCAGACTCAAGGATTACTACCTTCCTCAATTCTGAGGTTTCTGGTCTCGAACTGGCGGCGTGTGTTCAAATCCCACTTCTGACAACTTTATTAAATATTCAGTTTTAAAAAATCATTGTTCAACTTGCTACAATTATAAGGTACATTTCTTGAGTAATTGGCGCTTAGTTTGGACTCTCTACTTCTTTATGCCAGTTGTCAGGATGGCCGAGCGGTCTAAGGCGCCAGACTCAAGGATTATTACCTTCCTCAAAACTGAGGTTTCTGGTCTCCAACTGGAGGCGTGAGTTCAAATCCCACATCTGACAACTTTTTTAAATATTAATTTCTTGAGTAATTGGCGCTTAATTTGGACTCTCTACTAAGTTATGCCTGTTGTCAGGATGGCCGAGCGGTCTAAGGCGCCGGACTCAAGGATTACTACCTACCTCAAATCTGAGGTTTCTGGTCTCCAACTGGAGGCGTGGGTTCAAATCCCACTTCTGAAAACTTTTTTAAATATTCAGTTTTAAAAATTCTTTGTTCAACTTGCTACAAATATAGGGTACATTTCTTGAGTAATTGGCGCTTAATTTGGACTCTCTACTTGTTTATGCTAGTTGTCAGGATGGCCGAGCGATCTAAGGCGCCAAACTCAAGGATTACTACCTTAATCAAATCAGAGGTTTCTGGTCTCCAACTGGAGGCGTGGGTTCAAATCCCACTACTGACAATGTTTTAAATATTCAGTTTTAAAAAATCATTGTTCAACTTGCCACAATTATAAGGTACATTTCTTGAGTAATTGGAGGTTAATTTGGACTCTCTACTAGTTTTTGCAAGTTGTCAGGATGGCCGAGTGGTCTAAGGCGCCAGACTCAAGGATTACTACCTTCCTCAAATCTGAGGTTTCTGGTCTCCAACTGGAGGCGTGGGTTCAAATCCTACTTCTGACAACTTTTTTAAATATTCATTTCTTGAGTAATTGGCGATTAATTTGGACTCTCTACTTAATTATGCAAGTTGTCAGGATGGCCGAGCGGTCTAAGGCGCTAGACTCAAGGATTACTACCTTCCTCAATTCTGAGGTTTCTGGTCTCCAGCTGGAGGCGTGGGTTCAAATCCCACTTCTGACAACGTTTTAAATATTCAGTTTTAAAAAATCATTGTTCAACTTGCCACAATTATAAGGTACATTTCTTGAGTAATTGGAGGTTAATTTGGACTCTCTACTAGTTTTTGCAAGTTGTCAGGATGGCCGAGTGGTCTAAGGCGCCAGACTCAAGGATTACTACCTTCCTCAAATCTGAGATTTCTGGTCTCCAACTGGAGGCGTGGGTTCAAATCACACTTCTGACAACATTTTTAAATATTCAGTTTTAAAAAATCCTTGTTCAACTTGCTACAATTATAAGATACATTTCTTGAGTAATTGGCGCTTAATTTGGACACTCTACTAGATAAAGCCAGTTGTCAGGATGGCCGAGCGCTCTAAGGCGCCAGACTCAAGGATTACTACCTTCCTCAAATCTGAGGTTTCTGGTCTCCAACTGGAGGCGTGGGTTCAAATCCCACTTCTGACAACGTTTTAAATATTCAGTTTTAAAAAATCATTGTTCAACTTGCCACAATTATAAGGTACATTTCTTGAGTAATTGGAGGTTAATTTGGACTCTCAACTTGTTTTTGCAAGTTGTCAGGATGGCCGAGTGGTCTAAGGCGCCAGACTCAAGGATTACTACCTTCCTCAAATCTGAGGTTTCTGGTCTCCAACTGGAGGCGTGGGTTCAAATCCCACTTCTGACAACTTTTTTAAATATTCATTTCTTGAGTAATTGGCGATTAATTTGGACTCTCTACTTGATAAAACCAGTGGTCAGGATGGCCGAGCGGTCTAAGGCGCCAGACTCAAGGATTACTACCTTCCTCAAATCTGAGGTTTCTGGTCTCCAACTGGAGGCGTGGGTTCAAATCCCACTTCTGACAACATTTTTAAATATTCAGTTTTAAAAAATCCTTGTTCAACTTGCTACAATTATAAGATACATTTCTTGAGTAATTGGCGCTTAATTTGGACACTCTACTTGATAAAGCCAGTTGTCAGGATGGCCGAGCGGTCTAAGGCGCCAGACTCAAGGATTACTATCTTCCTCAAATCTGAGGTTTCTGGTCTCCAACTGGAGGCGTGGGTTCAAATCTCACTTCTGACAACTTTTTTAAATATTCAGTTTTAAAAATTCTTTGTTCAACTTGCTACAAATATAGGGTACATTTCTTGAGTAATTGGCGCTTAATTTGGACTCTCTACTTGTTTATGCAAGTTGTCAGGATGGCCGAGCGGTCTAAGGCGCCAGACTCAAGGATTACTACCTTCCTCAAATCTGAGGTTTCTGGTCTCCAACTGGAGGCGTGCGTTCAAATCCCACTTCTGACAACATTTTTAAATATTCAGTTTTAAAAAATCATTGTTCAACTTGCTACAATTATAAGGTACATTTCTTGAGTAATTGGTGCTTAATTTGGACTCTCTACTTAATTATACAAGTTGTCAGGATGGCCGTGCGGTCTCAGCCGCTAGACTCAAGGATTACTAACTTCCTCAATTCTGAGGTTTCTGGTCTCCAGCTGGAGGCGTGGGTTCAAATCCCACTTCTGACAACTTTTTTAAATATTCAGTTTTAAAAAATCATTGTTCAACTTGCTACAATTATAAGGTACATTTCTTGAGTAATTGGCGCTTAATTTGGACTCTCTACTTATTTATGCCAGTTGTCAGGATGGCCGAGCGGTCTAAGGCGCCAGACTCAAGGATTACTACCTTCCTCAAAACTGAGGTTTCTGGTCTCCAACTGGAGGCGTGAGTTCAAATCCCACATCTGACAACTTTTTGAAATATTAATTTCTTGAGTAATTGGCGCTTAATATGGACTCTCTACTAAGTTATGCCTGTTGTCAGGATGGCCGAGCGGTCTAAGGCGCCAGACTCAAGGATTATTACCTTCCTCAAATCTGAGGTTTCTGGTCTCTAACTGGAGGCGTGGGTTCAAATCCTACTTCAGACAACTTTTTTAAATATTCAGTTTTAAAAATTCTTTGTTCAACTTGCTACAAATATAGGGTACATTTCTTGAGTAATTGGCGCTTAATTTGGATTCTCTACTTGTTTATGCAAGTTGTCAGGATGGCCGAGCGATCTAAGGCGCCAAACTCAAGGATTACTACCTTCCTCAAATCAGAGGTTTCTGGTCTCCAACTGGAGGCGTGGGTTCAAATCCCACTTCTGACAACGTTTTAAATATTCAGTTTTAAAAAATCATTGTTCAACTTGCCACAATTATAAGGTACATTTCTTGAGTAATTGGAGGTTAATTTGGACTCTCTACTATTTTTTACTAGTTGTCAGGATGGCCGAGTGGTCTAAGGCGCCAGACTCAAGGATTACTACCTTCCTCAAATCTGAGGTTTCTGTTCTCCAACTGGAGGCGTGGGTTCAAATCCCACTTCTGACAACTTTTTTAAATATTCATTTTTTGAGTAATTGGCGATTAATTTGGACTCTCTACTTGATAAAGCCGTTGGTCAGGATGGCCGAGCGGTCTAAGGCGCCAGACTCAAGGGTTACTACCTTCCTCAAATCTGAGGTTTCTGGTCTCCAACTGGAGGCGTGGGTTCAAATCCCACTTCTGACAACATTTTTAAATATTCAGTTTTAAAAAATCCTTCTTCAACTTGCTACAATTATAAGATACATTTCTTGAGTAATTGGCGCTTAATTTGGACACTCTACTTGATAAAGCCAGTTGTCAGGATGGCCGAGCGGTCTAAGGCGCCAGACTCAAGGATTACTACCTTCCTCAAATCTGAGGTTTCTGGTCTCCAACTGGAGGCGTGGGTTCAAATCCCACTTCTGACAACTTTTTTAAATATTCAGTTTTAAAAATTCTTTGTTCAACTTGCTACAAATATAGGGTACATTTCTTGAGTAATTGGCGCTTAATTTGGACTCTCTACTTGTTTATGCAAGTTGTCAGGATGGCCGAGCGGTCTAAGGCGCCAGACTCAAGGATTACTACCTTCCTCAAATCTGCGGTTTCTGGTCTCCAACTGGAGGCGTGGGTTCAAATCCCACTTCTGACAACATTTTTAAATATTCAGTTTTAAAAAATCATTGTTCAAATTGCTACAATTATAAGGTACATTTCTTGAGTAATTGATGCTTAATTTGGACTCTCTACTTAATTATTCAAGTGGTCAGGATGGACGAGCGGTCTAAGGCGCCAGACTCAAGGATTACTACCTTCCTCAAATCTGAGGTTTCTGGTCTCCAACTGGAGGCGTGGGTTCAAATCCCACTTCTGACAACATTTTTAAATATTCAGTTTTAAAAAATCCTTGTTCAACTTGCTACAATTATAAGATACATTTCTTGACTAATTGGCGGTTAATTTGGACACTCTACTTGATAAAGCCAGTTGTCAGGATGGCCGAGCGGTCTAAGGCGCCAGACTCAAGGATTACTGTCTTCCTCAAATCTGAGGTTTCTGGTCTCCAACTGGAGGCGTGGGTTCAAATCCCACTTCTGACAACTTTTTTAAATATTCAGTTTTAAAAAATCTTTGTTCAACTTGCTACAAATATAGGGTACATTTCTTGAGTAATTGGCGCTTAATTTGGACTCTCTACTTGTTTATGCAAGTTGTCAGGATGGCCGAGCGGTCTAAGGCGCCAGACTCAAGGATTACTACCTTCCTCAAATCTGAGGTTTCTGGTCTCCAACTGGAGGCGTGGGTTCAAATCCCACTCCTGAAAACATTATTAAATATTCAGTTTTAAAAAATCATTGTTCAACTTGCTACAATTATAAGGTACATTTCTTGAGTAATTGGTGCTTAATTTGGACTCTCTACTTAATTATGCAAGTTGTCAGGATGGCCGAGCAGTCTAAGGTGCTAGACTCAAGGATTACTACCTTCCTCAATTCTGAGGTTTCTGGTCTCCAGCTGGAGGCGTGGGTTCAAATCCCACTTCTGACAACTTATTTAAATATTCAGTTTTAAAAAATCATTGTTCAACTTGCTACAATTATAAGGTACATTTCTTGAGTAATTGGCGCTTAATTTGGACTCTCTACTTATTTATACCAGTTGTCAGGATGGCCGCGCGGTCTAAGGCGCCAGACTCAAGGATTACTACCTTCCTCAAAACTGAGGTTTCTGGTCTCCAACTGGAGGCGTGAGTTCAAATCCCACATCTGACAACTTTTTTAAATATTAATTTCTTGAGTAATTGGCGCTTAATTTGGACTCTCTACTAAGTTATGCCTGTTGTCAGGATGGCCGAGCGGTCTAAGGCGCCAGACTCAAGGATTACTACCTTCCTCAAATCTGAGGTTTCTGGTCTCCAACTGGAGGCGTGGGTTCAAATCCCACTTCTGACAACTTTTTTAAATATTCAGTTTTAAAAATTCTTTGTTCAACTTGCTACAAATATAGGGTACATTTCTTGAGTAATTGGCGCTTAATTTGGACTCTCTACTTGTTTATGCAAGTTGTCAGGATGGCCGAGTGATCTAAGGCGCCAAACTCTAGGATTACTACCTTCCTCAAATCAGAGGTTTCTGGTCTCCAACTGGAGGCGTGGGTTCAAATCCCATTTCTGACAACGTTTTAAATATTCAGTTTTAAAAAATCATTGTTCAACTTGCCACAATTATAAGGTACATTTCTTGAGTAATTGGAGGTTAATTTGGACTCTCTACTTGTTTTTGCAAGTTGTCAGGATGGCCGAGTGGTCTAAGGCGCCAGACTCAAGGATTACTACCTTCCTCTAATCTGAGGTTTCTGGTCTCCAACTGGAGGCGTGGGTTCAAATCCCACTTCTGACAACTTTTTTAAATATTCATTTCTTGAGTAATTGGCGATTAATTTGGACTCTCTACTTGATAAAACCAGTGGTCAGGATGGCCGAGCGGTCTAAGGCGCCAGACTCAAGGATTACTACCTTCCTCAAATCTGAGGTTTCTGGTCTCCAACTGGAGGCGTGGGTTCAAATCCCACTTCTGACAACATTTTTAAATATTCAGTTTTAAAAAATCCTTGTTCAACTTGCTACAATTATAAGATACATTTCTTGAGTAATTGGCGCTTAATTTGGACACTCTACTTGATAAAGCCAGTTGTCAGGATGGCCGAGCGGTCTAAGGCGCCAGACTCAAGGATTACTACCTTCCTCAAATCTGAGGTTTCTGGTCTCCATCTGGAGGCGTGGGTTCAAATCCCACTTCTGACAACTTTTTTAAATATTCAGTTTTAAAAATTCTTTGTTCAACTTGCTACAAATATAGGGTACATTTCTTGAGTAATTGGCGCTTAATTTGGACTCTCTACTAGTTTATGCAAGTTGTCAGGATGGCCGAGCGGTCTAAGGCGCCAGACTCAAGGATTACTACCTTCCTCAATTCTGAGGTTTCTGGTCTCCAACTGGAGGCGTGGGTTCAAATCCCACTTCTGACAACATTTTTAAATATTCAGTTTTAAAAAATCATTGTTCAACTTGCTACAATTATAAGGTACATTTCTTGAGTAATTGGTGCTTAATTTGGACTCTCTACTTAATTATGCAAGTTGTCAGGATGGCCGAGCGGTCTTAGGCGCTAGACTCAAGGATTACTACCTTCCTCATTTCTGAGGTTTCTGGTCTCCAGCTGGAGGCGTGGGTTCAAATCCCACTTCGGACAACTTATTTAAATATTCAGTTTTAAAAAATCATTGTTCAACTTGCTTAAATTATAAGATACATTTCTTGAGTAATTGGCGCTTAATTTGGACTCTCTATTTGATTATGCAAGTTGTCAGGATGGCCGAGCGGTCCAAGGCGCCAGACTCAAGGATTACAACCTTCCTCAAATCTGAGGTTTCTGGTCTCCAACTGGAGGCGTGGGTTCAAATCCCACTTCTGACAACTTTTTTAAATATTCAGTTTTAAAAATTCATTTTTCAACTTGCTGCAAATATAGGGTACATTTCTTGAGTAATTGGCGCTTAATTTGGACTCTCTACTTGAATATGCAAGTTGTCAGGATGGCCGAGTGGTCTAAGGCGCCAGACTCAAGGATTACTACCTTCCTTAAGTCTGAGGTTTCTGGTGTCGAACTTGCGGCGTGGGTTCAAATCCCACTTCTGACAACTTTATTAAATATTCAGTTTTAAAAAATCATTGTTCAACTTGCTACAATTATAAGGTACATTTCTTGAGTAATTGGCGCTTAATTTGGACTCACCACTTATTTATGCCAGTTGTCAGGATGGCCGAGCGGTCTAAGGTGCCAGACTAAAGGATTGCAACCTTCCTCTAATCTGAGGTTTCTGGTCTCCAACTCGAGGCGTGTGTTCAAATCCCACTTCTGACATCTTTTTTAAATATTCATTTTTAAAAATTCATTTTTCAACTTGCTGCAAATATAGGGTACATTTCTTGAGTAATTGGCGCTTAATTTGGACTCTCTACTTGGATATGCAAGTTGTCAGGATGGCCGAGCTGTCTAAAGCGCCAGACTCAAGGATTACTACCTTCCTCAAATCTGAGGTTTCTGGTCTCGAACTGGCGGCGTGTGTTCAAATCCCACTTCTGACAACTTTATTAAATATTCAGTTTTAAAAAATCATTGTTCAACTTGCTACAATTATAAGGTACATTTCTTGAGTAATTGGCGGTTAATTTGGACTCTCTACTTATTTATGCCAGTTGTCAGGTTGGCCGAGCGATCTAAGGCGCCAAACTCAAGGATTACTACCTTCCTCAAATCAGAGGTTTCTGCTCTCCAACTGGAGGCGTGGGTTCAAATCCCACTTCTGACAACGATTTAAATATTCAGTTTTAAAAAATCATTGTTCAACTTGCCACAATTATAAGGTACATTTCTTGAGTAATTGGAGGTTAATTTGGACTCTCTACTAGTTTTTGCAAGTTGTCAGGATGGCCGAGTGGTCTAAGGCGCCAGACTCAAGGATTACTACCTTCCTCAAATCTGAGGTTTCTGGTCTCCAACTGGAGGCGTGGGTTCAAATCCCACTTTTGACAACTTTTTTAAATATTCATTTCTTGAGTAATTGGCGATTAATTTGGACTCTCTACTTGATAAAGCCGTTGGTCAGGATGGCCGAGCGATCTAAGGCGCCAAACTCAAGGATTACTACCTTCCTCAAATCAGAGGTTTCTGGTCTCCAACTGGAGGCGTGGGTTCAAATCCCACTTCTGACAACATTTTAAATATTCAGTTTTAAAAAATCATTGTTCAACTTGCCACAATTATAAGGTACATTTCTTGAGTAATTGGAGGTTAATTTGGACTCTCTACTAGTTTTTGCAAGTTGTCAGGATGGCCGAGTGGTCTAAGGCGCCAGACTCAAGGATTACTACCTTCCTCAAATCTGAGGTTTCTGGTCTCCAACTGGAGGCGTGGGTTCAAATCCCACTTTTGACAACTTTTTTAAATATTCATTTCTTGAGTAATTGGCGCTTAATTTGGACTCTCTACTTGTTTATGCAAGTTGTCAGGATGGCCGAGCGATCTAAGGCGCCAAACTCAAGGATTACTACCTTCCTCAAATCAGAGGTTTCTGGTCTCCAACTGGAGGCGTGGGTTCAAATCCCACTTCTGACAACGTTTTAAATATTCAGTTTTAAAAAATCATTGTTCAACTTGCCACAATTATAAGGTACATTTCTTGAGTAATTGGAGGTTAATTTGGACTCTCTACTAGTTTTTGCAAGTTGTCAGGATGGCCGAGTGGTCTAAGGGGCCAGACTGAAGGATTACTACCTTCCTCAAATCTGAGATTTCTGGTCTCCAACTGGAGGCGTGGGTTCAAATCCCACTTCTGACAACATTTTTAAATATTCAGTTTTAAAAAATCCTTGTTCAACTTGCTACAATTATAAGATACATTTCTTGAGTAATTGGCGCTTAATTTGGACACTCTACTAGATAAAGCCAGTTGTCAGGATGGCCGAGCGCTCTAAGGCGCCAGACTCAAGGATTACTACCTTCCTCAAATCTGAGGTTTCTGGTCTCCAACTGGAGGCGTGGGTTCAAATCCCACTTCTGACAACTTTTTTAAATATTCAGTTTTAAAAATTCTTTGTTCAACTTGCTACAAATATAGGGTACATTTCTTGAGTAATTGGCGCTTAATTTGGACTCTCTACTTGTTTATGCAAGTTGTCAGGATGGCCGAGTGATCTAAGGCGCCAAACTCTAGGATTACTACCTTCCTCAAATCAGAGGTTTCTGGTCTCCAACTGGAGGCGTGGGTTCAAATCCCACTTCTGACAACGTTTTAAATATTCAGTTTTAAAAAATCATTGTTCAACTTGCCACAATTATAAGGTACATTTCTTGAGTAATTGGAGGTTAATTTGGACTCTCAACTTGTTTTTGCAAGTTGTCAGGATGGCCGAGTGGTCTAGGGCGCCAGACTCAAGGATTACTACCTTCCTCAAATCTGAGGTTTCTGGTCTCCAACTGGAGGCGTGGGTTCAAATCCCACTTCTGACAACTTTTTTAAATATTCATTTCTTGAGTAATTGGCGATTAATTTGGACTCTCTACTTGATAAAACCAGTGGTCAGGATGGCCGAGCGGTCTAAGGCGCCAGACTCAAGGATTACTACCTTCCTCAAATCTGAGGTTTCTGGTCTCCAACTGGAGGCGTGGGTTCAAATCCCACTTCTGACAACATTTTTAAATATTCAGTTTTAAAAAATCCTTGTTCAACTTGCTACAATTATAAGATACATTTCTTGAGTAATTGGCGCTTAATTTGGACACTCTACTTGATAAAGCCAGTTGTCAGGATGGCAGAGCGGTCTAAGGCGCCAGACTTAAGGATTACTATCTTCCTCAAATCTGAGGTTTCTGGTCTCCAACTGGAGGCGTGGGTTCAAATCTCACTTCTGACAACTTTTTTAAATATTCAGTTTTAAAAATTCTTTGTTCAACTTGCTACAAATATAGGGTACATTTCTTGAGTAATTGGCGCTTAATTTGGACTCTCTACTTGTTTATGCAAGTTGTCAGGATGGCCGAGCGGTCTAAGGCGCCAGACTCAAGGATTACTACCTTCCTCAAATCTGAGGTTTCTGGTCTCCAACTGGAGGCGTGCGTTCAAATCCCACTTCTGACAACATTTTTAAATATTCAGTTTTAAAAAATCATTGTTCAACTTGCTACAATTATAAGGTACATTTCTTGAGTAATTGGTGCTTAATTTGGACTCTCTACTTAATTATACAAGTTGTCAGGATGGCAGTGCGGTCTCAGCCGCTAGACTCAAGGATTACTACCTTCCTCAATTCTGAGGTTTCTGGTCTCCAGCTGGAGGCGTGGGTTCAAATCCCACTTCTGACAACTTATTTAAATATTCAGTTTTAAAAAATCATTGTTCAACTTGCTACAATTATAAGGTACATTTCTTGAGTAATTGGCGCTTAATTTGGACTCTCTACTTATTTATGCCAGTTGTCAGGATGGCCGAGCGGTCTAAGGCGCCAGACTCAAGGATTACTACCTTCCTCAAAACTGAGGTTTCTGGTCTCCAACTGGAGGCGTGAGTTCAAATCCCACATCTGACAACTTTTTTAAATATTAATTTCTTGAGTAATTGGCGCTTAATTTGGACTCTCTACTAAGTTATGCCTGTTGTCAGGATGGCCGAGCGGTCTAAGGCGCCAGACTCAAGGATTACTACCTTCCTCAAATCTGAGGTTTCTGGTCTCTAACAGGAGGCGTGGGTTCAAATCCCACTTCTGACAACTTTTTTAAATATTCAGTTTTAAAAATTCTTTGTTCAACTTGCTACAAATATAGGGTACATTTCTTGAGTAATTGGCGCTTAATTTGGACTCTCTACTTGTTTATGCAAGTTGTCAGGTTGGCCGAGCGATCTAAGGCGCCAAACTCAAGGATTACTACCTTCCTCAAATCAGAGGTTTCTGGTCTCCAACTGGAGGCGTGGGTTCAAATCCCACTTCTGACAACGTTTTAAATATTCATTTCTTGAGTAATTGGCGATTAATTTGGACTCTCTACTTGATAAAACCAGTGGTCAGGATGGCCGAGCGGTCTAAGGCGCCAGACTCAAGGATTACTACCTTCCTCAAATCTGAGGTTTCTGGTCTCCAACTGGAGGCGTGGGTTCAAATCCCACTTCTGACAACATTTTTAAATATTCAGTTTTAAAAAATCCTTGTTCAACTTGCTACAATTATAAGATACATTTCTTGAGTAATTGGCGCTTAATTTGGACACTCTACTTGATAAAGCCAGTTGTCAGGATGGCAGAGCGGTCTAAGGCGCCAGACTTAAGGATTACTATCTTCCTCAAATCTGAGGTTTCTGGTCTCCAACTGGAGGCGTGGGTTCAAATCTCACTTCTGACAACTTTTTTAAATATTCAGTTTTAAAAATTCTTTGTTCAACTTGCTACAAATATAGGGTACATTTCTTGAGTAATTGGCGCTTAATTTGGACTCTCTACTTGTTTATGCAAGTTGTCAGGATGGCCGAGCGGTCTAAGGCGCCAGACTCAAGGATTACTACCTTCCTCAAATCTGAGGTTTCTGGTCTCCAACTGGAGGCGTGCGTTCAAATCCCACTTCTGACAACATTTTTAAATATTCAGTTTTAAAAAATCATTGTTCAACTTGCTACAATTATAAGGTACATTTCTTGAGTAATTGGTGCTTAATTTGGACTCTCTACTTAATTATACAAGTTGTCAGGATGGCAGTGCGGTCTCAGCCGCTAGACTCAAGGATTACTAACTTCCTCAATTCTGAGGTTTCTGGTCTCCAGCTGGAGGCGTGGGTTCAAATCCCACTTCTGACAACTTATTTAAATATTCAGTTTTAAAAAATCATTGTTCAACTTGCTACAATTATAAGGTACATTTCTTGAGTAATTGGCGCTTAATTTGGACTCTCTACTTATTTATGCCAGTTGTCAGGATGGCCGAGCGGTCTAAGGCGCCAGACTCAAGGATTACTACCTTCCTCAAAACTGAGGTTTCTGGTCTCCAACTGGAGGCGTGAGTTCAAATCCCACATCTGACAACTTTTTTAAATATTAATTTCTTGAGTAATTGGCGCTTAATTTGGACTCTCTACTAAGTTATGACTGTTGTCAGGATGGCCGAGCGGTCTAAGGCGCCAGACTCAAGGATTACTACCTTCCTCAAATCTGAGGTTTCTGGTCTCTAACTGGAGGCGTGGGTTCAAATCCCACTTCTGACAACTTTTTTAAATATTCAGTTTTAAAAATTCTTTGTTCAACTTGCTACAAATATAGGGTACATTTCTTGAGTAATTGGCGCTTAATTTGGACTCTCTACTTGTTTATGCAAGTTGTCAGGTTGGCCGAGCGATCTAAGGCGCCAAACTCAAGGATTACTACCTTCCTCAAATCAGAGGTTTCTGGTCTCCAACTGGAGGCGTGGGTTCAAATCCCACTTCTGACAACGTTTTAAATATTCAGTTTTAAAAAATCATTGTTCAACTTGCCACAATTATAAGGTACATTTCTTGAGTAATTGGAGGTTAATTTGGACTCTCTACTAGTTTTTGCAAGTTGTCAGGATGGCCGAGTGGTCTAAGGCGCCAGACTCAAGGATTACTACCTTCCTCAAATCTGAGGTTTCTGTTCTCCAACTGGAGGCGTGGGTTCAAATCCCACTTCTGACAACTTTTTTAAATATTCATTTCTTGAGTAATTGGCGATTAATTTGGACTCTCTACTTGATAAAGCCGTTGGTCAGGATGGCCGAGCGGTCTAAGGCGCCAGACTCAAGGATTACTACCTTCCTCAAATCTGAGGTTTCTGGTCTCCAACTGGAGGCGTGGGTTCAAATCCCACTTCTGACAACATTTTTAAATATTCAGTTTTAAAAAATCCTTCTTCAACTTGCTACAATTATAAGATACATTTCTTGAGTAATTGGCGCTTAATTTGGACACTCTACTTGCTAAATCCAGTTGTCAGGATGGCCGAGCGGTCTAAGGCGCCAGACTCAAGGATTACTACCTTCCTCAAATCTGAGGTTTCTGGTCTCCAACTGGAGGCGTGGGTTCAAATCCCACTTCTGACAACTTTTTTAAATATTCAGTTTTAAAAATTCTTTGTTCAACTTGCTACAAATATAGGGTACATTTCTTGAGTAATTGGCGCTTAATTTGGACTCTCTACTTGATTATGCAAGTTGTCAGGATGGCCGAGCGGTCTAAGGCGCTAGACTCAAGGATTACTACCTTCCTCAAAGCTGCGGTTTCTGGTCTCCAACTGGAGGCGTGGGTTCAAATCCCACTTCTGACAACATTTTTAAATATTCAGTTTTAAAAAATCATTGTTCAAATTGCTACAATTATAAGGTACATTTCTTGAGTAATTGGTGCTTAATTTGGACTCTCTACTTAATTATTCAAGTGGTCAGGATGGCCGAGCGGTCTAAGGCGCCAGACTCAAGGATTACTACCTTCCTCAAATCTGAGGTTTCTGGTCTCCAACTGGAGGCGTGGGTTCAAATCCCACTTCTGACAACATTTTTAAATATTCAGTTTTAAAAAATCCTTGTTCAACTTGCTACAATTATAAGATACATTTCTTGACTAATTGGCGGTTAATTTGGACACTCTACTTGATAAAGCCAGTTGTCAGGATGGCCGAGCGGTCTAAGGCGCCAGACTCAAGGATTACTACCTTCCTCAAATCTGAGGTTTCTGGTCTCCAACTGGAGGCGTGGGTTCAAATCCTACTTCTGACAACTTTTTTAAATATTCAGTTTTAAAAAATCTTTGTTCAACTTGCTACAAATATAGGGTACATTTCTTGAGTAATTGGCGCTTAATTTGGACTCTCTACTTGTTTATGCAAGTTGTCAGGATGGCCGAGCGGTCTAAGGCGCCAGACTCAAGGATTACTACCTTCCTCAAATCTGAGGTTTCTGGTCTCCAACTGGAGGCGTGGGTTCAAATCCCACTCCTGAAAACATTATTAAATATTCAGTTTTAAAAAATCATTGTTCAACTTGCTACAATTATAAGGTACATTTCTTGAGTAATTGGTGCTTAATTTGGACTCTCTACTTAATTATGCAAGTTGTCAGGATGGCCGAGCAGTCTAAGGTGCTAGACTCAAGGATTACTACCTTCCTCAATTCTGAGGTTTCTGGTCTCCAGCTGGAGGAGTGGGTTCAAATCCCACTTCTGACAACTTATTTAAATATTCAGTTTTAAAAAATCATTGTTCAACTTGCTACAATTATAAGGTACATTTCTTGAGTAATTGGCGCTTAATTTGGACTCTCTACTTATTTATACCAGTTGTCAGGATGGCCGCGCGGTCTAAGGCGCCAGACTCAAGGATTACTACCTTCCTCAAAACTGAGGTTTCTGGTCTCCAACTGGAGGCGTGAGTTCAAATCCCACATCTGACAACTTTTTTAAATATTAATTTCTTGAGTAATTGGCGCTTAATTTGGACTCTCTACTAAGTTATGCCTGTTGTCAGGATGGCCGAGCGGTCTAAGGCGCCAGACTCAAGGATTACTACCTTCCTCAAATCTGAGGTTTCTGGTCTCCAACTGGAGGCGTGGGTTCAAATCCCACTTCTGACAACTTTTTAAATATTCAGTTTTAAAAATTCTTTGTTCAACTTGCTACAAATATAGGGTACATTTCTTGAGTAATTGGCGCTTAATTTGGACTCTCTACTTGTTTATGCAAGTTGTCAGGATGGCCGAGTGATCTAAGGCGCCAAACTCTAGGATTACTACCTTCCTCAAATCAGAGGTTTCTGGTCTCCAACTGGAGGCGTGGGTTCAAATCCCATTTCTGACAACGTTTTAAATATTCAGTTTTAAAAAATCATTGTTCAACTTGCCACAATTATAAGGTACATTTCTTGAGTAATTGGAGGTTAATTTGGACTCTCTACTTGTTTTTGCAAGTTGTCAGGATGGCCGAGTGGTCTAAGGCGCCAGACTCAAGGATTACTACCTTCCTCAAATCTGAGGTTTCTGGTCTCCAACTGGAGGCGTGGGTTCAAATCCCACTTCTGACAACTTTTTTAAATATTCATTTCTTGAGTAATTGGCGATTAATTTGGACTCTCTACTTGATAAAACCAGTGGTCAGGATGGCCGAGCGGTCTAAGGCGCCAGACTCAAGGATTACTACCTTCCTCAAATCTGAGGTTTCTGGTCTCCAACTGGAGGCGTGGGTTCAAATCCCACTTCTGACAACATTTTTAAATATTCAGTTTTAAAAAATCCTTGTTCAACTTGCTACAATTATAAGATACATTTCTTGAGTAATTGGCGCTTAATTTGGACACTCTACTTGATAAAGCCAGTTGTCAGGATGGCCGAGCGGTCTAAGGCGCCAGACTCAAGGATTACTACCTTCTTCAAATCTGAGGTTTCTGGTCTCCAACTGGAGGCGTGGGTTCAAATCCCACTTCTGACAACTTTTTTAAATATTCAGTTTTAAAAATTCTTTGTTCAACTTGCTACAAATATAGGGTACATTTCTTGAGTAATTGGCGCTTAATTTGGACTCTCTACTTGTTTATGCAAGTTGTCAGGATGGCCGAGCGGTCTAAGGCGCCAGACTCAAGGATTACTACCTTCCTCAAATCTGAGGTTTCTGGTCTCCAACTGGAGGCGTGGGTTCAAATCCCACTTCTGACAACATTTTTAAATATTCAGTTTTAAAAAATCATTGTTCAACTTGCTACAATTATAAGGTACATTTCTTGAGTAATTGGTGCTTAATTTGGACTCTCTACTTAATTATGCAAGTTGTCAGGATGGCCGAGCGGTCTAAGGCGCTAGACTCAAGGATTACTACCTTCCTCATTTCTGAGGTTTCTGGTCTCCAGCTGGAGGCGTGGGTTCAAATCCCACTTCGGACAACTTATTTAAATATTCAGTTTTAAAAAATCATTGTTCAACTTGCTTAAATTATAAGATACATTTCTTGAGTAATTGGCGCTTAATTTGGACTCTCTATTTGATTATGCAAGTTGTCAGGATGGCCGAGCGGTCCAAGGCGCCAGACTCAAGGATTACAACCTTCCTCAAATCTGAGGTTTCTGGTCTCCAACTGGAGGCGTGGGTTCAAATCCCACTTCTGACAACTTTTTTAAATATTCAGTTTTAAAAATTCATTTTTCAACTTGCTGCAAATATAGGGTACATTTCTTGAGTAATTGGCGCTTAATTTGGACTCTCTACTTGAATATGCAAGTTGTCAGGATGGCCGAGTGGTCTAAGGCGCCAGACTCAAGGATTACTACCTTCCTTAAGTCTGAGGTTTCTGGTGTCGAACTGGCGGCGTGGGTTCAAATCCCACTTCTGACAACTTTATTAAATATTCAGTTTTAAAAAATCATTGTTCAACTTGCTACAATTATAAGGTACATTTCTTGAGTAATTGGCGCTTAATTTGGACTCACCACTTATTTATACCAGTTGTCAGGATGGCCGAGCGGTCTAAGGCGCCAGACTAAAGGATTGCAACCTTCCTCTAATCTGAGGTTTCTGGTCTCCAACTCGAGGCGTGTGTTCAAATCCCACTTCTGACAACTTTTTTAAATATTCATTTTTAAAAATTCATTTTTCAACTTGCTGCAAATATAGGGTACATTTCTTGAGTAATTGGCGCTTAATTTGGACTCTCTACTTGGATATGCAAGTTGTCAGGATGGCCGAGCTGTCTAAGGCGCCAGACTCAAGGATTACTACCTTCCTCAAATCTGAGGTTTCTGGTCTCGAACTGGCGGCGTGTGTTCAAATCCCACTTCTGACAACTTTATTAAATATTCAGTTTTAAAAAATCATTGTTCAACTTGCTACAATTA
Organism: Gadus chalcogrammus; assembly: GCF_026213295.1. NCBI lineage: Eukaryota > Metazoa > Chordata > Actinopteri > Gadiformes > Gadidae > Gadus > Gadus chalcogrammus. Next base: position 8,458,759 of record NC_079420.1, read on the forward strand.
TAAGGTACATTTCTTGAGTAATTGGCGGTTAATTTGGACTCTCTACTTATTTATGCCAGTTGTCAGGTTGGCCGAGCGGTCTAAGGCGCCAGACTCAAGGATTACTACCTTCCTCAAAACTGAGGTTTCTGGTCTCCAACTGGAGGCGTTAGTTCAAATCCCACATCTGAAAACTTTTTTAAATATTAATTTCTTGAGTAATTGGCGGTTAATTTGGACTCTCTACTAAGTTATCCCTGTTGTCAGGATGGCCGAGCGGTCTAAGGCGCCAGACTCAAGGATAACTACCTTCCTCAAATCTGAGGTTTCTGGTCTCCAACTGGAGGCGTGGGTTCAAATCTCACTTCTGACAACTTTTTTAAATATTCAGTTTTAAAAATTCTTTGTTCAACTTGCTACAAATATAGGGTACATTTCTTGAGTAATTGGCGCTTAATTTGGACTCTCTACTTGTTTATGCAAGTTGTCAGGATGGCCGAGCGATCTAAGGCGCCAAACTCAAGGATTACTACCTTCCTCAAATCAGAGGTTTCTGGTCTCCAACTGGAGGCGTGGGTTCAAATCCCACTTCTGACAACGTTTTAAATATTCAGTTTTAAAAAATCATTGTTCAACTTGCCACAATTATAAGGTAAATTTCTTGAGTAATTGGAGGTTAATTTGGACTCTCTACTTGTTTTTGCAAGTTGTCAGGATGGCCGAGTGGTCTAAGGCGCCAGACTCAAGGATTACTACCTTCCTCAAATCTGAGGTTTCTGGTCTCCAACTGGAGGCGTGGGTTCAAATCCCACTTCTGACAACTTTTTTAAATATTAATTTCTTGAGTAATTGGCGATTAATTTGGACTCTCTACTTGATAAAGCCAGTGGTCAGGATGGCCGAGCGGTCTAAGGCGCCAGACTCAAGGATTACTACCTTCCTCAAATCTGAGGTTTCTGGTCTCCAACTGGAGGCGTGGGTTCAAATCCCACTTCTGACAACTTTTTTAAATATTCAGTTTTAAAAAATCCTTGTTCAACTTGCTACAATTATAAGATACATTTCTTGAGTAATTGGGGCTTAATTTGGACACTCTACTTGATATAGCCAGTTGTCAGGATGGCCGAGCGGTCTAAGGCGCCAGACTCAAGGATTACTACCTTCCTCAAATCTGAGGTTTATGGTCTCCAACTGGAGGCGTGGGTTCAAATCCCACTTCTGACAACTTTTTTAAATATTCAGTTTTAAAAATTCTTTGTTCAACTTGCTACAAATATAGGGTACATTTCTTGAGTAATTGGCGCTTAATTTGGACTCTCTACTTGTTTATGCAAGTTGTCAGGATGGCCGAGCGGTCTAAGGCGCCAGACTCAAGGATTACTACCGTCCTCAAATCTGAGGTTTCTGGTCTCCAACTGGAGGCGTGGGTTCAAATCCCACTTCTGACAACATTTTTCAATATTCAGTTTTAAAAAATCATTGTTCAACTTGCTACAATTATAAGGTACATTTCTTGAGTAATTGGTGCTTAATTTGGACTCTCTACTTAATTATGCAAGTTGTCAGGATGGCCGAGCGGTCTAAGGTGCTAGACTCAAGGATTACTACCTTCCTCAATTCTGAGGTTTCTGGTCTCCAGCTGGAGGCGTGGGTTCAAATCCCACTTCTGACAACATATTTAAATATTCAGTTTTAAAAAATCATTGTTCAACTTGCTACAATTATAAGGTACATTTCTTGAGTAATTGGCGCTTAATTTGGACTCTCTACATATTTATGCCAGTTGTCAGGATGGCCGAGCGGTCTAAGGCGCCAGACTCAAGGATTACTACCTTCCTTAAAACTGAGGTTTCTGGTCTCCAACTGGAGGCGTGAGTTCAAATCCCACATCTGACAACTTTTTTAAATATTAATTTCTTGAGTAATTGGCACTTAATTTGGACTCTCTACTAAGTTATGCCTGTTGTCAGGATGGCCGAGCGGTCTAAGGCGCCAGACTCAAGGATCACTACCTTCCTCAAATCTGAGGTTTCTGGTCTCCAACTGGAGGCGTGGGTTCAAATCCCACTTCTGACAACTTTTTTAAATATTCAGTTTTAAAAATTCTTTGTTCAACTTGCTACAAATATAGGGTACATTTCTTGAGTAATTGGCGCTTAATTTGGACTCTCTACTTGTTCATGCAAGTTGTCAGGATGGCAGAGCGATCTAAGGCGCCAAACTCAAGGATTACTACCTTCCTCAAATCCGAGGTTTCTGGTCTCCAACTGGAGGCGTGGGTTCAAATCCCACTTCTGACAACGTTTTAAATATTCAGTTTTAAAAAATCATTGTTCAACTTGCCACAATTATAAGGTACATTTCTTGAGTAATTGGAGGTTAATTTGGACTCTCTACTAGTTTTTGCAAGTTGTCAGGATGGCCGAGTGGTCTAAGGCGCCAGACTCAAGGATTACTAACTTCCTCAAATCTGAGGTTTCTGGTCTCCAACTGGAGGCGTGGGTTCAAATCCCACTTCTGACAACTTTTTTAAACATTCATTTCTTGAGTAATTAGCGATTAATTTGGACTCTCTACTTGATAAAGCCAGTGGTCAGGATGGCCGAGCGGTCTAAGGCGCTAGACTCAAGGATTACTACCTTCCTCAAATCTGAGGTTTCTGGTCTCCAACTGGAGGCGTGGGTTCAAATCCCACTTCTGACAACATTTTTAAATATTCAGTTTTAAAAAATCCTTGTTCAACTTGCTACAATTATAAGATACATTTCTTGAGTAATTGGCGCTTAATTTGGACACTCTACTTGTTAAAGCCAGTTGTCAGGATGGCCGAGCGGTCTAAGGCGCCAGACTCAAGGATTACTACCTTCCTCAAATCTGAGGTTTCTGGTCTCCAACTGGAGGCGTGGGTTCAAATCCCACTTCTGATAACTTTTTTAAATATTCAGTTTTAAAAATTCTTTGTTCAACTTGCTACAAATATAGGGTACATTTCTTGAGTAATTGGCGCTTAATTTGGACTCTCTACTTGTTTATGCAAGTTGTCAGGATGGCCGAGCGGTCTAAGGCGCCAGACTCAAGGATTACTACCTTCCTCAAATCTGAGGTTCTTGGTCTCCAACTGGAGGCGTGGGTTCAAATCCCACTTCTGACAACATTTTTAAATATTCAGTTTTAAAAAATCATTGTTCAACTTGCTACAATTATAAGGTACATTTCTTGAGTAATTGGTGCTTAATTTGGACTCTCTACTTAATTATGCAAGTTGTCAGGATGGCCGAGTGGTCTAAGGCGCCAGGCTCAAGGATTACTACCTTCCTCAAAGCCGAGGTTTCTGGTCTCCAATTGGAGGCGTGGGTTCAAAACCTACTTCTGACAACAGATTTATATTGTCAGTTTCATAAATTATTGTTCAAATAACTATAATTATATGGTTGATTTCTTGAGTCACATTAGTTTAATTTAGAATCGCTACTTAGTTTTTTGGTGTTGTCTGGATGTCCGAGCGGTCTTAGTTGCCAGACTCAAGGATTACTACCTTCCTCAAACCTGAGGTTTTTGGTCTCCAACTCGAGGCGTGGATTCAAATCCCTCTTCTGACAACCTTTTTAAAACTTCAGTTTCAAAAATGATTGTTCAAATAACTATAACTATATGGTTGATTTCTTGGGTCATTTTAGGTTAATTTAGACCCTCTACTTGCTGTAGAATGATGTCAGGCTGGCCGAGCAGTCTAAGGCGCCAGACTCAAGGATTACTACCTTCCTCAAATCTGAGGTTTCTGGTCTCCAACTGGAGGCGTGGGTTCAAATCCCACTTCTGATAATTTTTTTAAATATTCAGTTTTAAAAAATCATTGTTCAACTCGCTACAATTATACGGTACATTTCTTGAGTAATTGGCGATTAATTTGGACTCTCTACTTGATTATGACAGTTTTCAGGATGGCCGAGCGGTCTAATAGATTGGTGCCTACGGCCTTATATATTATATAAATAGACATTGAAAGAACAGGATAATTTTTTTTTCATTTGAGCGATTAATGCATTGGCTAAATATTAACATTAATAACTCAATTAAATGATTAGAACTCCCATTTCTCTTTAAGTCTCTAAACATACCTTAAGTGCAGATGGTCAGCCATGGAAATTGTAGGAATCGGTTGCTGAAAAGATTATGAACTAATGTGTTTTAATTTATGCCAACATGATCCAACTGGCACCACGAATAGAAAAGAAAATGTTTGATACGATTGAGTTGTCTTTTAAGAAAATGTTACTCAGATCCAAACACTACATTAAATTGACATTTTGATTAGTTTAAACGAGATTATTCTGCTCAGTTCAGTTTATGTTCATGTCTCAAGACGGGAGAGTAGACTGAACTCTATCCTATGCTACACAGATTATGCACTTGAAAATATATGGCCCTCATACAAGTGATCTATGTTCCTGCAAGGTTTAGTGAGGACCATTATGTCAGAATTTAATTATGCTGAACCACATCCACCTGTCCGTCCTTGTAATGAATCGGATCCACCTGGCGAAATGGAATATAGCCTACACCGGAAGATTATCTAAATATATAGGCCCACCACATGGTAAATGCTTATTAAACATTAGACATGTCACAAGCAGACATCTAAGAAAATAATACGTGAGGGAGTCAGAATAGGAATTTGGTTATTCATGTTAGATAATGTGCGCACTTCACTGCCGTCGCCTAGTAGCCTGATGCTGTGTAAGCGCGACCCCTAGAGGACATTTCACGTCATATGGTTATTTTAGTGCCCTTAATGTAGAAATGGGGAGGTAGCGTTGTTGCTCCGAAAATATATAAGGACCTATACCCTTCCAGAAGAAATACAGTAAATCATAACGATTCAGTCCGCACCAAATCAAGTAAAGTAACCTTTATTCAAGATTTCCTTATTTTATTACAAAAAACCAATCGCAAGAACAGCTTGGAATTGCAAATTGGAATGATTGTTGGGGGGTAATAGGAAAACTGAAAATGGACCCAAACGCTGTGGTTTTGAAATCTTGGCTGCGATTTTTGTTCTGCCGCATTTAAAAAGAAGGCACCTCCTTCTTCATCCTCATGATGACCACGGCCCCCCTCTTCATCGGGACACACAACGGGTCTGGCGTCAATTCCAAAGCGGCCAGCACCCGATCTCCTCTTCCCTCCCCTGCACACAGTGCCGTTTAATGTGATGCTTCAGTAGTGCTCTACTCCTTGGCCACCGCGTAGGGCTTGTCCACATCGATCTTGCCAGAGTCGCGGATGGAGACCTCGAGGAGGGGCTTGTCCCTGCTGTCGGTCTTGGTGGCCTCAATCCTCTTCACAACATCCTGAAAGAAAAAGGATAATAAATGGAGGCTCCCACGAAGAACAACCACGAGCGGAGGCGGAAACAAAGGGTCCAATATGGTTGGTGCAAACTTTTATCCAAAGAGACTTACAAAAAGTACATTTGTCAGAAATAAGAAACATATCGCTGTCGGTACAGTAAGGATGTTCATAGAAACAAGTGCCAAGCACTAACAAATGCAAGGTTAACCCATTTAACCAAAGATATCTAGAATAAGATGCTATACAGCGACAGCTAGTATTTTCTTAAGGTATAAAGTAGGGATGGGCATAATTAATCGATGCTCGATAATCGATCGTTAAGAAATGCGTCGATCAACTTATATTGTTATCGATCAAAAGGACGTTGTGTTGCATACTGTGAGTCTTGAAGCATTTAATTGAATATCACTATGTGGGAGAAATACCACCCTGCCGACTGGTGGAAAGTGAATGGAAGAAGGTTCCTGTCAAAGTTAGCGCGACAATACCTCTGCATCCCCGCAACTTCGGTCCCGTCAGAGCGGGTGTTTTCTGCTGCTGGACTGACAGTTACAAGGCTGCGTTCGCGTCTGACCCGCGAGCATGTTAACATGCTTATATTCCTAAATAAAAATATGTAGGCTGGAGTTATGCTATGGACAGTTGGGACAGTCACCACCGTATGCGAGTCGCTCTTTTTTTTCTTAATGTGTCGTCTCTCGCTCCGCTTTTCTTTCGGCTTCGTGCCTCTTGGAGTCGTTACATTTTGCCAAAACTGTGATATTTTAGCAACAAGTTCAGCCTTATATATGTTCAATAAGGTATTGCTTTTAGATAGACTAGTTCATGCAATTGTTTGTAAATGGGTGGCTCATCTTTTTGTTGCGAGCCTTTCCGCGCGCCGGCTGCAGCCTATAGGCATTATATGTCGGCCTTTTTCCCCCCGTTTTTTCAAAACAGTTATACCGTTTAATGCCCACTTTTAGCCTACTGCCTTTGTTTGATTATTGTTGTCCGATAAGTTGGCTACTTATTGTAATTGGAATAGGCTACAGATTTAGTCTTGTTGAATCGTTTCCAAACCTTTAAGAGCGCCTGTAGGCGCATTGTTCGGACTTTACGAGCGCCGCATAGGCCTATAACCTATAATGCCTGTATTTATTATTTTAAAACTATTAGACAGTTGTAGGTCTTCAAGTTAACTGTATTGTATTAATGTTGGCCCATACATTATTGTTGGAATAAAGATTTCATTGATAAAAACATGCTGCATTTTCTACCAACGGGAATTTCAATATAGCCTAGAAAAAAGTTAATGATTAATCGATAATTGATCGATAACTCTAGCGATGCTCGATCAAGGAAATTTCTTCAAATGCCCATCCCTAGTATAAAGTGTCTGAATGCAGATTTGTAGCACCAATACTAGTTAATCATCAGGTTGTCAAATGATGAAGCCTGTACAAATCGGGTTATGGTTCAGTAATAACAAGACACTCACAAAGCCCTCCAGGATCTTTCCAAAGACCACGTGCTTCCCGTCCAGCCAGGGAGTCTGGATGGTGGTGATGAAGAACTGGGAGCCGTTGGTGTCCTTGCCGGCGTTGGCCATGCTCAGCCAGCCCTTGCCGTAGTGCTTCAGCTTGAAGTTCTCATCGGGGAAGCGGTCTCCGTAGATGCTCTTGCCTAGAACACGGGGAGTCAAGGAATCGTTGTCAGTATTGAGAATAAAAACGATTCTACGCCTAGGACTAGGCTCGGAAACACAAGACTAATAACCACGCCCCACCCCGTAACAGGTACTACTTGATTTGTTGTTGCAGTTTAACACTATTTGAATAGAAGGGCGAGGTGTATCCTCCAGGATTTGTTTAATGTGCTCCTGTGAGCACCATAATATAACAAATAATATTTTGCAAGCACATTTGGTACGCCACCCACATTGGTTTGCCAATGACTTTAGTGCAAATATAGTTTTGCTGTATCCAGTTTTGACATATGCGTTTTATGACACTGCTGCTTATGTTCTACACAATCAATTAGTCTACTTTCTATTAATAAATCACTTGTTTAGGCTTCATACATTTAGCCAGTCAAGAGCTTATGCCACAACAATTTCCATTGTGGAGCAGACTTCTACATTACATTATACACATGCAGGGGTATCAAGAGGAGCGCTAAGCTGGGCTTTACCTCCAGTGCCATCACCCCTGGTGAAGTCTCCACCCTGGATCATAAAGTCCTTGATGACACGATGGAATTTGCTGCCTTTGTAGCCGAATCCTTTCTGTAAAGAACAATGAGTTGTTCAATGTGTTTAACTCCCGCTATGAATACAATCAATCATTATTCGAGTAGGGATGAGAGGAAATAGTACAACAATTGAAGGGAGATTAATTTATGGAGGTGACGTGACATAATGACATCATGTGGCCTACTTAAAACTGTATGGTAAGTTTACTTATTAAGGATTAAGATGACTGCCATTGAACTTGACATTTATAAATCAAGCTCTTTGAATATGAACCCAGGATGAGGCCAGCAGGTTCGCAGCACGCTACATTATACAGTCCATCAGTAGTAGTAGTAGTAGTAGTAGTAGTAGTAGTAGAAGATGGTGTCCAAACAACACCCAAGATAAGAAACAATAGTTGTTTCAAGGCCTACATTTTGGAATGTTGCACAGCATCTTGAGCCAAGGGATACTGGACATTAAGAAAGAGGTCCTCCCATGCCTCACTTTCGAAACTGTGCTAATGCTCTCCTTCCATGGTGTACCCATGCTTACACGGCCACAAGAGCTAGGCATCAAAGCCTTGACTGTCGCAGTTTTAGCAGGGTGCTTTAAAAAGAAGGGTATATACACACAATAAAATTCCAATAGACTGTTCAAAACTATGCATTTGACTTGACGTCTTTGCTTTATCTTCCAGCAATTTGTTTATTTATTTTTAAATAATGGATTTATCAGTTATACAACATTTTTGGTCAAATACGAAATGCTAGTATAACCAAGTACCCCAATGCAATTAGGGGATTTTTAAAATTTCATCAGATTTTCCATCCATAACTAGAACAAAAGCATGCAAGGCAGTTTACATTCAGAAACCCAGTTCAAGGAGTCCGTAATACAGGTCATAATTTTGAGAGAAACCCCTGCATAAGACTAATCTCCTCCTAGTGGTCTCAGACTCCTTACCTCCCCTGTGGCCAATGCGACAAAGTTCTCCACAGTTTTGGGAACGGTCTTCCCAAACACTCCAATCACAATTCTTCCCACTTCCTCATCTCCAATGTTCATATCAAAGTACACCTGAAAAGGAAACACAAATGTGTTTAACATATTAGTTCTGATCCTAAGTAAAAAGGGCATCTGCCAACATGCTGAACATCCCCTTGCAGGTTTGCAGTATGTATACGTGGCCAACAGAGCCGCAGCAACGGGGAGCAGTCTGGGCCTGACCTGGACACAACCTGCAACCAAGAGCTTAATTTCCCCATCAATAAACATCTGGACTAGCAGGAACGCAGATATATACGTGAGAAACCCTCACTTTGAATTTTAAACAACCAGGACGCCATAAAATCAGTGCATGCAGCAACCGCCTAGCGCTTGACAGGCGGCTAGCCAACAGCTAGCAACGGCGTAGACACACACTGGTGTTTAGGCCAACACGGAGCTAGCCTCAGACGCGGAGCTCCGCCGTGGAGCCCTGACGGCGGGGCTTGGCTAGCTGGCTCTGGTTGATCCGCACCGACCGCCACTAGCTTAGCAAGGCGGCGCATACCTTCGCGGTGACTTTAGGCCCCTTCTTCTTTTCATCGGCGTCGGAACCGCTCGGGAAGAGAAGGAAAACCACCGATCCCACAATGAGCGTGGCAGCAACTAGGAACTTCATTCTCCTCTCGCAGATCCTGACCATTAACGAGGAAAAAGGAGCTGCCGAACGACGGCCTATTTATCCTAATGTGTGTCGGGTGTCGGGGGTGGAGACTGCAACGACGGGCCGGGTCTGAAGCAGCGGTCTGCTCTTCCTGATGGATGCCCAATCTGGCAGTGTTGCCAGATTCTGCCAGAATTCCCAACACTGGCTGAAGCGCGCTGCAGACAGATTGGGCGGGAAATTTGACCCAATCTGGCAACACTGCTCATAGTGGCGTGGCTTTCCGGGACCAGACACACGCATGTTGCACTGATTGGTTCGTCTCTTTGAGCATTCAAGCCAATCAAAGGTCAACGCGTACAAGGGGAACTGAAAAATACATGTTCAGGCACGCATTCACGTCTTCCATTGGGTCCATGGTTCACGACGACATACCGATGTCGGTTACACTTTTTGAAGTGTAGCAGAGCAGCAGCCTAAATAGCCTAAAATCATAATAATTTCGTGAAGTAAGAAATCAGGAAGAATTTTGTCTTCACACAACAAATACTATTGACCTTTTTAAAATGACCACACTGGTGTGGAGATCCAATGTGCCAGAAAAAAAAGTAATGCATGAAGTGAATGGTCAAATACATGGTTCACTCCAATGGGTCCATCATTTCACTGCTGCCACAGTGAAAAAAGCCCATCAGTGGCTGTATTTCATCAGACTGCTCAGGAAATCGGGACTAAACCAGCGTCCTCTTACCCTGGCCTACAGTGGACTTGTAGAGAGCATTCTCACTTCAGGTATCACTGTCTGGTACGGGCAGGGCCGTTGCACCAAATCCTGGACCCTGTATACAAGAGGTACTGACTATTTTAATCACTATCTACTGTGGTGCTGAATGCAATTCACAACATGCTGTCCTTATCTAAATTTCTCTCTCTCTCTCTCTCTCTCTCTCTCTCTCTCTCTCTCTCTCTCTCTCTCTCTCTCTCTCTCTCTCTCTCTCTCTCTCTCTCTCTCTCTCTCTCTCTCTCTCTCTCTCTCTCTCTCTCTCTTTGTATTAATACTGTACCTGACTTGGGAAGCCCTGCACAAGAATTCGTATGTGTTTGGACTGTCTGGTTTATGCACAAATGGCGAATAAAAACATTAGAACTTTGAACTTGTACTTTGATTCAGCATCGACTAAAAAACCTACAAAGAATAATCGTTTTAACAGAACCCAAACAAATCTATTTGACTGTTGTTTCACGTTCTTTAGAACCGTCTACATGTCTTTATCGTGCATGCTAAATAAAGCTCTGGGACACACTAAATACACAAAGATGCATTTAAGAACAATTGCATAATTTATGGATTTGTTTGTGTGTGTGTGTGTGTGTTTGTGTGTGTGTGTGTGTGTGTGTGTGTGTGTGTGTGTGTGTGTGTGTGTGTGCGCGCATGTGTGTGTGGGTGTGTGCACGCGAGTGTGTTTGTATGTTTGTAGTCCCAGCTGTTCCAGCTGCATTTACAACAAAACAAAATAAAGAGGTGCAACATCTGAGTCCCTTTCAACCAATGAATGAATGATACACAGCGTTTGCACACTGCTGACCTCCCAGGACGTCCCGCACATTAAATAACTGTCCCCTCCTGACACGACTCCACTCCCCTCAGATGGGAACATACATGATCAGAGGGAGGTCATCCAGGACTCTGTCGACTTGGGGGAGCTCAACCAACTTCATGTGAAAGCCAGCAAGACCGAGATGATGGTGATGAACTTCTGCAGGAAGAAGCCCCAGACTAGACCGCTCCACACCCAGAGATTGGGCGTTGAGATAGTGTAGGAGTGTACAGATATCTGGGTGATCAACTTAACCAAAAACTGGACGGGTAGGATAACACGAATGTCCGGTACCCATTAGCCAAAGTTGTCTTCATTTGCTGAGGAGTCCTTGGCAGTGTGCAGGACCGTGTTTAATAAAAAAAAAATTGATACTATGGTGGCATCTTTGATATTCTATGCACTGGTCTGCTGGGAGGTGGAAGCGCTGAGAGGGATAGAAAAAGACTGGCTTGTGAGGGCTAGCTCTGTCCTGGACTGCCCTCTAGATTTGCAGCTGAAAGCGCTGCGCTAAGCACCAGATTGCTACACCAACGGTGTGAGAAGAAGCACTCCCAGAGGACTTTTGTCTCTTCTACACTAAGGTAACATAATGGAACAATGTTGTTCTCTCCGTCAATATCACCCACCACCTACGACAACGCAGCTACTTTGCACAATTTATCTCAGGCTATACACTTATATATTCATAGTAAACATACACAAATTATCCTGTGAATTTCAATTTTTTGTATAATCCTACATACCATGTGTGTATTACATTCATGTGAGCAATGATCCATCATGGTTATATCTGCGCAAGATATGAGAAAGTAAGTCGGATTGGTTCAACTGAGACCTAAGTGGATGTGGGTGCTTTTACATCGATATATAACACAAGGATATTAAGGATGTACCAGATTTATTATTACAAATCATTCAAATGGTCAGGAGATACTTCAATGAGAAATTGCCTTTTGAGACATCAAATCGACACTATTTACAATTACAAATTAACCTAAAAAAACCTTTTCCTATTGATTCAAAGCCTTTATAACAATGCATAATGCATTTTAATCTCTGTTATTCATTATTAAAATAATGGTGGTTATATCAAACCAGTTAACTATATAGCAAAAGTCAAACTATAAAGATGATTCAGATGCTGTTGATATTCCAGCTGCAATGTGATTTAGAATTCAGTGCAAATTCTGTGTAAAATAAAGATAAAACCGATATATTTAATTATATTATTTAATTTATTACTTTTTGTATCACTTAGTCACTTTTTTCTTTGACTTTTGACTCAAGATTATGTGATTGTAAACGTAAAGCTTCCTCAATGGTTTAACGTGAGGCGATATGGGGGGAGTTCCCATTTCCACTTCTTACACAATCAATGAGTGACAGCTGTTCATCATCAACTCATTATGCTTTGATTGGTCAGCTGGTGGCCGCCAACATTTAAAAACCCTCCTCAACCCTTTGGGAAGAATGTGCTAAATCCCATTTGGAACCATGGCAGCATTTCTAATTACATGGTAAGCGAGGAGGATTTAGCAATGTTTCATGATTGATTATGGTTTTTTTTTAACATTTGTTCCGTTTTAGTGTCATCATCCAAGCAGTCCTGCTTTGGGTTATCGAATGTAGACCTCTTAAAAATGGTATGTATATTATTAAAGTGTAGCTTTTTGTTTAAATTCACTTTAATGTGTTCACATGTGTGGCTGATCTTTGCTTATGTTTAGGCCCCATGTATAAAGCTGGGTCCACTGGCGGTGGCTCTTATAAAGCGCCAGGAGTCTACCAGTCTGAGGTAGTGGTAAACCCTGGCTATGGTGGTACCAGTTCCCAGTCTGGCCATGGATACCAGGATGGGTCTGCTATGGCTCCTCCCCCTGGATATAACCCAGATTCCACACATGGAGCATCTCAAGGTAACCTTGAACGAATAATACAAATATGCAAGCGTACTCCTGTTAGCAATGTTAAATGAATTGTACAATTAAAAAGCATTTTTTGGTTTTGAGCTCTATGAAAGACTAAGGTTTTATCCATGGGTTCACACTCACGGCTACCTTGTATTCATTTTAAGCATGGCCAGACACGACTCATTGATTGTTATAATGTGCAATGGTGTATGGCTATATTATGACGTCATAGAAGGTTTGAGAAGTATAACCATTCCTTGCACCCTGCCTATGATTTTCTTTATTTTCACAGGCACTTTAACATTTAGCCTATAGCTAACAGCTGTTTTGGTAGTAAGCAATTTGTCATGTTGCTCTACTTTCTAGATGGCTCCTGGGTTATTTCTCCTATCACCTTCTCCGGAGGGCATGGTGGTTCATCCACCAGTAATGGCAGCCCATCTGCTTTACCTCCTCCCCCGGAGTCCTTCCCAGGAGAGCTGCTCCAGGTCGAGGCCACGAACGAGAAAGGTGCCTACGAGTCTGAGACCCAGGAGAAAGGCACCCCTCCATGGGCTGCCAGCGCCCCTCCACTGCCTGCCAGCGCTCCTCAACAAGGAGCCTCTATGCCCAGTGCCTTTTCCCGGGGGTCTTCCTTTCCTTTCAATATGAGGTTCCTCAGAGGCCAGTACCTTACAGGAACCTACACTGACTACACCAGTAGCTTGGAGAATGGCAGAGATGACTCGCAGGAGAACCACTACATCGTTTATGACTCTCCCAGCAGCAGTGAGCAGCAGCAGCAGTGGGAGGAAGAGCAGCAGCAGCAGCAGCAGCAGCAGCGGGAGGAAGAGGAGCAGTGGGAGGGGCAACAGCAGGAGTGGGACAGTGTGCAACCAGTGTGGCAGCAGCAGCAGGGCCAGACCAGAGCCTCTCCTCAGAGCGTCCTGATGGCCAGTCTGGGAATGCCATCAGGATATGGACAACAAGCCACTAGGTATTACCAGTAGCCAACCGCTAGGCAGCAAGTATCAGGGGGAAAGCCCTCGGTGAGTGCTGTATATGGAGGGTACAAGGGATGGAAGTGAACCCTTGATCATTAACATGTTGTCGGTTTGGTCAATAAAACTACAAATGTAACTTCCATGTATTGTGTACTGCTTGACTTTATTTTACTAGAGACAACATTCTGCACGCACACGTCTACAACAAGAGAGCATTTGTTCCTAATTTTGCCGACTACCATGATCCATAGCCGCATGATTAAGGGTTAATTGCAGGTATAGAGCTCGTAAGTCGCCATTGCACATGGGACCTATGAGACCGAAAAATTTTTTTGAGAAAGTAATTATTTTCTGATCCAAGTCTTTATATGCCCCGGATTACACTGTTTGTGGATTTAAATGATATTTCATGCAAAAAAATAAATAATTTAGCGGGTAGGAGTTTGATAGGGTTAGTTTAGTGTAGGGCGCTTTGTGGAAAACAACCGCTGCTCTCGACGCGTATGATATACGTCACACCACTCGCAAACATATCCCGCAGTCGGAACATGGCAGTGTCTTTGGTGCACTTTACCACCTTTCAAGGAGAGCACAAAAGCCTTGATCGAGGTGAAAAGTTTTTTTTATTTTTGCCTATGTGGATCTCGTACTTGATGTAAGTCATACTTTATTTTTTACTAGCCTTTATATTTGCTCCTCCAAAAGCAGCTTTAACCATCAGCAGGCCAGCTCCCCGAAAGCCCTGTGGCCTGTGCAGCGACACAAAACCAGGTGCTTCGGAGCACTGGTCGCTGGTCAGGTGCTCGAAAAATTAGCTGAATTACCTCCAGGTGCGGTGTCTTGGACTCTGCATGATCCCTTTCCCAGTGGCCAGACAATTGTCACTTGTTGGAGTCCATCCGTAAATCTCTAGAAAGATCAGGCTTTTCTAGGGGTTCATTCCTCCCAGGCCAAGTATGTACCCGCATGGGGTGGGTACATAGAATTTAGGCTGGTTTGAAAAAAACATTGAGTTTGCATTCAGGTGTTTATTGTGCTCACGCATTGGCATTTTTTCTGCTGCTGTCTGTTCTTTACACAGACCTTGTGTGTTTTGTGTGTATGAAAGTTGTTCATAGTCAAGGTTTTATTAAGGTGTGTATTTGCCATTGCAAAAATATATGGTTAATCCATTTTCTGGCAATATGCGTTTTGGGCTGGCTGAAGATAGACGGTTTTTAGGCGGAAATTGGCCAATCCGATCTGGCAACAGCTTTACCTGAATAAACCACGTGTACCTGGCCAAAAACAACGATACCACAGAAGATTAAATGTACGTTTCATCAATTGGCAATAAGAGTTTAGGTTAAAATAGACCTATCCTGGAAAACGGGGTTATGCCGTCACTGACTCCCTAAAACGAACAGCAAGGTCTAGTGTGCCGCACTAGGCTGAAGAGGTGCCATATTACTTTCTTATTTACATAACACCCGGTCTGATAATAAGTCATTTCATTCTGCAACGCATTTTAATGTGTGGTTGGCGAGTTGCCAGGGATTAGCCATATTTACAAAGATAAATTAAAATCGTTATTTGACCACCAGGGGTCAATGTAAGATCACGTATGATCCATATTTGACTGCCTCTGCTCCCTGCGCTATTTTTCTGTCATGATTGTTATCTTTTTTCTTCTTATTCTTAAAAAATGATTAAAAAGAGAGACATGTTGCAGGCGTAGATCGAACTCGTGCTCCCCATGCCATACTTAGGTGGTGCCATGTTTAGACATCCTTCTTAAACTAACATGATCAAAAGTAAGCCCTACCTGATGAGCAGCAGCGTCAATAGTAAAGCTAAATTAATTTCGTTTTCACTGCATTCCTAAATTTTTCTCTTTTTCCATTTTTCTCCCTTCCTCTCCCTCCTTTACTGTTTATTGTTCCCCAGCGTTCTCTCTCCGCTAGACCATCGTGAAACCACACATGATGTGGTGGGAGGTTATGATTTGCAATGCCCTAAACCTTAAGCCAAACATACCCCTTACACTCAAACCCAACCAATAAGAACCCCTTACCCTAATGTACTTTATAATAAATGAATACCTTAAGGGGCAGAATCCAGTTTTCTATGATAACTCACCTGGTAATTGATGACCACCAGAATTATATTAAAAAAAAATATATATATATTTGTACTAATAATAATAATAATAAATCCTTTTTCTATTCATCAAAGTAAGTTTATAACGTAACAATTTGTAAATGATAAATTCTGTTAAATTCTATTATTTTTAAATCTTTATACACCCACACCCACACTAACACAAACATACAGACACACACATACAGACACACACACACACACACACACACACACACACACACACACACACACACACACACACACACACACACACACACACACACACACACACACACACACACACACACACACACACACACAAACACACACAGCATGCTGGCAGCTGTGTCAGTCCTCATTCAAGCCATGTGACAGATCAGACACTCTATCGTCAGGAAGTGCTTTCATTGGCTGGCTGCAGACGCTGCTGTCAGCCAGTCAAATTATACTCCGAGAAATACGTACGGTTCCACTCTCGAGATTGATTCAAGATGAGATAGAAGAGAGAAGAGGAGAACACACATTCACAGACAAACAGACACACACACGCACACGCACACGCACACACACACACACACACACACACACACACACACACACACACACACACACACACACACACACACAGGTGTTCTCAAAAACACACCCTTTCAAGCACACATTACTTGGACAATAATTACTGCAATATCTTTTGAAAGAAAAAAGTCCTTCCAGAGTACAATAACGTGTGTCAGTGGGTCTCGTCTCGAAACACAGAATGCTCCCCAGCTGTCAACGACTCACTGTCAGGCGACGAGTGACACGCTTTTTATAGAGATCCTCAGTACACGCCCCCTTCCTTTTTTATTTCTCTCTGTTTTTATTATTCTCTCTCTCCTCCTCACTTCTGGACAATACAATCAATTCAACCTTGAATGAATCTCTGATAATTCACTTTCATGGATTATCATATAAGTACAGGACAAAACTGAATTACCAACAGTAGTACTAGCAAGAAGTAGGATTGAACAGAAAAAGTGTACTGGATCCGAATTTCTCCCTTTAGTTTGATCCATCGTCTGCCGGTTGTTTCGCTCACCCTCGCCAACACGCAGAAGTGGTAACAGCCAAGATGGCCGACACCCCGCTGCAGAACGTGCCCTCGGATCCTAACCCGTCATCGCGGGGGGTGCCCTGCTGCTCATCCAGACCCTCCGACCCGCTCTCTCACCAGCCCTGGTGGCCGAGGAACAGGAGGGACTGCCCTGGCCTCTGACTGCCTCCTGCAGCGATGGCTTCAGCGGCAGAAGGGATATCCTGCTGGGCTTGGATCTCGCTCCGTCTCTGAGCACCGCTCGGACCCTTTAAGGTACGATTAAGTCCTCCGTCAAGACAGCGGCTAGTTCGGACGAGGATGATTCATTCTGCAATTAAGGATTATTTAGTTGACTTTTCTATAAAGCAACAGGCTACAATCAAACCTGAGGGATAGCAACGCCTCTGTTATTACAACTAGTGTTTGGGGTACTCTTGGCAATAAGTGCCAACTGATTTTGGTTCCCTGGCCTCAATGCGGCTACTCCTCTTAGCATTTATACAACATCTAGCTCTAGTCACAGGCGTCGTATTCTATAGACTCAGAGTCCCAGACTAATTAAAAGGAATTTCGATGTATTCATATTATTCATTGCATTTCCCTTTCCACCTGGAATGTAACAATACCAGATAGGAGGCTTTGTTTCCCAGTACCGGCGGCCCATAATGAGGCATAGAAAAAGGTAAAACAATACAATAGTCTCTGCCTTTTGTTACTGTTGCTCTGCTCCCAACGGTTGAGACACAATTCGCAGCCACAAGAGATCCCCTTCAGCGACCGTTCCACACAGACGTGATGCGGGTGTCAACACAGTCTAGTGCATGAACAGCCGCATCACTGACTTCCTGCGAGCATCGGTTCCTCGTCTCGTGTGCGTGCGTGCGCGGAGCACAAATCAAACCTGCAGGAGGATTTCCCAGACACGGAACACACTGGCTTTGTCCGTGTTTTTATATAAATAGATGAACTGACTCATCCAAGAATCACACCCTGGCTCTCTCTCTCTCTCTCTCTCAAGCTCTCCCTATCGGTCGACACCTCTCTCCCCCCCTCTCTCGCCCTTCTCCCTCCCCCCTAACTGTGATTTACACACATCCCGCCTCACACACAAAGGAGGGATGGTGTCACTATGGAAACAAGGAGATGGTACCTCTTGAGATGAGGGTTAAGACAACAATGTGGCATGAGAGCTGCAACACAAACAGCTTTAACTCTACCTCCCAATCTGCTGCCTTGAACCATCAAATGAGTAATAGTCAGGCCATTAACTTCCTTGGGTTGTGTTTGTGTGTGTTTGTGTGTGTGTGTGTGTGTGTGTGTGTGTGTGTGTGTGTGTGTGTGTGTGTGTGTGTGTGTGTGAGTGTGTGTGTGTGTGTGTGTGTGTGTGTGTGTGTGTGTGTTCATTTGTGAAGGCGTGCCTTCGGAATAACACATGCACAAATTCCTCTTAGAACTATGTGTGTGTGTGTGTGTTTGATGTGTGTGCATGTCTGTGTGTGTATGCATGTGGGGATGCATGCATGAGTGGGTGTGCGTGAGTGCAGACCCCTACGTCTGTGTGTGTGTGCATACCCGTACGTTTGTGTGTGTGGGTATGCATGTGTGGGTGTGAGTGCAAACCCCACCGTGTGTGTGTGAATAGCCGTACGTTTGTGTGTGTGTGTGTGTGTGTGTGTGTGTGTGTGTGTGTGTGTGTGTGTGTGTGTGTGTGCGGGTGTGTCTCTGTGTAATTTGCACCACACATCTCTATAATAGGACTAATCCATTTGAATCCCAGCTGTCAGGGTCTCCTCAGCGTGATGAATGTGAGGCTGAATGAGTTGAGACGCACAGCTACACAGAGACACCGCAGCACCAGGTAAATATAGCTGTGTGTGTGTGTGTGTGTGTGTGTGTTCATGTGTGTGGCGCGCACGCACTAACACACACGCACGTTTGTGTTTATTAAAGCTGTGCACCACCTGTTTTCCTACCTGTCCTCAAGGTTGCCTTGAGGCGGGGTAGGGGGGAGGATAATGTTTAGTGGTTAGGGGTTTATAGCTAGTGGTAAGTGGTTAGTGGTGAGTGGTTAAAGGTTAGTGGTTAATGGCTAGTAGTGGTTAATGGTAAGTGGTATGTGGTTTGTGGTTAATAGTTAGTGATTAGTGGTTAGTAGTGGTTAATGGTAAGTAGATAGTGGTTAGTGGGGAGTGGTTAGTGGTTGGTAGTGGTTAATGGTTAGTGGTTGGGGGTTAGTGTACAGTGGTTTGTGGTTGGGGGAGCTCTAAGTAATCAGTAGCTGTAATCAGCACCATGGACAGAGACAGGCTCCTCTCTGCCTCACACCGCTCAGTGAGGGGCTGGATGATTCAGGGGGCAGAGAGACGGGTGTCTGTGAGGCTTTACGACAGAGAGAGGGTCCTCTCTGCCTCACACCGCTCAGTGAGGGGCTGGATGATACAGGGGGCAGAGAGATGGGTGTCTGTGAGGATTCAGGTCGGATTCAGACACTACTGCTCACCCTGATGTGTTTTCCCCGTCGATTGCTGGGAAAGACATAGAGAGAACGTATTGAGCTTCTGGTAAAACACCTGCCAGATGCTGCAGGAATCTCAAGGTGGATAATTATCCAGTTTGATGAGTTTAACACACCAACATTGTGTGTCCCAAACATCAAGCTTTCTATAGAAGAATTGTCTTTGATGAATTGAATAGAATTGAATTGAAAAGCTGTTGAAAACAGTGGCATCATGTGAAACAATGCAAAGGAAGGAACTGGAAGAAACAGAAAATAAAGGGTGAGAGATTGCAGAATGGTGCTGTATGGTGTGCACAAGTGTCTGGGGAGAAGGGGAGGGAGAGAGCTGGAGAGAGCGAGAGAGAGAGAGAGGTAGAGAGAGACAGAGAGGAGAGAGATAGAAAGAGATAATGAGAGGGAGACAGAAGAGAGAGAGAGATAGAGAGAGACAGACACAGAGAGAGAGAGAAACAGAGAGAGAGACACACACAAACAGGGAGCAAGCCAGAGAAAGAGAGAGAGAAAGAGAGAGGGAGAGAGAGAGAATGAGAGAGAGAGAGAGAGAGAGAGAGAGAGAGAGAGAGAGAGAGAGAGAGAGAGAGAGAGAGAGAGAGAGAGAGAGAGAGAGAGAGAGAGAGAGAGAGAGAGAGAGAGAGAGAGAGAGAGGGAGAGAGAGAGAGAGAGATGGTAAAACCTGCTCCCTGTAAGGATGATGTCAGACTCTGCAGCTGAGCAGCTCCCCGACTAGGAGGAAGACTCCGATCCCTGGTAAAGACGGACAGACGGACAGAGAAAGAGAGAAAGAGACAGAGCAACAGAGAGAGAGAGAGAGAGAGAGAGAGAGGGGGAGGGAGAAAGCCAGACAGAGTAAAAGAGAGAGGGAGAGCCAGGGAATGAGAGGAAGCGAGGCAGTGAGCAGACGGCTGATGGGAGCGGAGAGCATCTGCTGAATGAACGCGTGCAGGTGCGTATGATGATCGATTTTACACTACGCATCTTGAAGCCTCTCATACATGTTAAGAAGGCATTATTGGCTCTTACTGAATTTGGGTTGAGCAGTAATTAATTAAGTAATTAGCATCACAGGCAGACACTGGAGAAAGACTTATGCCTAACAATTCTTGTGTATGCTTTGCATTCCTTGCCGTGTCTGTGTGTGTGTGTGTGTGTGTGAGGTGTGTTTGTGTGCGTGCAAGGTGTGTGTGTGTGCATGTGTGCGTGCGCACGGGTGTGTGTGTGTGCGCGTGCCTGATGTGTGCGTGCGTGCCTGTTTTCTCTGTGTAGTGCTTCCACGCAATATCAGTACTGAACTGGAAGTATTTCCCCGCGATATAAAAGGGACCCAACATAAAGTTTGTTCCGTTATGTGATGCTGCGTTCCTAGAGCAGACCCGTCAACACACCAGGACTGGTTCAGGGGCTTCTCCGCCGTGCGTGGTGTTGCTCGTGGAGCGACGCCGTCTCTGGTGTTACAACCACGCTGGGAGGGGGGGCTCTCCTGCTGGTGAGAACCGCTGGCTGCTCCTTGGGGACAGGAGGGGACGGGGGACGGGGGACGGGGGGTGAAGCGGGGTTGCGCTACGCTCTGAGAGCCTCGCACCCCTGCATCACACCTCCCCACTAAAGAGCGGCATCGATACGCAGGCATGTGGGCGATAGGCTAAGCCAGGCACGGTGATAAACTATATTCTCTCCCGGAGTGGGATCTCTTCCCATGTACGCCGTATTGATCTGCTGCTGCTAGGATTAGTGATAATTGGCCACTGCGAGGCCGACGGGTTCTATAGGTCCTATGCGCTCTAAGGGTGTGTGTGTGTATGTGTGCGTGTGTGTCTGTGTGTGTATGTGTGAGATTGTGTGTGTATGTGTGTTCACGGTTTTGATGTGTGTGTGTGTGTGGATGTGTGGATGTGTTAATGGTTGAGAAATGTGTGTGTGTGTGTGTCTCTGTCTGAGTGTGTTAAGGATTGAGAGGTTTGAGTGAGATGTATGTGTGTTTGTGTATGTGTGTGTTTGTGTGTGTACGTGTGTGTATGTGTGCACTGCATCAGGCCACAGGTGCTGTGGCGGTACTTCTGTGAAATCTCTTTTATTTCTAGTTAACACACTCACAGGGAACCGGGATATGAAGACATATCACCACGAGCCAGATATGAACACACACACACACACACACACACACACAAACACACACACACACAATTGATGCAGTCACGCATACAAGCACACTCACGTATAGACAGACACACACACATACACAGACACACACACAGACACACACGCACACACACACTTGATGCAGTCACGCATACAAGCGCACACACATAGAGACAAACAGACAGACAGACAGACAGGCTCTCACTCACACTCACACACACACACACACACACACACACACACACACACACACACACACACACACACACACACACACACACACACACACACACACACACACACACAGAGGGAGATATTAAATGAGCCGCAGCATGGAGTAGGGTGAGAGAGGACACAGGTGTCAGCGTTGATCGCTCACATGCTGTCTCCCGAGCAGAGAGGCATCGAGGCAGGCGGCCAGGGGACGGGAGTGGGACAGACTAGAGAGAGATCCACAGGATGAGATACGGTTGCATCACTGTAGCTGCCGATGTAACAGTGAAAAAAAATAACTGACAGATGAACCACCATCCTGAAATATAATGAAATATAAAGCGTGGATTATAGCACGATTCATACACAGGGGTGTGTTTAATCCACTCTGGAATTAATAACTACCATTTCGGCAATTTTTTTTCCGCGGTGCTACACACTGGAGACTCATACACGGCGGTCCGTCCAGCCCCCTGTACGATATTTACTCTGCGGCTCTTCCTCAGACCCTCCCCCCTCGCCTTGCGTGATATGTTACCTGGCGGCCCACTCTGTGGACACCTGCTGTCTGCCGCGGTGTGGACACAGAGGGCCGTGCCGCTGGCGCTGCGCCGTGTTTGCAGAACGACCCATTTCTGTGTGCAGACCTGGAACATCAAACAGGTACTTTAGGCCCTCGCACGCAGCCCGTCCCCTCGTCCCGACGGCTATCGACCGGAATGACAAGCGTCCTCTGGTGGTTTAATGGTGGTCGGGGTTGGCACAAACATGGCCGCCCGCGTTCCCACTGCCGCGTCGTTAATAATAATATTAATAATAATAATACATTAAACGTATATAGCGCTTTGCTAAATGCTCATAGATGCTTTACAGAGTGAACTAAAATGAAATCATTTATTAAGATAGAGATAAATGTAAAAAGATAAAACAGGATCAAATATAATAGGTAGCTAAAGAACTAAAATAGGTCGAAAAAACTAGCGATTGTTAAATGGAGGAAGGGGAGAGAAGGGAGGAGGTTTTGTGGTGAAAGCGATCTTGAAAAGGTGGCTTTTGATGCAGAAATATTCTCGGCATCCATTTGGTTTTGCCGCTCTCTCCAAACATACATATATATGTATATGTATATATATGTATATATATATGTAGTTGTATATAATTACATGTTACCCACACGCCACTGGCTGATGAGGCTACCGCGGTAGACAGCGTGTTCAGAGGTTGTCAGGCTGAATTACTTTGATGTCTTCCTTTCGCCCGATTTGTTTCCTTTCCTTTGTTCACTCTGGGGGGTGTTTATGTTGAATTATTCATACACACACACACACACACACATTACACACACACACACACACACACACACACACACACACACACACACACACACACACACACACACACACACACACACACACACACACACACACACACACACACACACACACACACACACACACACACACACACACACACTCGGTGGTGTACACATAATTATTTCCAATCGCGTCCCAATCAAATTAATCACAACTCTCCACCTCCTCCGTGCTGGCGGAGCGGCTTGGAGATGGAATGTTCCCTGGCGGGCCTGCCCTCCATCACACATTCCCTCTCTCCCCCACCTCTCTCTTTCTCTCTCCCTCCCACCTCTCTATCTCTCTCTCTCTCCCTCTCTATTCCCCAACTTTTTCAATCCGTCTCTCTCTCCCTCCCCCACCTCTGTCTCCCCCTTTCACTCTCTATCTCTCTTCAACCCCCCTTTCTCTCTCTCTATGCCCAAAAACGTTAATTCTCTGCATTCTCTCCATCTCTCTCCCCTGTCTCTCTCTCTCCCCCCACCTCTCCATCTCTCTCTCTCTATTCCCCACCTTTGCCTTTCTCTCTATCTGCCCAATCTCTCTATCTCTCTCTCCCTCCACCACCTGGCTCTCTCTCTCTCTCTCTCTCTCTCTCTCTCTCTCTCTCTCTCCTCTCTCTCTCTCTCTCTCTCTCTCTCTCTCTCTCCCTCTCTCTCTCTCTCTCTCTCTCTCTCTCTCTCTCTCTCTCTCTCTCTCTCTCTCTCTCTCTCTCTCTCTCTCTCTCCCTCTCTCTCTCTCTCTACCTTTCTATCTCCCTCCACACCTCTTTCCATTTCTCTTGCTCTCCCCCCAACCTCACTCCTCTCTCTCCATCCCTGTAACCCCCTCCTTTCCCCCCCACCCACACTCTCCCTCCCCCCTCTTGCACTCTCTGTCCCCCACCCCTCCCTCTCTCTACCTGCCTCTCTCTCTCTCCCCATAATGGCTGAAAAGCCGGCGAATTCCCCATAGCAGTGACCTTTGGCCTCAGCCCGAGTGTCATTACGCTGACCAGCCATCTCTATCACCCCCTGATCTGCTGGAAGCACCACATCGCTGTGAGAGCATGGAGGGGGCGGCGGGCAGGGAGGGAGGGAGGGAGGGAGGGAGGGTGGTGGGAGGGCGGAGAGAGAGGAATGGTTGGTAAGAGCGACAGAGTGAGAGAAATTGTTTGGCTCTAAAAATAAGGGAGAGAGGTTGAAAGAGAGAGAGGGAGGTAGGGGGAGAGAGGGTTGGGGTTTAATTAGAAAGAGGATAGAAGAATAGGTGGAGCTTTGTGTGTGTGTGGGGGGGAGGGAAGATTGCAGGTAGAGATCAGAGTATTGGGGTGAGTGACTTGGTCGGAAGGCAATGGAGAGAATTAGAGGCATAGAGGGAAGAGGAGAAAGCACCGGGCAGGAAAAGAGAAAATGGTGCGAGAGGGAAGAAGAATGAGATCGGATGAGACAAGTAGGAGATTTAGAGAGAGAAAGAGAGAGAGAGAGAGAGAGAGAGAGAGAGAGAGAGAGAGAGAGAGAGAGAGAGAGAGAGAGAGAGAGAGAGAGAGAGAGAGAGAGAGAGAGAGAGAGAGAGAGAGAGAGAGAGAGAAGAGAGAGAGAGAGAGAGAGAGTAAGAGAGAGCGAGAGAGAGTAAGAGAGAGAGAGAGAGATATGGAGGGGGGGAAAGAGAAAGCGAGTGAGAGACACAGGGATAGAGATAGAAAGAGAGAGAGTGACAGAGAGAGAGAGAGAGAGAGAGAGAGAGAGAGAGACAGACAGAGAGAGAGAGATAGAGACAGAGAGAGAGAGAGAGAGAGAGAGAGAGAGAGAGAGAGAGAGAGAGAGAGAGAGAGAGAGACAGAGAGAGAGAGGGAGACAGAGAGAGAGCCAGGGAGAAACAAAGGCGATGCTATTTCAAGGCCGTGCCTACTGATAATGTCACTCCACCTCAATGTGCAAAGCGTCACTGTCACGTCTCCACCGGCGTCCCTGGAGGATTTCCCTATAGATCAGATAACAAGCAGACGCCTGACAGCACATTCTATATGACACCTCGAAGGCTGAATGGTGACAGAATTAATTGGAACTGCTGCCCTCTCCTGCCACTCTGTCTCCATCTGTACAGTGAGGCTCGGGTCCAGGCTGAGGTCCAGGCTGATGTCCAGGCTGAGATCCACAGTTAGGTCCAGGTTGATGTCCATGTTGGGGACGGTCTGAAACAGCGCGGGGGAGGTCCGAGCGGAAGGTAAACGCCAGTCACAGCTACGTGTGGAGCAGCAAAACCGATTGATGTCATGGAAGGACTTCTGTTTTAATGATGAGCACACCACTAAATAGTCCCCCTCTTTCACAACCGAAGTAGACTTCGGCACCCTAAAGCTCCAAGTCACCATCACTGAAATCACATGTTGGGCTGTGCCTCATTGCATTTATTTATTTGCAGTAAATATGTTCTGTAAATATATTTTCATGACACTGAAACACATGTTTTCTGAATAAATGTATGTGTGTCTAAGCCAATCACGTCTTTACATCTAAATTAATTTCTAGATGTTATTTTGTGA
This sequence comes from Gadus chalcogrammus, assembly GCF_026213295.1. Lineage (NCBI taxonomy): Eukaryota > Metazoa > Chordata > Actinopteri > Gadiformes > Gadidae > Gadus > Gadus chalcogrammus. Next base: position 8,484,386 of record NC_079420.1, read on the forward strand.
CGGTCCAGCCTTCCTGCTGTGCAATCATTTCAAGTCATTTGAGTAGAAATGAACAGTTAATGAGTGATCCGTTGTTCATTTCATGCTGCATTGAATGCATCTCTGTCCCTCTGTAGCAGACTAATTCCTACACGGCCTGATATTCAAACCTCTATTTTATTTATTTGTTCAGTCAGTATGTGGTTATGGAGCAATTTACTAGGCACAGCTAACAATCAATTATAGGGCCTCTTCTAATCTTCTCTCAAATATCTTGTAGTCCCTATCTGAATAATTTCAAGAGCTTTGTTCATTTGGGGCTGTACTTGATTGGCCACTGGGTGTACAGCACACCACCACGACGCCTGTCTTCATATATTCACTCATCTTCTCCCCACATGCAATGACAAGAAAGCATTACCGGGAATTGAATTCAAAACATTGTGAAATGAAAGATTGACATTATTTCCCATTAGACCTGCTACAAAATAACATATTTTTTTATTTCATATCTGATTGTTTCTTTTTTACTCTTGTATTTAATGGCAGTTGTAAAAAATTTGACTGTCGTCTACAAAAGCGCTACACAAATAAAACCTTTCATTTTTTTGTATTACCATTATTTCCTGTCTGTTTGCCTTCCTCTACCATCTAAAATATAAATGACCCCTGCTCTGTTTCGCCCCCCAGGTCTCCTATATCATCGAGGTGTGAAAACACTGCTCCATCTCATCGCTGCTGGTCCTGCTATACTCATGCCGCTCTGTCTGCTATGGCTTTTTATTCCTATGTGATGTTGAACCATGCTCACATGGAAACAGAAGCCATTTTAGACACCGTGAGAGAACCACACGACAGAGATACTCCTTCACCCACAACATGTCACCTCTCAATACTTCCCCCGTGCTAACAACGATCCAGCCATGCTCATCTTGACAATGTGTTTGCTTATTCAAGCTCTGAAGATCAACTTGTCGTATGTGTACTTGGTTCTGGCTTGAGACACACCGGCCTGTCCTGCTGCAGACGTTTAACTGACGACAGTTAGGCCAGCTTGCCCTGTTTTGTGTTTTTACAAGAGAATTACGATAGGAGGATTCATTAAGAACAATAATGATTGAACCGATTTGAAGCATAATAAATCTAGAGCCAAGTCGAGGTCAACTTGACAAGCAGTCAGCCTGGTTGTTGTAAAAAATTAATGTGGGAGTTCGGAACGTGTGTGAAGCAAAGCATCAAGAAGGAAGACACAAAGCAGGAGCCACCGATACAGATCTTTATTAGCCAACTTGAAAAGGGGCACTTGGTGAACCACTTGACAGCCTGCAGGCATTGCATTTCCCTTTCTGCTTGCTCTTTGTCTCTTATACACATTATTAAAATAAATCTTTGACATGAAGCATTACACCAGAAAATAAACTACCTACATTATTATACAATATAAGATACAGTATGAACAGGATACAGCACCTTTTCTGTGTTCTAGCAAATACATGAGGGTTGATTAAAAAGTTGGAGTACGGACACGGATGAGTGTGTGATTTTTGTGTGTGACGGTATCAGTGCGTTGGATGAACTCCTAATACAGGATGAAGGGCCGCGCACAGGCCCTTCAATGCACCTGAGTTCATACCAAAGATAACCTTTATGTTTGTTTCCTATCAGCCAACACTTGGACTGCTGGGAGGCTACACAGTATCGTTACCATTTAGAAGAAACTAGAGAACCAGCTGGATTACTGTCACCGCTACAGAGAAACAGTTGGATTGCTGTAATCGCAAAAGGTTCTCGCGTTCCTTGCTGAGGACATTGGCATTCACATTACCATACAAAACGTACATGTTGCAGCACCATGTTATGCATACATACAGCTAATAGAATGAATCGATGTGGTCAATGTAGTACAGTAAAGCAAAATGCAAAAGGAGAAACATGTTCTGCTTGATATCTTTGTATAAGCATGTTGAAAAACAAAAACAAAAAAAGGTGCGGCAACAAAAATTCTAGATTAGTTAAACTCTTATGCGGTACTTTTACAAAATAAGACAATAAACTCTTAAAATTTTGTGAATGCAAAACTTGCATCTCTTGAAAAAATATAATGTATTTTCAAGTATTATTTTTTTCTTTCCTTTAGGTGTATGGATGAAATATAATCTCTGAAATGGAAATTGTCCAAAAAAATGAATTAGCAGATAAACAAATTCATGATAGCCCAACAAGCATCGTTGACTAAAAGTTAATCAGTCCTCACATTTGTAAATTTGTGTTTGTAATAAAAAAAACACCTTTCAAAAGAAGACATAAAGTGACTATACAAGTATTAAGAATTTCATTTCACAGAAAAGAGCTGTGCAATCTCATTCACCATAATGAATTGTCATAATAATTTGTAACTGCAAACAATGCAGTCTCCTTTTCACAGATCCCACAGCCCACCCCTCAGTTCATTGATTCCGATGTGTCCTTTCTTAAAGGAATCTTAAAGCTAGTGAGTTTTTGGCCAAATAGTTGGCTCAGGAGGTGGTTCTGAGACTCTGCGGTCCGGTAGGAATGGCTTTCCATCGACCTGACTCCAATCTTCGGCCGAGGCTTATTCAGGGAATTGTTCTTAGGAGTCGATGATCCCTTAGATACTGGAGACTGCAAACAACGTCCTAAAGTTCCCTTTTTCGCCTTGCAATCCCCATTCACATGGGCTACAATCTCTGCTTTCTTTGAAAGGCAGTTGTCAAGCAAGCCCCTCTTGGCCTGCAAGCCCAGATTGGAAGTTTTGCTCTTGGAGATAATCTTGTTGCTCACAACATCGTCCCTGACTGAAGAGAGCACTGCATAATCGCTCGGGCCCTCTGGTTTCTTTTGCGATGAAGGGCTCTCGCTCTTGTTGAGACGAAACTTCTTTTTCGTCTTTGCGTCAACATCAAGATTCTCACGCGTGGCAGGAGAGCAGATTCTCTGCGAGCTACAGGGAGACTTCATCTCTTTCCTTTTCTTTTGCTGTCTCAGAGACTCCCTGTCCTCGATTAAGTCTGAGCCATTTGATGACCCTTTGATGGTCTGAGTTGGTTCCGATGGCCTCGTCGTGCTGGTTCTACAGCCTTCATTGGTTTTCATCAGGGACGCTTTGTCTTTCGTCAGACTGCTTGCTTGCGGCTCAGTACTGTTTGATAGATTGTCCTGCCTCCCGTCATTGCTGCCGTTAGGCTTGTACGATTCTTTCCCCTGGCTATCGTCTCTCTGTTGATCTATGTGAGACTTTTCTGAGGTCTGGTTGTTTGCTACAGATGGATTTCTTGTTGAACCGGGCAAATCCTCGCTGGATGCGACCGAACACCTACTCTCTGATGCTTTCTCCCTGGCGTCGGCTGTGCCGCTGTCAGCTGAGGGGGGCTTTTCTCTCCCCCGCTCTTGTCCAACGTCACTGTTCTCTTTAGAGGCTAACCTCCGAGATGTTGCCTCTGCCGGGATACCTGCCACCTCGTCCTCCTCCTCCTTAACATCGCATAATTCAGAAGCGGGTCTTTCACAACCCTCTTTCACTGGCAGCGCTGGCAACATGCTGGGATATCTTTCCTCTTTCTGGGGTGATTCCGATTCTGATGATTCATTGTGAAAGGAACATTGATCGAGTTCCCCAAAGGGGTCTGGATATTCCTCAACATCGTCCTCCGTTTTAACACTCGTACTCTGTGGGTCGTTGCGATAGACGTTGGTGCTCGTCTGTGTGGAGTCGTCAGCCACGGTTACGTTTGATTTTGAAGACGGCGTTTCAGAACTGGGGTTCAAGTGCAGGGAGCCAACGCTGGCTATCCCACTGTCTGAGCTGTTTTCTTGCATACACTCGCTCATGATTTTCCTCTTCTTGCCTGGGGGGAAGTCTGACGTCACGTTGTCTTTAGAGGTAGCCGCTTTCACAGGTCTAAGCACCCCTTTGAACTTGAAAATCTTGTTTCCCCCCAACAGATGTTTTTCCATGTGACGGTCAAACTGCTCCTTTTTAGAAAAGGTGTAGTTGCATGTGCTGCAAATGAAGGATTTCTTGATCACGTGCATGACATCAGCACAGAGCTCACAGGTGTAGAGGGTTGTATGTTTTGACTCGAAGTCTTCCATCTCCTCGTGCACCGTCTTTAGGTGGTCTTTTAGTTCTTGGGCCTCCTGGTATGAAACTGGACATTTATGACAAAGGAAGATCTTCTCCAAGTTGTGAACCACCAGATGTCTCTGGAGCTTGAATGGCTTAGGGAACTGTTTCCCGCAGTGATGGCAGTCTCTGGAGGGATCTTTGCAGTTAGGATGCATCTCAACATTTCTAGGCGTGTCTGTTTTGTGGACGACCTCGACTGGCTTCTCACTGGTTCCGTTACTGTTTTTGCTTTTCTGAACTTTGGGTTCCAATCTCTCTGCAGCAGCAGTCTTCCCCTCCCCCACCGGCATGTCAGGAACTGCTGGTTTCTCCTGAGCCTTTTGGACTTTGGTGGATTCTTTGTTGGCTTTGGAAGGCCGGTGTTGCATGATGGAGGTGATGAAGTTCTTCACAGCCGTCTCCTGCATGAGGGTGCCTGGAATACCTAGCATCGACCCCTGTGTTTGGCCCTTCCGGGCAAACTGGGTGGCATGCTCGCGCAAGTGTTCATTGTACATCCAGACATCGGATATCTCTTTCAGGCACATCCCACATGTCCAGATGCCCGCTTTGTTCTTGGCATGTTTCTCTCTCAAGTGGTCTCTCAGTTGCTCCCTGGAGCTGAACTTACGCTGGACACACATATAGCAGGTGGGCGGCGGGGAGGGGTTGTGCGAGAGCTTATGGAAGTTCAGCTCACCCAGTGTGAGGAACCAGGTGAAGCACACCTTGCACTTGTACTCCTTTTCCTTCACCTTTATGCTTCCATCCTGACGCTTCCTGCCTCTGCGTTCTGTTGGTTTCTTGGATTTCTCTGTGTCTTTGTTCTCTGGGTCAGGTGCTGCTATGGGAGGACCCACAGTGATGTCTTTACTAGACTCAAAGAACTGGATCTCAGGCAGCTGAAATGTGGTCTTGATATTCTGAATGTCAATGCTGTGGAAATTGGGAACATTGTCTGTGACACTTGGTTCTGGAGGATGGGGGGCATGAGGAGGCTTCACAGAGCATTGTGTGGTCTGCACATCTTCTTTGGATTTGATTGGGTCAGAAGATACCTTTTGCTCAGCAGGAAGACTTGCATTGTCGCTCAAGCTGCTCCTTTCCACTAAGGATTTATCAATAGAGACTTCGATTGGACTTAAGTGGTTGCTGACAGGCTTCTGGTGATTGTCAGGGATTTTTTCATGATCACTGACACTTTGATTGATTTCTGACGCCGTCTTGGGATCCCCCTTCAAGGAGCTGTTGTGGCACATATTCAACATGATGGCATCATCTATAGATATTGTCTCATATTCACAGTGGTTGCTTTGACTGTTGTTCAATGTTTTGTCAGTTTGATTGTCAGCGCATGGGTCTTGAGAAGGAGGGCAGTCTTGTAGCGTATGTGAATCAGGGGAGAGCTTCTGTCTTTTGTTCTTCTTGCTGTAAACTCGAGGAGGCTTTTTCCTCTTTGTGTCCTCGTCTCTGGGGAAGAGCTGTGAAAATGTGGCATCGTCGTCGAGAAAACCTTTAACCGGGGCGGAGAGAGGGTCATCTGCTTCCTCTGAAGGAGCTCTTGTTTTCTCACATTCTATCTTGACTAACACTGTTTGAAGTACTTCCTGTGCAACTTTCTTCTCTGGGACTTCTTTATTTTCTTGGACTTCTTTCTTTTCTTCAACCACATCTACATTCACACTTAGTTCACAAGATTCTTCAGTCGTCTCCTTGTGTGGAGGTCCACAATCCTCTCTAATGTCCTTACATGATTCTTCTCCATTGACCGTCTCATTCAAACTTCTGCATTCCAGTCCGTCAGTGTCAGTTTTGTATAGCTTTACTTTGCTTATTTCATTTGAGAGATTTGCATCTTTTGTGGGATTTTTGGTTAGGCTATCCAAGCCACAGTTTGAAACAACACAGTTTGGAAACTCTTGAGTTTCAGTAATTGTCTTGTTTAGCAGATTGTTTATCTTTATTTGGGCTTCAGATGACTCAGAGAGCTCTTGAATTCCATGGTTTTGGAATTCAGGAGTTATCGCTTGTAGAATGTCTGTTTTCAATATTTTAAGAAGCTCATCTGAGAAAGAGTCTGTCTGGTCGCTTACTTCGCTGTTTTTGTTCTTCCTGGCTTTGTACATTTTCTTTACCTTTGTAGACAGGGAAGGCTTATGGTTGGTTATTTCATCTGCTGCCAGTGTAACAGCTGACTCCGGTGCCTTATGCTCTATGATCATATCTGACTCTGACGCATTCAATGGGATTACAGCATCATTTATCTCAGGATGGAGACTTTTAGAAAGGCCATGTATTTTGTTCTGGAAGCACCGTTGTGAATTATCTTTGAGGCGCTTCTCGGTAGTTGATGGTGGTTTGGAACTGAGAATATTCCTCTGATGATTTGGAATGTCCAGGATAATGTTTTTGTCTGCTTTGACTGAATGTTTCATTGCCTTGTGTCTTTTTAACCCTGGGACTGTCCTGAAGCACATGGAACAGATGTCACAGAGTGCTTTCCCCTGTTGCATGTTGCTCCTCTCATCTGCCATTTTTGGCGAGGCATCCCCTTGTAGATGGTTGACTATGGGTCTTTGAAGTTTGTTCTCTATTGCTAGTTGTTTTTGTAAAGCATCCACCTTTTCACAGATGATCAGGGGCTTCAAGGTGAACAAGCCGTCCGATGTGTCTTCTCTGTGGTATTTTGTTGCGGTTTCTTGCATACACAGAGCGCTATCATCACCTGATCCAGCTTGACTCATGACGTCGACGTTGACAGGATCAATGGATTTGACGGTGTTATGGTCAACTTCCACAGTTGTATTGACATCGCTTGAGGAATCTGTGCATTTATTGTGAGGGGGAAAATCCAATGCAATGCTAGGATATTTTAGACATTGGCTGTCATCGCTGCCCTGAGGTTCGTCTGGTAAATTCAGTTGAGCTTGTGAATCTGTCTTTGATGGCTCTTCTGTTTCTTCGTCTGGTGTGTTTTTGATGGACATCAGTGCTGGGTCAATCCTGAGCTCACACGGTTCACCAATCTTTCTGGGACTCTGGACCATCTCTTTATCCTCTGCATCATTCTCTGGTGATATAGGGATGTAGTCATAATGCTTGAGCTGTGGGGGGTCATTTGAGATGCAATTGTAGTCCAGGGGGCTGAGTCTAAAATCATACAAAGTGTCGTCCCTCTTTGTAACATCATCTGATGCCTCGGGTGGCTCTGCCACGGTGCTCGGCGGAAGTGGTTCGGCAGAGCTGGTTTCATCGCTCAACGTTTTACACCCGTTAATCCCAAGATCCAAATGAGGGGGACTAATTAAAGTATACTCCATCTCCGCTGCTGTGGTCAATGGCTGGTCGATGTCCTCTGCCTCATCGATGTGTTCCCCTTTGCTGCTTGGGAATGGTGAAGAAGGTGTGTTTGGAAGTGCTTCTTGCTCGATGGTTGTACTGTCACAATTGCTTTGTGACTGACATGTATTCTCTTGCATTTCCACATTTTCCAAGGACGGTACCGGAGAAATTGGAATGACGGGAAGATTGGCAGGTGAAGCAGGATATGAGGTACATTGAATATGTTCTGCATCCATATTCCTGCTGCAGGGTGAACTTTTGAGGCTTGCCACGAGATCTTCTTGTGGAAGTTGTGCCCCGCTGTCTTCGACAGTCGGAAGCTCTTCTACTTGCTCCTGAATACTGTTGGATTGAACATCCGATTTAGTTTGTGGGGGATTCACTTTACAATAATCTGGACCCTTCTGGATGTCGCTAGACTGTGGCTGCATCATCAACATACTACTTTCTCCCTCGGTGGTTGGAGCTTCTGGGCTGTTTCTACCCTGGCATTCTGCGTTGGTCTCCATCAGTATTGGGCTGTAAGGTTTTTCTGTGGTCACTACCTCCAGGGGACTTTCGGCTGCAAGAACAGCACTGTACATCTCGGTGTGGCTGTAGTTTTGATGGGCAACATGACCATCAAAATCCTCTTGTTTTGTGATGGTGGTCTGCATGTTGCTATCCTCTTGTAGATGTTCTGAAGTACCCAGTCCCTGTTGCTCAGCAAAGGGTGAATACAGATGAGCACTGTCAGCATGGAACTCAGAAGCCCTCTGTAGCAAGCTTGTTTCCTTCACATCCTCTGTATTCTCACTCAGCTCTTTTTCGGCATCAGCAGCATTGTCTGCTGAGGGGGAATGGGCATCTGAGTCACTAGTGATTCCCTTAACTGCCTCTTCTTCCTCCTCTTGACTGTCTATGGCGGAGTGTTTGTCATCGTCCATATTGCTTTTGAAGAGTTTATTTAGATTGTCCAATGCATTACTGTTCGCACAAGTCCCCTGCACCACATCGGAACCCTCCATCTCTCCTGAACCATAGGCAGACTCCATGGTGTTGCTGTCAAGCGTAATATCTTTCTGAAGGGATACATCATCTGTGTTGGCCCCATTATTATTGCTCTCTAAGGGTTCACTTGACTGCAGCACAATCGGGCGGATTCCATCAGCAATGGGCTCAGTGGTGTTGGACAGAGACAGAGACTGTGACTCATTCAGAATGAATTCAATAGCCTGTTTTTGCTCAATGATATTTGGAGATAATAATATATTGTCCGTCTCTGTAATGACTTCCCCCTCGCTGTGTTCTTCTCTCTCTATTGCATCAGATAGTTGACATTCAATTTCTGAATCAAGTTGGCTTTTGCGTGGGCTGACATTCATCTCCTGTTTTTCCGATATAATGGATTCTTCTTTGAAAATAGAGTCTGAAATCACCTCCAGGCTTTTAATAAGATTCTCGGTGTATCTTTTCTCTTCCAGAATTTCTTCCTTTGTTTCTGTAAGAGTTTTTTCTTTCTCACAGTTTGTGTGTTCAGCTGTGTGCTCGCTGATTTGTAACAATGCTGATTCATTCTGTGTTGAATGTACACTTGTACCTATATCCGTCACCTCGTCTTCCCTTTCGCTGAAATGTTCAAGAGGCCCCGGCTCATTGTGTGTCGGAGTATTTTGGTCCACCTCAATCAGGTCAAACTGGAATGGACTAGACCACGGTAGAACCTGGTCGGTAAAATGTTCGGATGAGAGACTGCTGACCGGCACACTCAAGGATTGCACAGAACAGTGAATATCCAGACCGGTGCCATCATTGTCAGAATCATCGATCAGCCGGAGGGGAGAGAACTTGCTCATTTGCAGATGTTTTCGGGTGTTTTCGGGGAGCAGTGCCGGACTCTGTATCTTCGTCGTCTGTAGCTGGTTCTCAAGTTCACTCACAATTCTCTTAATCTCGAGCTCGTCCTCTGACGCACAGCTGTTTAGATTTGCACTGTAGTCCATGATTTTATCTGGCAGAGATAAAGGAACGTGATTAAAATCTGATTTATTTTCATTGGATTTCACTTCGTCTCCCTTGTACTGAGAAATCTCCTCTGGTAGCACTGGACTGACATCCACCATAAGGCTCCACTCTCGTTGTTCCAAAAAGGGAGAGAAAGAGGAATCAAAAGCTTCCTTCTTATCAAGTGTGTTTTCTATTGAGCTGAACCCCTCTTTCTGCAAAGGGATGTCTGAATAAAGACTGTTATCAAACCCTGCCACCGTCAGGTCCCCAAACACAGATGATGTGTCAAACGACAGTGGGGACTTCATCAGTCCGTTGTCCTGATCAAGAGGATAAGGCATGAGGTGAGATGTGTCTTTTTGTAGTAATGAATCGTGGCTTTCGGGTGGAGAGAGGCACACGTCATCCATGAAGGAACTGCAAAGAGATGGAGGCTTGGGGGCAAAGTCCTTCCCTAATGCAACTGCATCTTCCTCCTTGCAGATATCCTCACTGTGCTTATCAAAAAAGTCAGTGTTTGTAAACTTTGCTTGTGTTGCCTCTTGCCCCGGGCTATCGCTTATTTTGCATGTTGCTATGCCCTCAGAGCCTCTCTCCTTCTCATGATTCAAATCCTCTTTGTTGACAGTGACGGATTGCGGCGAGTCAAGCTGTAGTTGCTCAATATGAGCATGACAAGATTGGGCCGTCAAGCCGTCTTTGTGAGTTTCGTCTGTTCTCTGTGATGTGTTCATGTCATAACTAAATGTGCCGATTTCTCTGCTATGTGACTCTGACTTCGATATCGTAAGTGGGTTTTTACATTTCTCATGGTTCTTGAGTGCATTATTTGCTTTGGATGATAATGACGACATATCAGCAATATCTGGGCTTGAATGAGAGCTCTTGAGGATCTTTGAACCGTCTTTGACAGAAGAATGACCAGACTGATCTGCATTCTCCATTTTGGAAGATTTAGTGAAGGACAGTGCTGCAGATGTGCGGGTCTCGTCGTACGACTTGTGCGGCGATGATCCCCTCTGCTCCGGAAACTCTTTCGTCTGCATCTCCGTCCTCTTCTCACAGTCTGAGTCGGTGCGGTCGGTGCTTTTGGGACTGCTGACGTTGTCGCTAGAAACGCTCACAGATGTACTGAGGTCGCTGCTGGTGGAGGACCTGCTGTCCCGCCTCCTGACCTTCTGATGGGAACCATATTTCTCAGGTTGGAGGGAAACCGCTTCACTCTTCTTCACTTCAAAGCATTCTTTGGACTCATGTCTCCATGCGGCCTGCTCCCTCTCCCCCCTAGCCCTCCATTTGCTCTCCTTAGTGTACGTGTATTTACACCGACTGCTTTGGCTGAGACGGCCCTGGGTCGCAATTTTCACGGGTTCACATTCGTCATCTGCGTCCGACACATAATCATACTCTCCAAAGGCTGGGTTCTGCACGCTGGGAGTGACTTTGTCCATGACAAGAGAGAACTGAAGGTTTTTGGTTCCTTTAACGTGGAGCTTATGAAGCTTGTTCTTCTGTTGAACTATCTTGTGAATAAGCTCCTTGCTCCAAGTGCCACCACTGCTTCTTTTTCGTTTATTCTCTTTGATGGCTTTGGTTGTTGGTGGAGATGTTTGGGTTGCAGTGGATGGCTGGGATTGTGTTTGTGTGGATGCTCTGGACACCGAGCTGTCCTGAAAACCTTTAAGACCGCAACGCTCAGCAAACTTGCTGCTGAGGACTAATCGGGGAGCGCGGAAATCCTCACTTGAAAACTGTTTACTAGCATCTGTTTCTTTAATATCTCTTTCCCTCAACATCCCCTGAGGGGAGATTTGCGATTGTTTAGGAGAGGTCTCTTTCTTTATGATCATTTTCTCATCTTTCTCCATATTCAGAGACATTTTCTCAAATTTGATCTCTGTATACTTGTCTGTTTCGTGTTTATCATTGGAGTCATACAGATACTTTGATTCTGTCGAATTCCTGTCCTCTTTTATAGTTTTGCTTTTACAGTCAGTGGCAATGGACTCTTTGTTTTTCAAAGATTGTTTGTTCGAAGTTGTTTTGATAGTGGTAAGATCATCGTCAGCAAATGCATCAATAAAACTGCTGTCTATCTCTGCGTTATCTGACTGATATCCCAGTCCATTCAACGCTTCTGTAATTAAACTGTCAAGCTTAGCATCCTCCATTTCCAACTCAGGAAGAGGGACAGGTAGATTGCCAGATCCAGAGAACAAACTGAGTTTGAGTTGATCCTCCTTGTGATCGCCTTTTGTTTCACCGTCACACATCAGCTCTCCATTTTTATTAAGGCCCAAAAGAGATAGATGAAGATCTGATGGACATCTCGGTATGGATGTGTTAGCACCATGTGTCTGAACCTTTGATGGGTCTGCGTGAAACTTTCTGCCATCTTCCATCTTGGATATGTCTTTGAGGTCAATGTGTGAGAAAGAATGCTGAGAGCAATACTGTTTATGACCCAAGAACGAGGCCAGGTTGTTGAAATTCTGATCACACTGCTTACACGTCAGCACCACATCTAACTGGTCCAGATTAGCCGTTGCTAAGGAAGTGGCAAGCAGCTGATGTGCTGAGTATGGCGGCGGTGGTTGATGATGTTCCAGTCCAAAGCTGTCCATGAAACCCTTGTTTCCATCCATATTATTTTTAGGGTTCACACCGTTGTGCAGGTAGCTCAGCATGTCGTCTTTTCCTCTGTCCGACCCATAAGGCATATTTCGGGGGACTTCAGAGTGGAAATGATGAGAATTGTTTCCCAAGTGGTCTGAGGGCAACTGTGTCTTGGTCTGGTGCTGGTGATAAAATGTTGGAGGGACGCCTGTCTTCGACATCGGGCCATCCTCTGAGCTATGGTTAACAGGACTGGTGGATGTTGGAGAGAGCGAGGAGCAGGTGCTGCTGGAAGTTGGGTTATGCACTGGTGACAGCAGAGGAGAAGGCAAAGGGGACTCATACGGGGACACCATCATACGGCCCACGGGGGCTACCTGTAATGGTGGATAGCTATAGTTACGGGACTGTTTATTTTTTGGCTCACAGACCTGTGCGTGGTTTGCCTCTGCTTTGTAATTTGGCATAGCATTGCTGCTGCCATGTTTAATAGCATCTGGTCTTTGGTTCGAAAAAACATCGTTTGTTTTATTGTTTTGAAAGGAGTTAGGAGTTTTCGTGGGGGCATTCTTATGGGATTTACAATCATCCTGCCAGTCAGAGGGAGAAACCATGTAAGCCAGTTTTTGGTTATTAAGTTGCCTCGACAGCTCTATTTTGTTCTGGCTTGCAGTGACAGAAGTTTGCCGTAGCTGTTGCCAGGGCATGATGCCATTTTTTGACGAATTGGGCCTTTGGTCTTGGAACTGAAACTTTTCATTCATATCAGCAAATGGGATCGTTTGTTGCTCAACTGATAAATATGTCGAGTGTGGTATTCTGTTATGTACCTTGTTGTTGATTTTTTTATCAAAAGGCCCTGAGCCCAAGTGAATGTTATTGTGTGAAGAGCTTGGATAAGTTTTGTTAGCAAAGTGTAATTGGCTACTTGGACCTTGTGAATTACTTCTTGAATGATGCACGCTTCCTTGAATAAGTGCTCTCTGGTTGGCACCTGTGTCTTTTGGGTGTCCATTACTCTTACCCCCAGCATCAATAGCCAGGTCCCCATTATTTGCCTGTCCAAAATCCTCTGTGCTCTTTTGTAGGGTGCTTTTCCCCTGTTCAGGGTGCTGTGTGCTGGAGCCGGAGCTGTCGCTACTAGTGGAGTCCTCGCTCTGACTCCTGGGACAGAGCAGAGATGATGCTG
>NC_079420.1:8502623-8514915 GCF_026213295.1 Gadus chalcogrammus
CTCACGGCCTTCTGCCTTGATCGTATCCACTACCAGCCTCCCTACCAAGCTAAAAAAATGACTTCACACAGACCCTAAACATATCAGTCGTCTGGCCTCTTTGATACGGCTCTTGAAAGGGGGGAGAAAAATGCTTTGGAGATTTGGAATAAGGTTAGTTTCTGTGGTGGAGACTTGAGAATTGTTCACTCTGCAAAAGTTGATATCAGACCTTCTGGGGCTGGTCTGAAGTTTGTTCCATAAAGTGCATATTGGTGAGTTTTTACAAGTCAATTAGGGCAGCCTGTGTGTGTTCTGGAAGTCTGTAGGCCGGACGGGCAGCAGTACAACATATGGCTGCTTCCCAGTGCTGAGGGTTGATGAATTGGTGTGTTTGCGGTATACGCTTGTGTAAGCAGTAATTTATGCATATGCATGTGTTTGTGTGGTATAGAATCAGTGTGTGTCTGTGTGTTTGTGCGTGTGTGAGTGCGGTTTGGTATGTGTGTGTGTGTGTGTGTGTGTGTGTGTGTGTGTGTGTGTGTGTGTGTGTGTGTGTGTGTGTGTGTGTGTGTGTGTGTGTGTGTGTGTGTGCATGGGTGAGTGTGTTTCAACTGCCTCTTAATTACTGATTACTAACATTTATCTTCATGATGAGAGGAAGTGGCCGAAGAAGAATTCATCGGTAAAAATGTACATTTCTTGAGAGCCGTTTCTCTGCTGGTGAGGTGCGCAATGCGGGATGGCGGTAATACGCTACTAAAACTCTCTCAATCCATCACATTAGTGTCTTAAGACAATAATTGTCCCCCACTCCCCCCTTCATAATGAGATCCACATTTCCCACCTCTTCTGTAAGCAAGGGGCTGGTTTGTAATTTGTGTGGCTACTAGACATTATACCAGATTACTACAGCAGCTTATAGACCAGTCTGCCCTAATGAAGCAATACCATGCACAACAATTTGGTGAGCCGGAAATACAACCACAGAGGCCATATGCCCTGGGAGACATCCTACTCAGCTTAAAGCAAGCACAATGGCACTACTTGAAGAGGAAGAACCAGCTCATTCACATAAAGGCTGTCTTTATAACATCTGTTTATACGCCGGTAAACATTATACATGCGCACCTCTCTCCCCCCCCCCCCCCCCCGACACCACCACGATAAGTATCATTTTCCAGATGATGTTGACTGTTAGGTCTAGCAGAGACTGTAGCTACAACAAAAATATAGAGGAGAGGGGAGGAGAAGAGTGGGGGGAGGGGAGAGGAGAGGAGCAGAGAGGAGAGGAGAGGAGAGGAGAGGAGAGGAGAGGAGAGGAGAGGAGAGGAGAGGAGAGGAGAGGAGAGGAGAGGAGAGGAGAGGAGAGGAGAGGAGAGGAGCAGAGAGGAGAGGAGAGGAGAATAGAGGAGAGGGGCGGAATGTTAGAGGAGGCAATAGGGCTAGAGAAGAAAGGTGAGGGGAGAAAGGGCGAATATGGAGGAGGTTGGAAAGAAGATAATATAGAGAGGAAAGGAAGGAAGAGAGAATAAAGGAGAATGGAGGACAGGAGAGAGGAGAGAGGAGTGAGTGCCCGAACACGAAAAGACAAACCATAGAAGCAATGGTAGATCTTTGACGTTTAAAACAACGTCGAGCCCTATGCGACCACGCTCAGACACTGGCGAATTTGTGAGAGAATGTCATTCAGTCTGGGGGAGAGACCAGACCAGGACAGAGAGTAGGTAGGCAGCTCGGCTGGACCCAGCCCTGGAGCCTGGCTCCCGGCTCTGGGGCGGCGGCCAAGAGCTCGGTCAGCGCCGACTGTATTTTTGGAAACAGCCATTATCCACGCAGTTTGGCCTTTAGATCTCCAGCCTGAGACCAGGAGGAGAGCTATGTCAACAATGTGTGGAGAAGGGTTTGGACAAACGCTGTGTGACGCGTGATACAATCACCATGCATCTGTGTGTGTGTGTGAGTATTTGTCTGTCTGTGTATGTGTGTGCGTCTGTTTGTGTTTGAGTGTGTGTCTCTATGTCTGTATGCCTTGAGTCTATGCCTGTGTGTCTATATGTATGTGTGTGTGTGTGTGCGTGTATGTGTGCGTGTGTGTGTGTGTGTGTGACTGTGTATGTGTGTGTGTGTGTGCCTATGAGTGTATTCCTGTGTTTCTATATGTGTGTGTGTTTGTGTGTTTTTGCCTATGTATGTGTGTGTGTGTATGTATACGTATCTGTGTGTGGGTGTATCTGTGTCTGTAAGCCTTTGTCAGTGTGTATGTGTGTGTGTCTGTGTCTGTATGCCTCTGTCTGTGTCTATACGTATATGTGTGTGTGCTTAGTCTGTATGCCTCTGTCTGTGTCTATGTATATGTGTGTTTGTGCGTGCATGTCGCTGTATGATGGGCTCCCAGTCTCTTTGTAGACGGTTCTGTTAACACGGCGTTGGGCCAGCGGCCTCCGCCAGTCGCTGTGTTTTGGTTTGTAATTTAGCTCTCACAGAATAATAATTAAAGGAATCGCTCTTGCGTTAACCCTGGGGACGTTTTGTGTCAGAATACGTGATGGATGTCAGGGTGGGGTTGGGGGGACGACATCAGAGCGATGCAGATGAAGCAGGCAGCGACGCGGACTGTAGCCGGCTTGTTTTCCTCCTCCTACGTCGCCCCCACCAGCCCCACCCTAACCCACGGTGGTTAGCTGCACAAGCCTGAGGGTGTGTGTGTGAGCGTGTGTGTGTAGGTGTGTGTGTGTGTGTCTGTCTCTAAGGGGGGTTCTGGTGTGTAATTCCAGAAGCTCCCCCTCCCCCCTCCCCTCACCGCCCCCCACCCGAGTTCCCTCTCTCGCAGACTAGTTTTATTTTTCTTCTAACCACCGGCTTGTGGACTCTCTTCTGTTTCCATATTGCCGACCACAGCATTCCACAAACATGATGGAATCTTTGTTTTTAAAGACCTCGCTACTTTTTCTCCCCCTCATCTTTTTTGGCCCAATTTCCTTAATCGCTCCGTGCGTAGCCACAGAATCGTACTTCGGTAGCACGGCAAGAAACGAGGAAATATAGTTTGATATATGGATTCAAGAGGGAGCGGATATGAGTGGAAGGCTAAGGTAGACAGCATTTCCTGGCCACCCTATATGCTGAGTTTTAATTAACTCTTTTAGGCGTATGATTACGTTTATCTCCTTTTTTTCCTCCTACACATCAATATTTGTCGTCCTCGTTCCTGCCGGGGTTGAGGGATTTGGTTGCTGCTGAAAGAACCGGCAGCTGTTTTTATTAAATGTAAAAGGAACTTTTAAGGGAGTAGGTGAAAGGAGACAGACGTTTACTGCAGAGAGAACCCTGCCTAACCTCTGCCTTAATTGCTGCGGAGAAGTGGTTATACCCGGTTTCATTTTGAGTGTATCAAATCAAAAAACGTTTTTTATGATTGCCCGTGGCAAATAGACATTTAATTTATGCTCTAAGCCAAAAGGCCCAGCCCGCCGGCTCGTATGAAGACATTAAAAACGTAAGCTGTGCTCAATCAACATTTTCATTGGGCGCCCACACACACTTGAGACAAAGTGCGGCGGGCTGACAAAACAAGACGGCTGAGTAGGCGGCGAAGGCGTTGGAGCCGTGATCTCCGGTGAGGGTCGTTTTACCGGTCCTTTATTGGTGGACACAATATTGAGTCTGGATCGGCTCTATGGCAGCAGACGCCCAGGTTAGGAAATACAGACACATTAATATTTAGGGAATGTAGCAGTCGCTTTTATCCAAAGCAACTTACATTAAGTACATTTGGCACAAGAAAGGGAAACAATAAATCGCTGTCGGTACAGGAAGGATATCCATAGAAACAGGTGCCACTAACACTAACTAGGATAAGATGCTACACAATGCTATTTACTTTTCTTAGGTGCAAGGACGTACCACATACAATAAGTGCGTACATTAAGTGCCAGGACGTACAACATACAATAAATGAGTAAGAGGGGTGTGTGTGGGGGGGGGCGGGGGTTGGGGGGGGTAAGGGGGGGAGGAAGACCCCTTGAGTGACAGCGCCTGCTCAGTGTATCAGACCGACGTTGGTCACAGGTAAACCTTTAAACGTTATTACATTATAACGAGGGATCGTCGTTTCAGAAATCTCCATTATTAACATAGAAATAATCACACACACCGCGTACATGCGCACATGCATGCACACACGTACTCACAGCTTGGCATACCCCTGCGCGTAGCTGCACACATACGTACACAATGTTTTTCCCTGTTAGCCCCTTCAGCCGGCGGAAGTTCTTGGTGTGTGAGCAGGGAAGTAGGGAACAGCCCCCCCATGGATCAATCCTAATTTAAAGCGTGTTTCAGAGGAAGACTCCTATTTATATAGGAAGTTCATGCTCCGCTCCATTAAGGTTAACATATCCTCCTCTCTTTCTCTCTCCGAGCGAGCCGCCTCTGCGAAGAAGGCCGGACTTACAGAGACGTGGGTCTCAACATGGGAGTCAGTGGCCCCCAGCAAACGTTTAACTGACCCCAGGCCCATCACGCATGAATGATGGGGGTTCCTCTTAGAAGCCTGCACCCACACACACACACACACACACACACACACACACACACACACAAATATGCACGCACCTATGCACACACACACACACACACACACACACACACACACACACACACACACACACACACACACACACACACACACACACACACACACACACACACACACACACACACACACACACACACACACACACACACACACACACACACACACACACACACACACACACACACACACACAGGGCCAGAGGGACATGTGTTCCTCTAATCAGGTGAAGTCTGACATTTAGTGTGTGGACATTGGAACTTTTTCATACAGCAGTTGATGAGGTCATGGTTAGTAGGGATTTAGTGTTTGGACGGTCGTAATTTCTAATAATTTATAAGCAAAAGTGCCCCTCTGGAAACAAAGTGAACGGATACGTTTGAACAAAAGTGAGGCCTGCACAGTGGAAGCGTTACACAGTGCAGGTTGGAACATTGGCAGCATGTTTTTACTCCTGTCTTATATCTCCTATCGTATTCAGTTCAGTTTCCATTGCTTTGTGTGACCAGAAAATTGCTCAATAGCGATTTCACACGCAGCAGCAGCAGAGCAAGATCAGGGAAAGAGGATTTCGTTTAAGGCCGTCAGACATCATTAAATTACCCGTGTCGCTCTCTGTTGGCTAAAGAAAACCTGCTAGCATTAGGGCCTGGAGGCTTTTCCGTGCGTTCTGTCTGAATGTGTCAAGCCCGATTGACGGAGCGTATCTCATGTCGTGACAACAAGCTCATTGCATGTTTACAGAGCACACGACACACCAGAAAAAAAAACGATACACAGCAGAAGCAACAGATACAGTTACTCAGGCACTACATGTCATAGCCAAATAAAATACGTCAATTCTGGTGAATACAGAGTCACAGTGATCCTGTCGAGTCTTTGGATGTATTTACTGCATACATACATACACACACACACACACACACACACACACACACACACACACACACACACACACACACACACACACACACACACGCACACACGCACACACACACACACACACACACACACACACACACACACACACACACACACACACACACACACACACACACACATACACACACACATGCACACACACACCTTTGAAGGACTCTTTGATGTATGTTTCTGTTTGCGATCAGGAGAACACACCATGCTGAGGTTGTTGTTGTTTCAGGTTTCTGTGAATGAATGAATGAATGAATGAATGAATGCAGCATGACTGGTTCATTTACACACTCTTTTAGATGTGTGTATGTATGTGTGTATGTGTGTGTGTGTGTGTGTGTGTGTGTGTGTGTGTGTGTGTGTGTGTGTGTGTGTGTGTGTGTGCGTGTATACTGTAGATGTCTGTGTTTTCACAGTTTATGCCAGTCAACAGCGAGCCAGCCATTTGATTCACGAGTGTGTGTTATTTACACACAGAGCAGCTCAGAGTGAACTGAATGCTCCTCAGTTCATTTATGAAGTGCACAATGAGACGGTTCCATCAATGAATCATAATCATTACTCATGGCAACACTGGCGTACCGACAACCATAAAGTATAGCAGATGTATGAAGAGCAAATGAGGTTACATAATACCAAAGGAAACCTCTTCAATGAAACCCACGAGAGAGTAAGTTGAAGAAACCTTCCAGGTGTATGATCAATTTTGGACATTGTTTTACTTCGGAACACAATATCCAAAATTTAACGGGCAGCTTCCCAGGCGATCCCCTCCGTTCTCTCCATTCAGTCACAGAACTTATCCGCCATCTTTCTACGAGGTGAGAGGACTGGATGTGCCTAGGAAAAGAGGAAATAAAATCTCCAGCGGAACAGTTGCTGCTTTCCCAGGGCCGGTACAGCAGCAGAACCAAAAAAGAACTTCCATTATATTTATTTCTGTTGCTCTGTTGCGTTTCGTTGCCAATTTGCATCAACGGCAAAATCTGCAGTTTCGTTTTCCAATGGCGGCGGAGGAGGAATTCCAGGCATAGCGTGTGTGAGTCGCCCCAACTCCACCACGTCTTTCCAATTTCAACCCTATTCTGGTCCCTGTGAAACGGTGCGGAGACGGAGCTGTCCAAATGACCTAATTATGACTGGGCCGGTCTGGGGAATTGTGCGTCGGGGAATGACATGGTATTAAAAGAGAAGGAGCAGTAGTTTGTCACCGGTGTTTTTTCAACAGTGTGATTCACGGTGTTTATGTTGAGACGGGGACTGGGGTCTCGTCTCTGTCTGTGTTAGTGCTATGTCTATGTTAGTAGTCTTCAGGGGCAAAGCCGTGGGCCCTGTCTGTGTCTGTGTGAGTCTCTCTGTTGAGGCTTCAGGGCACGGCCATGCCCTGAACTGGGCGGAACTTCAAACGTTTTTCCCTGCTGCTAAGCGGTCTGCCTTGAGCCGCAGGCCTCGACCAGATCACTTCATCACACTTTTATCTACGTCGGGGAACCACAGACCGCAAACATCTCAGAAACACATTCGGTGGGTCTTCCTTAGCAACAGACGTTGACGTTGCCAGCTACTGTCCTGAAGAGACCACCCCCACGCACCCCCAGGTCTGTCTGTGTCCGTGCACGGGAAAAGCACAACACACATAAACACACACACACGAGCGCAAACACACACATGCGGGTACACCGTGCACCTAAACACATAGACACACACGCACACACACAAGGGCAGACACACACACACAGAAAGGCAGACACACACACAAACACACACGCACAGCCACGGGAAGACACACAAGCACACACATGCTTTTCTACATTTGGTTTTCCACATCCTGGTCCACCTCAGTAGACGAGCTACCGCTAAAGTTACACTTGGAAACAATAACATGAATCCCTTTCAACAAAAGTCTCCTTCACAGCCGCCCAGGCCCTGCGTAGGGTCTCATTTAGAACCCTTTCACCCGGATTCTAACTTTATCCTTTTATAGTGTTTGTTTACGGCGTGGTATTTGGCTCACTCACAGCCACTTTATGGTAATAGTTTTGGAAACAGCCAGGACAATTAAACCACAGTGAAGGGGGGAAGATGGACCGGTGGACATGCTTTGCATTCTTGCCTCGTGCTTTAAATGTGAGTGTGTGTGGACAACTACCTTACCCCTCTATCCCTCTCTCTCTCTCTCTCTCTCTCTCTCTCTCTCTCTCTCTCTCTCTCTCTCTCTCTCTCTCTCTCTCTCTCTCTCTCTCTCTCTCTCTCTCTCTCTCTCTCTCTGTCTCTTCTCTCGTCAGCTGCAGCTGCACTAATGATCGTTAAATACCTGGCAGGGAGGGGGCTGAGTTGGGACAGATGACCTTGGGCTGGTCGGGGGTCTGAAATGAGACACAACAGAGCGCGGCAAAATTGACCCGCCGACAATTATGTCACCTGGGAGTCAGGAGGGAAACAGGATGTGGAACGGGAGGGGGGGGGGGGGGGGGGGGGGGGGCATATGAGGAAGTGGAAAGGAAGCTCCTAGGTTCTCTGCCTGCCAATAGACTCGCGCCTGGGATGAGATCACAGAGGGCGCGTTCTCCACAGGCGAGCAGTCCAACTGTTTTCCCTCTGCCAATGTGCAATTAAAAGACTGTCCATTTTTTCCCCTCTACTTTTCTGATCATTTGCTTCCCCGCCTTACTTTCTCTATCATAATAAGCGTCACTCCACCGTCGTTAGCACGGCATCAAGCATCATCGTCTCAGACGTTTCCAGTCGCTCCATAAACAGCTTCAACCCGAGCGCCTCATCCATAGTATAGCAGCAGTACTCCCGAGTCCACCCCATGCTGCTCTATATCCACTTGTGTCTCACACAAACGCCCTCCTTGGCTGCGCTACACTCACTCCCCGGGTGCTCTTTGACGCTCTTTATCCTCTCCCGAGTGTTCTCTCCATTCTTCTTGCCCTCCTCCCCTCGCGCGGGGCGGCCTGGGCGCGAGGCAGGAGGACTGCCTGGGGTGTCGCTGTGCCGAAAGCGACGAGCGCTCTGCCCCTTTGAAAAGAGGCTCTGTGCTGTCTGCGGATCACCTTACACGACCACTTCCTGCTTCCTACCGCCCCGATCTTCACAGGCAGCTCTGTGTACCAAAGCCAGAAAAAAAGCGTCAAACACTGGGGTTCAGTCTGCCCTATGAGCACAGGACCTTATTCATCTTCCCTCTTCATATCCATGACCTCTTCCTCAGTAGCGTCATTACGATGGCTTTTGTTCCAAAGGTTCCACATGTGCCCCGTTTTCAGAGCCATGAAGACCAACCAATTCCCTCCACTGCTGTTTGAGAAGGTACTTCTCAAGAGTACTGAGGTGAGGTGTGTGTGGCTTATGTCTGACTGGACAACACCAGTGCGGAATGTAGAGGAGGAGCGGGCTGGCTGGTAACCGGAAAGTTGCTTGTGAAATCCCCTGCTTCTCATAGCTAGTGTCGAGGTGTCCCTGAGCAAGACACCACAGCCTAACTGCTCCCGACGGGCTGGCTGTCTCCTTGCATTGTTGACACCGCCGTCAGTGTGTGAATGTGTGCATGAATGGGTGGATGTTAAGCGATATTGTACAGCGATTTGAGTGGCCACTGGTTAGAAAAGCGCTGTATAAATACAGTCCATTTACCATTTACCTCCCTCATTTGCTTTGTTAGAAGAGGAAGAAATTGAAGGATCAAAGGTCAAATGCATACAAGTTGAACACAAAAAGTAAAAGAGTTACAGAGACGCTCAGAGAGTCAACAAATGCTGAGAAGAAAACTGAACCCCTCCTCTCCTCTTCTGAATCGGGGTGCGGTGAGAGAGAGTGCCAGTACAGAAGCTGGGGTCCTTCTTTGTGGGGGAGGAGGGAAGGTGTTGGGAGGTGTGTGGCTATCCCTGGAATGCTCCCCTTGAGCCATCTGGGTTTAACCGCAGTGCAGGGGAGAGAGGGGGGGTGGGTGGTGGAGGGCGAGCACCTATTGAGCTGGGAATATTTTTGCCGAAGGGCTGTCCCTCCGCCGGCCTGGGGTGCTCAGGGTATTTAAGATTCTTGGGGAAACGGCAAAGTGGGCAAATAAGTCTCAACACAAACAAAGTAGGGGGACATTAATGACCAGTCTGGCATGGGCTTGGATGTTTTTGCTTTCAGGAGTAGCTAAACAACACGAGCTGCAGTCTCAGGTTTTCACTACTGTCCTTGTAGTGCCTGACTACGGCAGGGCCATTGGACCCCGGCCTTGTTTTTCTACTTCTAACACATTAAAACAGCACCTGATCCGTCCATTCCAACCATGGGGGGATAGAACAACATTAGGCCCTGCTCCCTGGGCTTCCCCCCTCGGATGTTACCGTCTGATGGGGGGGGAGAAGAATGACGCTCTGTGCAAACCCCTGCATGAAACCATTCATAGCACCTCGGCCCCAGCCTCGCTGGGAGAGAGCCGGCAGCAACTGGCCTACAGTGGGTAGAACAGAACCGGTACTGATGCGGTCCCTGCCGTCCCAAACACCACACAACACCATTATTGATCTACGCTCGCTGGACGGGACGGTCCCGCCGAGAGAATGCGGCTACTGATTCAGCGGGATCCCCCGCTTGCCCGCGCGGACAACGCCACCTCTGATTCGAAAACCTGGAGCCGGGACGTTTGCAGAAGTCAGTCGGACTCAGGGTTGGCTGGGTCTACAGCTGCACAGGTGAGGAGACACACGGAGAGACACCACTGAGCTCTCTCCAGGGAGAATCACTCCAGTCTGTCATGAAACAACGCCGCCGTCAGGAAAAGGTTCCATTAAGCCATCACACCAGATTCTTCTTGTGTTGAACTCGTGTGCATTTGCAGGGCAAATCCCGACGATCCATAATGATCGACAAACCCGGTGTAACCTCCCTGCTGTCCGTGCGTCTGTCCTTTGTGCCGGCCCGAACAGCAGGTCAGTGAGTAGCCTAGGGTAGGGCCAGGAATGGAAGGGATGGAACCAGATTCCTGGCAGCGGCAACAACGTTCCTCTCAGTCATGGCGAGACTCACCAGGGACCTTTGCTAGAGGGCTGGACGGTGAGAGTTGCTTCTGTCCACCTAGCCTGCTCCAACTCCCTAGCCACCGGGGGCTGTGTGCGAGCTGAGCAGCTCAGCTGGAGGACTCAGAGTCAAGCGTCCTGCAGAGAGGGCTATGTACTTTGGAAGATGTTTTTTCACTCAAGCCGTGAAATGAAAACACATCCCTTCAAGGGCACTTAATAGCTTATTTGTGTAAACCCGAGAAAGATAACACGTTTCCCCCCATCTGTGATATCTATCGATTCAAGAGGGTCTGATGGAATGAATACATTAATTCATTCCAGAAGCATAAGGGGGCAAATATGTTTGCAAGACAAGTGCAGCTTTGTCTGAGCCTACAGGCAAACAATTATGAAACCTTTTGGCCAACGTCTATAATTGATATACTTTCTGCATGCAGTGACCAGTATGCAGCCTGCAAGGTGCTTGAGGTTGTATCACATCATAACTCA
This sequence comes from Gadus chalcogrammus, assembly GCF_026213295.1. Lineage (NCBI taxonomy): Eukaryota > Metazoa > Chordata > Actinopteri > Gadiformes > Gadidae > Gadus > Gadus chalcogrammus. Next base: position 8,513,640 of record NC_079420.1, read on the forward strand.
AATCCCTGAAACATATACTTCAGGTAAGGAAAACCTGGCGTTGGCGGAGACATTGAAGTGGTGTGCGTCCCTGCTGATATGATCTGACAAGGTGACATAAAGATCCTCTATGCGTGGAAGCAGTATAGAGGGCCTGGATAGTCCTGTCCTTTGTCACATGAATCATCCTTTCCTTCTCCCCCTATATTTTCACAGCTGCTCAAGTACTGGATCTGTTCAAAAGCTTTCCTTCTTGAAAACGCCGAGAGCCAAGGAACCCGGAGCCATCCAGCCTCCGTTTCTCACAGCCTCTCTGTTTCCTCACACTCTCTACATAAACAACCACCAACAGCCTCCTCTTCACCTATAGACGCACAGGCAGACGCATGCACACACACACACACACACACACACACACACACACACACACACACACACACACACACACACACACACACACACACACACACACACACACACACACACACACACACACACACACACACACACACACACACACACACAAGCACACGCGCACACAACCGCACGTGCATGCAAATGCAGAAACGCGCACACGCAGACATGTGCTTCCTTGCATAAGGACACACGCCCCGCTAGAGTAAGTGCATGCCCATACACACAAGAAAAACCTTTTCTAAGAATGACAAACGACTTACCTTATGGTGTACTGCTACTCTACTTTAATCCTACTCAAGTCACTTTTAACCACGCGGGTATGCAGGGAATTTATCTGAAGGAGAGAGGGCTCATCTGACTTTCACCATGCCAACGCCATCAGGGTACAAACAATCTGTCTCCAGGATGGATTTGGACATACAGTAGGTACTATGGAAGCCAGGGGCTGCATATGACTTTTTAGTGACCTGTTGGATGGAGTTGGCCATAGGTTATATGGAAGCCAGGGGCTGCATATGACTTATAAGTGACCTCTTGTTAAAATGTGAAGCAGGATGAAGGAAGAAGGGATCGACCAGATGGAAAAACTAGGGCGTAGTAGGAATCAAAATGAGAAATGAGATTAAAGGGTGAGGTAAAATCGTGGCGATGATTACATGAGGTGTATTTCGCCTTAATGCTGATGGCTGTGAAAAATCGTGCAAAGCTCAAAGTTCTGGAAATAGCTACGGTGCTAAATACAGTTTACTTAGACAAATGGCCGAGTCGTTATCTGCATCAATAAGACAATATTAGACTGAGAATTGGACATGGAGCCAAAAGGAAAAAATAAACACCTTTCCAAAACGATTAAGATTGAGGTTCTGGATAAGGCAAAGTG
>NC_079420.1:8515015-8560015 GCF_026213295.1 Gadus chalcogrammus
CAAGGCCCCGTTCGCATAATTCTATCGAATTCCAAACCAGTAATACTGAGTTTAAGGAGGACTTGTAAGGGCAGACCATCCCATCGGCCCTGCCCACTAGCTTTAGGGCAAGACGTGGTATGATGGCGGGCTGTCGATTGACAAGCAGCTAATGGCCGTAGGGAGGACTGTGATTATCTCATGATGATGTCTCGGTGTGCTCAGACAGATCGAATAATGAAACACGGTTTCAGGGGCCAGAGTCCACAACCACTTCACTTTTTCTGTTTCTGGAACGTTTCTCCCCCCCCCCCCCCCCCAACTCTGAATTACGATGATGTCACATTCGAGCTCTGTCATTGGCTGGCCTGAGGGTTAGACCCACAGCGTACAAAACGCACTAAAGTCTCAAAAGGACAGTTGGCTTTGAAAGAGAAAACGTGATATTAGCAGTGACTCATCTCTGGCCACCATGTTATTATGTGATTCCTTCACCACCAACGATTCCCATCGATCTAAAGTTCCACGAAATCAGACCAGAAACCCCAACGATGTGGGTCTGTATCTGAAAGATGGAAAAGATGATTTACTGTCACCACAGGTTCTCCATACCCCGTTTGTCTTTGAATAAGTGGGTCTAAGGTAGACTGCACTGTTGAGACAATCTTCAAATAAAAACATTTCAAAGTCTCTCGACACTACATGAAACCCGGGTAAGCGGTGTCAGTATAAAAGAACGAGTTTCGCAATCCTCCAACCTGTAATTTGCGGGATTATCAAAGCCTAAATACATGACATGGAAATGTAATAATTAAATTGAGGGCTTGGAAAAATATAACGTACTGTGGAAAACTGTAGTTTTTATTAAACTGCTCGGCCTGATTCGCCAGCCCTTCTAAGAACACTGAACTCACAGAGAGGAAGTGGATTTCAAAGGTCAACTTTTATTTATATAACCTCTATAAAGTTCTTCATCTTTAAATCATTATGAACCAAATGTTAGCCCCCCAAATAAAAGATGATTTAGTTAATTTTTTCACTTGAAACGACCAAACAAATGTACAAGATTGATCGTTCCCCCTAAAATACAGTACGCACTTTCCACTAGAAAACACCCACACACACACGCACACCCACATGAGCGATATGACACACACACACACACACACACACACACACACACACACACACACACACACACACACACACACACACACACACACACACACACACACACACACACACACACAAGCAGAGACACACACACACATCATAGAACAGCACCACATGGGCTGGGATGCTATCCTTTCACTAGACAACACACGCCTCACACACACACACTCACACGCCATACACACACGCAACACACACACACATGCCGCACACATAACACACCACACACACACAACGCACGCAACACACACAACACACGCCAGTGAGAGAGCTCTGTCATAACAGAGCGTTGGCAGGGAGGGCTCCAGCCCATCTGCCGAAGCCCAGGAAAACCCAACTCTTCCACACATTCCCTGTTTAGGTTTCACATTAACCCGGCTGACCTCCAACAGCGTGTGTGTGTGTGTGTTAGAGTGTGTGTGTGTGAGCTTGCATATGTTGACTGTTTTCCACTGTTGGACCGAGGGACCACACCAGAAGAAAAGAGCAACGTTGGTCTTTTAAACCCAGAACCTTTAAACATCGGTGCTCTCACATTTTGATGTGGTTAGCACGTTCCAAAAATGAATTTTTTTAAAAATCCACTGTGTGACTGAGACACAACTCCAAAGATAAACATTAACTTCCACCGCACATTTATTTTAATACCATATCCTAATGATTAAAAGGTTGAACCCACAGTGCGCACGCGTCTTAAGATGAAGGGGGTCAAGACGTGCTTAATTTATGATTCCCTTTTCCCTTCCTCAAACCCTCACGTCTTTCATGTGCTCCTGCCGTATGAGCGATGCACAGGCCATTCGCGAGGAGCCCGCCGTAGCCAGCCCTGCGCTTGGCCATGCGGAATGCAGCTTTGCATTGCTGAGAATGGCAGAGATTTATGTGACTGCAGTGGGGTGTGTGCATGTTGCTCACAGATGGAGGCCTTCTGCTCTCCTCTCCTCTCGGGCTCCTTCAACACAGCGGCCCCCGACCTTCTTCTTCTTCTTCTTCTTGCTCATCTTACATTCCTTTATTCCTCTTTAATGCCCACGTTCGTCCCTTTAGACTTCATTCACCTGGGGTAGTACTTTCCCAGCCTCCTCCTGATTGGCTGCTGCGTTGACTGTCGACAAAGTCCCTTCACACACACGTTTGTGTCTGTGTTTTTGTGGGCGCGTGCTTCTGGGTGTGTGGGTGCATGCGTGTTGGGCCGAGATCGCCAGCCTCACCATCACAACGTGTTCCACTTCCACCTCTGCCTTTGCCATCCATTGAACACCATTCAAGCTGTCACTCACCACTTTCTACAGCAGGACAGAAATATCCACAATACTAATGAAGACTAAAGGAGAGAATACAATTGAACATAACAGACGACAACGGAAGAGACTAGACCATAGTAAAGTACAGTAGAGTAGACTAGTCTAGACTAGATTACTAGACCACATTACAATACAATACAATAAAATAACCCCGGACTCATGTGGGCAGATGCACAAACTTGCATACAGATACAAACACAGACAACACACAGGAACAGAGAAACGCAGCACATGGTCACCACTATACTCCTCGTGCCTTCTCCCATCTGAATTTTTGTTTATATATTTGATCTGTCCTGTCTCTGGATATAGTCTCGGTGCCACTCGGAGCAGAATGCAAGCCATTCAAGCTGTGGTGGAATGCATGTGCATGACAATGCCCAGAACTTATGAGTAAACATGCACATTTTTGTTTCTCCAGGGAGAAAAAGCTCTCTGGGAGACTGACCGACACAATGATGTGCTATTGTTCCATGGACGGGGAGTGCCACTGGAAATATTTAATAGCTGAAAGAAAGCGTGAACACCACGGGTGACTTTGAAGTCTGCCCTGTTTAGAGTCGGGTGTCGGGTGCATAAAGTGCTGGTGGAAATAAAAGCGTGTAATCTAAGAAGTCATCACTACTCGGATAATGGAGCCGTGTGGCAGCGTGCCGGTGCGCCTGCCAATCAAGCACGCTTTTATTTGGGAGGACATCGCATGTCAGACAAGATACAGTGGCTGTCTGCCACACACATTAAACTGGCGGTGAAACGCTGACACGTTTACTACAAGTGTGCACAAACCCAACGAAATAAAACAAAAGACAACACACACAAGCGGTTTTTCCCCATCAGCGGAGGCACGCAGCTATTTGTGTTTATTTGTGATCGTAACCTAGGCATGACCAGGCATCACCGCGAGGTGTGATGCCTGTGTGTGCACACAAGTGACTTCTTGTATGAGTGTGTGCACACATACAAGTAAGCACGCAGCACGTGTGTGTGTGTATATTTGTGCGCGCTCGCGCGCGTGTGTGTGTGTGTGTGTGTGTGTGTGTGTGTGTGTGTGTGTGTGTGTGTGTGTGTGCTTATGAGTGTACAAACCTGTCTGTACCAGAGTGTGAGCACACATGCCAGCAAGCTTGCACCATGTGTGTGTGTGTGTGTGTGTTTGTGCATGTGTGTGCTTGTGTGTGTACAAACCTGTGTGTACCAGAGTGTGTGCACACATAGCAGTAAGTGTGCGGCACGTGTGTGTGTGAGTCTGTATGTGCGTGTGTGTGTGTGTGTGTGTGCTTGTGTGTGTACAAACCTGTCTGTACCGGAGTGCGTGCACCATGTGTGTCTTTGTGTGTGTAGTTTGCGTGTATGTGCTTGTGTGTGTGTGCATGTACCAGAGTGTGCACACATGCAAGTAAGCGTGCAGCAGTTGTGTGTGTGTGTGTGTGTGTGTGTGTGTGTGTGTGTGTGTGTGTGTGTGTGTGTGTGTGTGTGTGTGTGTGTGTGTAGTTTCCGTGTATGTGCTTGTGTGTGTGCATGCGTGTGTGTGTGTGTGTGTGTGTGTGAATCCATGTGTGTGAGGAGAAGAGAGAGTCATAGAGAGAAGCTGTTTATCGGATAGAGTAGGATCAAATGTGACCACATGAGGATTCGTAACCGCTGACCCACATATACATGCACACAAATGCGACCACAAACCCACACACACAATCACACGCCTACAGACAAAAACAACAAGGGATATTGAAGGGCATTAGCTGAACCAGCTGTTGAATACATACTGGTATAGAGGTGGTTTTATTGTAAAGAACTGGGGGTTTTTATTGCATATTTTTAGGCTCAAGCCAATGTCGAGGGACATAGTGTTCCATTGTTCCTTGAGAACAACTGCTTAGTTAGCACACGTGTTCCGCAAACAGCTCAGCATAAGGTTATAATTGATGCGTACAATGATAACCAGCGGTTAAACAGCAATCAATCTCTGTGCCTTTGTTTGTGTGTGTGTGTGTGTGTCTGTATTCAAAGGGGACACATCAACTTGGTGGTTGTCAAAAGGTCACGACCCCCTGGCTGTCAGTTATGGGAAAGGTGTTAAATGGGTTCTGAGGAGATCAAATCTAGTTATGAGTTTCTAACAGTCAATTCACAGGAAGAAATAATTGAAATTTATAGAATGTATTGCTAAGGTAACAGCAATATAGGCAGAAAAAAACGGAACTTTGAAACAATTATAGTAGTTACCTTTCCTAATACGATGCTGTTTGCAGTCGCAGTGACTTGATGTCCCCTTGTTGTGTGTGGGGCCAAACAGTAAAACAACAAGCACCAGAACAAACTAAACTAAAAGCCTCTACTGTACACACTTGTCACCTTGGCCTCATGCCAAGGGGAGCGCTAAATAGAGTAACACCACATCAGATAACGTAGTGTGTATCTCAACCCAATCTCACAGCACTCAATCCCCCTGTCTGCACGCATGCTTCACCACACAATGTATCGCTGTCGGTAGTTCACAGAACTGCCAGGTTAACCCATTCCTCGCACACAACAAAGTTAGCTAGGATAAGATGCTACACGATGCTAAGTACTATCTTTATCCAACATGTCTGTACGGCCATGCGCGTTGGAGGTGGTGTCCGAACCAGGAGGAGGAAGAGAGGCCTGGAATGTCGGGATTTGCTGTGTTTTGGGACTGTTGGGTGAAGCTCCTCGCCCATTACCAGCCATTACAGACACACTCCCCCAAAACAGGAACAAACATCTCCCGGCTGATATCATCAGTTCCCTTATCACCGCGGAGGAACCAGACGAGAGCTAGTCACTCCCGGGGAGGCAGCAGATACCTACTGCTTGCTCCCAGCCACGCCCTGAGCTGCCATGACAGCTCATTGTGCCCATGCGGGATGTAGTGATGGCATGATGGAGGATGCAGAGCGAGGAAGACCAAGGCAACGCTGTCACTGTGTTATGACTATGACAGAGAGAGAGAGAGAGAGAGAGAGAGAGAGAGAAAGAGAAAGAGAAAGAGAAAGAGAACGAGAACGAGAACGAGAGAGAGAGAGAGAGAGAGAGAGAGAGAGAGAGAGAGAGAGAGAGAGAGAGAGAGAGAGAGAGAGAGAGGTGTTCCAGCTCCATTTACTGGGCCATCAGAGATCTTTGACAGGCCAAGGCCACTGTAATAGACCTGGACACTGACTTGGACCCACTCCCTCTGCAGACGTTTCATCTTCAGGACTGCATGTCTTTTTAATCCACTCCATTGTGGCCTTTATAAAATATCTTCACCATATGTGGTCAAAGGAGGAAAACTTGTATTTTTTTAAGTCCATGATTGCAAAATATCCTGTTTATGGGAATAGTTTTCCTGTTCTTGTATATTGATAAATGTTGTGCTATAATAATAATAATCACGCCACATGCTTCGGCCACATTAATAATATATAATAATAACACTCCATGGATAAGTGAACCCGTATGAGTGCTTTATATATTCAAACACAATTCAGAGACAAAACAAGAACACACAGACCGCAGGGCTAGCCCCCCAACTCCCACCACCCCATAAAACAGGATCCTCCATCATTTGGAACGCCATAACCTAAAGCCATTATCAATCATCCACGAGGACAGACATCTTTTAGGAACCAACTTCTGGTTACATGGTGACCTCTGCCCTCCGAAGGAAGACTGTCTCCACAGGCGTTTTTTTAGGGTTGATATGATGGACAACTTCTGTAACATTGCAACGTTAACAAAATGACTTAACGTGTTGATCTGGATCCTATGACTACCCTGCAGTTTCTCCAGGTTTTGTTTTGGAACCAGGTTGTGCGTGCAACTTTTATTCCATTGAATGTTCTGGGCCTGTTCTACAGTCATCATACTTTTTAGCAGAACTTCTGGCCCAGCAGTCCTACTGTGTTACAGCACAACTTCTGATCCAGCAGTCCTACTAAGTTATAGCAGAACCTTTGACTCAGCAGTCCTACTATGTAATAGCAGAACTTCTGATCCATCAGTCCTACAGTGTTTCAGCACAACTTCTGATCAAGCAGTCCTACTGTGTTACAGCAGAACTTCTGATCCAGCAGTCCTACAATGTTACAGCTGCAAGGGGCTGAGTTACACCGGAGATATTCTACCAAGTGTTTCAGACGTGTATCTCAAAGTCTATCTTAGCTCAGTCTGTGTCACAATGACAATTTGAAAGTGCTGGCTGACCATCCACACTCAAAGATCCCTAACTTTGAATAAACCCTCTGCTAAACCCCTAAAAGCAAACGTAAGCGTAACAGTGGCGGGATTGATTCCAGGTCAGCTCAGCAGCAGGAAGACCCCGATACACACACCATAACAAAACATCCAAACCCCTAGCCCCAGCCCCAGCCCCTGCCCGGCTACGTCCAATCTCCTGCTGGCACCACCGCCTCCACCCCCCATGCGGCGGCGGCCCCAGACAGGCGGAGGTGGAGCGGCTGGCATTCCCCCAGTGGGGCACCTCACCTGGCAGAGCCGGCTGGAGCCTGGAGCGCCAGGGGAGGGGGGGGGGGCTGGCACCAGAGCAGGCACGCCGGCACGACCCGGCCTGCCCTGTGTGCGGGCGTGGCCCGGGAGGGAGGCACCGGGAATGACAGGGGGGCTGCTGCCGGGGCTTGGGTGGGGCAGGGGTGGTAAGGATGCAGGGATAGGGTGTTGGCTTGCTGGCTGGGAGAGAGGGGAGGTAATGGGTGTCTTTATGTAAGGGGGAGCGGGGGATGTGCCTGTGCATGTGTGTGTGTGTCAATGTGTGTGTGTGTGTGTGTGTGTGTGTGTGTGTGTGTGTGTGTGTGTGTGTGTGTGTGTGTGTGTGTGTGTGTGTGTGTGTGTGTGTGTGTGTGTGTGTGTGTGTGTGCGTGTGTGTATGTTTGCAAAAGACTGAATTATCGAATGTTTGGCTGCTTGTTTCCAAGTGATAACAGAGTGATAGAGAGAGAGAGAGAGAGAGAGAGAGAGAGAGAGAGAGAGAGAGAGAGAGAGAGAGAGAGAGAGAGAGAGAGAGAGAGAGAGAGAGAGAGAGAGAGAGAGAGAGAGAGAGAGAGAGAGAGAGAGAGAGACGGACAGACGGACAGACAGACAGACGGACGGACGGACAGACAGACAGACAGACAGACAGACAGACAGACAGACAGACAGACAGACAGACAGACAGACAGACAGACAGACAGACAGACAGACAGACAGACAGACAGACAGACAGACAGACAGACAGACAGACAGACAGACAGACAGACAGACAGACAGAAAGGGTGTGTGAGAGAGAGAGAGAGCGATAGAGAGAAAGAGAGAGAGGGAGAGAGAGGGGCTGCAGGCTTTACTTCTGAGGAATTCTAAGCATCCAAGTACCTGGGCTGGCCTCTCAAGGTGGCCTCCACCTCTCTGCCTCACCTCAGCCTTACCCACAAGAGCCCAGCCTCACCCTGCAACCTATTAGCTGTCAGCTGTCAACCCTCACCCCTTTCTAGTCCCGGGGGGATGGGGGGGGGGGAGTGGAAGAGAGAAAGATAGGGAGATAGAGAGAGAAAGAGAGAGAGAGAGATTGAGAGAGAGAGAGAGAGAGAGAGAGAGAGAGAGAGAGAGAGAGAGAGAGAGAGAGAGAGAGAGAGAGAAGAGAGAGAGAGAGAGAGAGAGAGAGAGAGAGAGAGAGAGAGAGAGAGAGAATATGACAATAGGTATAGGATTGTGACATTGTGGTATTTGGCCTGCGTTGTGTATACAAATGCATGAGAAGACTATAAAAATATGATAATTATAATAAAAAGAAGAAGAAGACCGCATGAGAACATATGCTCTTCCTGGTCTGCTTCTTGGCACAACGTTGAACAAAACGGTCTGCATCTTTTTTTGAGAAACCTCTTTGATATTTGATCCCTCCTGCGATGCACAATGTGTTTGCATCTGCTCACCGTGGAACATCTGAAGACTGTTAGAAATACAAATCTGTTATCTTACACCAAAGGAATCCTAACACTCGGGTCGGGACTGGAGACCATATTGTGGCCAGATGAGGCCTGGATCCAGACCTTGGTCAAGGTCCACTACTGGGCTCCAGACCCTGGACGTTGACCACACCGCTCTCCTAGCACACAGGTGATTTAACCCCGCAAGCAGGTCTGAAAAAGGTCCCAACCAACGATAGGCCAGAAAAGCTAACCGAGCAAGCTTTTCTTGTTTTCACTTCAAACATTTTTTCTCTTCCTCCCCCCTCGATGACATAATTACATATTATTATGCATACAAAAAATTATCTTCTCGACGTAATTACACTCATCCCATTTTTTTGGGTTCTTGCAGAAACGTCACTGAAATCAGAGCCGATAGGGATCAGGGCATTCACTTGCTCCTAGGAGAGTGAGGCCTTGAGGGGATCCTACACTGATGGAAGGGGATTCCTCAGGGCAACCCTGCTCTTCGACTGCACCGATGCCTGCAGAGATGCAGGGACGCGCGCAGACAGACATAAACACAGGCAGACACAGCGTCTTGGAAACGCCCACACTCGCATGTGCGTGCACACACACACACACACACACGCTCACATGCGTACCCGCATCCATGCGTCTGCACACAAGCAAGGGCACACAGACACAGACTGCAAACCTGTCATTTTCATGGTTGGAATCAGGAAAAAAATCAGACTCTGAACCGGTCTGAACTCAATGCTATGTAACTAATTCAAACACATTTTTGTCAAGCACTCTCCAATCCCTAATTGTCACACACGCACACACACGCACTCACACACACACACACACTCACAGACAAACACACACAGACACACACATCAAGATCAGTAGAGACACCACATTGCAAAGTCTCTCTCTCTCCCCCACACACATGCAGATCAACTAACAACAGGTTGAAAGCTCAACTGTTGGTAACAAGATGTTTTCTCACCTTTCAAGCTGAACGTCTCCAAACGCTGATGTGTGTGTGACTTTGTGTGAGAGTCTGCCTTTCTTGCCCTCTCTCTCTCACTCTTTCCTCCTCCCTCACCCTCTTCTCATCCTGTAGTCATAACGTGGCTAGGGCTGAGCTCTGCAGCGGTGAACCCTGGACGGGAGAGGGAGAGAGAGAGAGAGAGAGAGAGAGAGAGAGAGAGAGAGAGAGAGAGAGAGAGAGAGAGAGAGAGAGAGAGAGAGAGAGAGAGAGAGAGAAGGAGGGGGCAGGAAAGAGAGAATGGTTTGTGCCCAGACATATGACAATCTATACATAAAAAGATAGCCTGAGGAGAAAAAAAGGGTAATAAACACGTCATTTTGCACTGATTAGGGTTTTTAGTGCTTTTCTAACAAAAACTTGCTTTACTTCAATTCACAACTTCTTCGTTTGGTTACAAATGTATCATGATCACTTGTACTGCCTTGAAACCCTGTCATTCTCTCTCTCTCTCTCTCTCTCTCTCTCTCTCTCTCTCTCTCTCTCTCTCTCTCTCTCTCTCTCTCTCTCTCTCTCTCTCTCTCTCTCTCTCTCTCTCCTGCCTTGTCTACGGTCTGGTGTGCAGCTGGGTTCAGACGCACCTGCTGCCCACCTCACCTACTTTTAAGAGTGTGTGTCTGTGACTGTGTCTGTGTGTGTCTGTGCAGGATCTACTGGAAGGACATTGAAAGAGAGAGACGGAGAGACATGGAAAATATATAGAGAGGGAGGGAGAGGAAGAGAGAGAGGGATGGAGAGATTGAAGGAGAGAGATATGGAGGTAGCGAGAGGGAGAGGGATAGAGGGAGAGACAGAGACATGCCACAAATATATATGGAGGAAGAGATAGAGAGTGAGAGGGAAAACTGTAGATGAAGAGTGAGAGGGGGAGCGAGAGGGTCAAGAGATACCTCAGGATGTGTGATGTCACGACTGTCACATTACATCAAAGGCAAAATCTAATTATTGCTTTGTTGCTTACCCACACACAAACACACACACACACACACGACTGCTGGCTAGACGCACACACTTAAATACACGTACACACAAACACAAACAAAAGAGCTGTAAAATGTTTTACTACACTCACGTCTAAAAATTTTAACTACCTTGACACTGTTGTTCCAGAATGTGAGGAATGCCCTGTATTCTGATTGGTCGGCGCATGTGTCCGTTAAGAACAGCTCCCCCTCCTGTACATCCCCCATGGCCTGACTCGAGAGGCAGAGTAGTCAGCCCTTGTTTTTAATCCCCGCCCCCTTTTACACACACACACACACACACACACACACACACACACACACACACACACACACACACACACACACACACACACACACACACACACACACACACACACACACACACACACACACACACATGCACATAATCCATGACAACAACAACAGTGATCCAGGTGATCCTCGTTTATAGTGTTTTGATAATTGGTCATCTGTAGGAAGAACGTCAACAAGAGAAGATAATATCTGGTCCGTCTCTGATGTTGTCTTGATTAGTAAGATCAACCAGAGAAGCCACCTCGCTCCGCTCCAGCGTGACATCATGCAGCTTTGAAAACAGAGCTGCTAACAACGCTGGATTACAGTCTGGCGATAGAACAGGGTCATAACACAATAATCACAGCATATTACATGAGGATATGACGTGATCAAACGCGGTTGAGGATTGACCCTCTTGATCCTACCGTGTTATTGTAGCTCACGTAGACCTCGGTTGGAATGAGTCACTTTGCACCAAAAGTCGCGGTGACTCAAGTTTTTTTTTCGTGAATGCTGCCACGAAGATTTCTGTTTCATGCTCTCTGGGGACACCTTTGGCAATAAACGGTAATTTTGCCCGGAGACGCAAGCAGTATTTGGTGATGGACAGTGACCATTAAAATCTCTGAGATTTCCACTTTAAAGATTGGACTTGTGAAGAAAGTCACCAAAATATATATATGAATTATCACATCTTTCTTCTTCGAGCATTTATTTAAAACAGATTCTTAAACTGATAGTATTCTTGAAAACTAAGTATATGCATTTATTTTAATTGGTACTATAATTAAATAGTTTGAATTGCTTCTATTATCAAGGCCGAGGCTATCGCACGCTATGCCAAGTACACAATTTGTTTAACACTTAAAATTAATTTACTTAATTATAAAGATTCAAAGTAATTGATCGACACTTGGCCCAAAAGTGACACTACTGAAAGAATGAAAAGTTTGTAATAATGTTATAAAACATTGTTAACAATATTACTGATTAATGTGAAAAGTTCTCAGGAGAGTATTGAGCAATTACAGTATAACTATTCTTGGAAGTTGCTATACATTTCTGAATCTTGGGCCAAGTCTAATTCAAAGTCTAATTCAGATGCATAGGTCCTGACCCACCCCTCCTTTAATCCCTCAATGATCGCTCCCTCACACAACACTCAAACTGCTTGTATTTTGCAAAAACACAGCATTCCTCTCTCTCTCTCTCTCTCTCTCTCTCTTTCTCTCTCTCTCTCTCTCTCTCTAGACAACATCTGCTGTGATGACACTGGGGCTGATGTGCTTAAAGCTGACTGCGTTCTAACCGTTCCCAACACGCCCCATCAGAACAGGCGGGGGGCGGGGGAGGGGGGCTACTGTGGAAACTCTGAACTCGATTTCCGCAAAAACGTCCATTTAAATTAGGGAGGGGGGAGGGGAGTGGTGATGGTCGGGGGGGTTCTGACCATAACTTTAGGCTGGTGATGATGATGATGATGGGGGCGGAGGGCGGTTGTGAAATGGAGAAAGCAGCATGTGTTTGGTTTGCAAGACAGACTGAGGTTTGGAAAGATTTAGAGAATATTTTAGTCACCGTCAGCGAAGGTTTGCAAGCATTTCTTTGAGGGCCATAAAATGTTATCGCTGGAAAATAGATCAGTCACGCTTGTGACCTGGACACCCCCTCTAATGCCACCGCAGGCCACAACCGATTTACCCTATACGATAACAAACTAGCCCAGTGGCCCCCCGGGGCCCGAATACCGCATGCCTTCTCCCTGCCTCGCTCCTCTCCTTGAGTTAAACACTGTTGCCAGCGCACGCACACACGCATTCACAAACGCATGCACACACATGCAAATGCACATGCATGCACGTACATACACACACACACACACACACACACACACACACACACACACACACACACACACATGCCCACACGCAGACACACACACTCACTCTTCAACACACAAACTCTTACACACAGACAAAGAGATAAGCTCGGTCTTAAACACACGCACACACTTGAAAACACACATGGGTGGACGCAGACACATGCACTCATACAAACAAACACACACACACACACACACACACACACACACACACACACACAAACATACACACACACACACACACATACACACACACACAAATAAACTCACACTCAAACACACACACACACACATACAACCTTAGACACACAGAAACAAATACACTCTCACTCTCACACACACACCCACCCACACCCACACAGACCAACCCAAACCTCCTCCCCACACACACACACACACCCTTTATCTCACTTTCTCTCTCTTCAACACACACACACACATGCTCTTCCTCCAAGCACCCAGTGAAACATGTAGCTGGGCTGTCAGGGGCTTGTCGCGTTTTCAGCTATGTCAGGTGTACAGGGCTGAGGGCGCCTAGTGCTGTATTGGCTTGCACTCTAGCGAGCCGCTGCTCCTGATGAGATCAAATTCCCCTTGAATTCGAACGTACAGCAGCTCACACGATTTCTGTAGGCAGAGGAGGGCCCACACATGACCGCGTCCCATCCATACACATGCCAGGCTTTGGGTGCGCCCTCCAAGACCTGGGTGTGCATACCGGTGTGTGTGTGTGTCTTTGGCATGGCTCTTGTTACAGTGGGCGGTTGTCTGTTCTTGTCCAGGAATTTCCTTCGATGTAAGGGACCATTGGGTTTAGGTTAGGATTGATTGGGATCGTTTCACCGAGGGACGCTGGTTGAGTTTGTCTAGGGTTAAAGATGCTTGACTTAAAAACACATTATTCATGAAAAAGGGGACAATTTATGAATTTGAAGATTAAATGGGTTCACACACATTTCACATTTTATTTTTTATTATTAATTCTCAGCGATTCCTTGGTCTATAGTGCAAATCTGTCATGTTTGGAACCCTTGAAAGCTTTTACCAAAGGTTATCTAAATACAAGATTGACCTTGATGAAGAAAAGTAAAGTTCATACAAAGTAACTAAATGAAAACATCCTCCATTTGGAGACAGGGCAGCAGCCAGTTGTGCTCTTGAGGGTCTCACAGCGTGGACCGTATCCTTGTGTTTGTGTGCGTCGCATTTGAGTTGCATGTCTGCTGTTTGTTGTGGTCTAGTGGTCGCGTTTTGAAAATCACCTACTGTTCCCATAAATCGTCCAATGGCTTAGAACCCAAATGACTGCATCAGCATTGTGTCATGTTGTGTAGATATTCTTTGATGTTAATTGTGGTGAACTCAATGGAGATCATTTAAATCCCCAATATTAAACAGCGAGAAAAAGGCATCACGCAAATCCAGTAAAGTAACGTCATGTGACTACCTCATATAATTTTACAACCAAATCGAATTAATTGGGCTTTTTCTAGCACTGAAATGAATTTCCCTGACGATGCCTTGTCAAATAACATCCATAACATTATGTTTCCACCCCATGTCAAATAAACCCTGTACCAGTTCACAGCTGGCTGGTGTGTTTCTTAACTCCAGCATGATGCAATCCATCCTGAGCAATCTTTCACGTTACCCTGAGGGCATCTCTGCGCTACCTAGCAGACATACATGGAAATACATCATATTACAGAGGCAAGCTGCCCTGGACGTCATTTCACATTTTCCAGTTGATTGGTAGAAATACAGAAAACTGCATGGTTGCAAATAGGGGTGGGAATCTCTTGGCACCTCACGATTCGATTCGATTCCGATTATGAGGTCAACGATTCGATTCTGAAGCGATTATCAATGCATCTCGATGCAATAATTTTTTTTATGGACATTTCCATGCGTGATTTTCAAAAATATATATATACATCTGGGTTTGCTACTCAGAGTTTGCTAATCACTTCCTACTTTTGTGATGATCATTAAAGACATCAACAGATGAATTAACTTATCTAATATTTCACAAGAGAGAAAGCTTTTGTCACAAATATGACTTTCTATGAACAATGCAATAATCAATGCAGCTTGCATTATAACACAATATGGAAGCATGCAAAAAATAGGTTTCAGTTTTATTTTATTTCTAATCTTTATTTTCTATGTCATTAAAGGAAAAGCTGCTCTTGAATTAGAAGGAGTTCTTGTGTCTGGCTGTGAGTTTGCGCGCATGCTATGCTTAGGCTCAATCGCAATCGTGTCAAGACAAATCAGATTGGCCAATACACACTGAAGATAAATTCAATAATTTTTTACGCACAAAAATTATCCCTCTCTGGCGGGCAGAATATTGCAGCAGGCAAAAAAAAAACGATTTTAACTCAGATTATTAATTTATCTGCATCGAGACAGAATCGTTCTAGCAAGAATCGCGATGCATCGAAGAATCGATTATTTTTCCCAACCCTAGTTGAAAATATGGTGATGAAATAAGTGATGGGCTATGAATCGAGTATGTCATTTCAGATGATATACAGGTTCTCTACAGTGCTAGATGTGACTGTATTTAAAAAATACAATATCCAACATCCAACATCCAATATCCCGATGGCGTGACAGACAACACAGATCAACCAACCATTCATAAGTGTGATAAACAAAATGGTATTTGCCAGCAAGATATTTCAAAGAAACTGAGAAACTGAGAACGAGATTACAATTGAAAGTGAGAGAAATTGAAAGATAGAAGGGGAGTTTGAGGGAGTTTAACTTATAATAGCACTTTGTTATTTTTCCTTTGTTTCAATTTCTAAGTTGGTTGGCAATGTAAATGTCTATTTTCCGTTCCAATAAAGCTATTTTAAATTTAGTAGAGTTCAGATAGAGCGAGAGAGAGAGAGAGAAATGGAGATAGAGAGAGTAGATAGTGGAAGATAAAGAGAGCGAGGGAGAGCGAGAGAGAAAGAGAAGAGAGAGAGCAGATAAACCGAGATAGAGAGAGAGTGAGGGAGAAAGATAGAGCAGATAAATAAACAGTGTGAAAGAGAGAGTAAGAGAGAGAAAGAGAGAGAGTGCCGTCAAAAAGATTAATAAATGTTTAATAGCCTTTAATCCAACCATACTTTATGAGTAAAGCACATTTGTCGTGATTTAATGTCAGTTCATTTGTAAAAAAATAAATAATAATAATTCTAAAGCCAACAATGAGCATTTCATATTGCTGTTAACTATAAATTGATGTGATTATGGTGGGATTATTTATGTTCGATGTTATTTATTGCAACAAATTAAGACAATAACTATCTGGCTAAATCTATCTAAGTCTATATTAGGCTTGCCTCATTCTTAGGTTATTGAGTATTATCTGCTCAATTAAACACATCTACAGTCCATCTGCACTTTGATGCTCTAAAATAAATATTTGAAAATATTGTGTTCAGAGCAGCAAGCTTATTCATGTCAAAATAGGCAAAATATTTGGACACAAACAGAAAACACACTTGAGCTGATGTCTCGAGTGTGAGACGCGTACTAGTGAGACTTTATCACTTAGCTCCCCAGCTGGTGGGGAGCTAAGTGAACCCTGCAAGTGAACCCCACTTGCAGGGTTGTATTTTGTAGTCCGCCATTAGGCGCCGGTAACGATGGCTGTGATGGAGAAACATAATCTGGATGTGCTCAGGGAGAGGAAACACAGGTAATCACCGTCTGCAACCACTGATGAAATGAGACAGTGATTCTGCGTCGTCTTGGCGCATGATCTGAATTGTTTTGATTGAAATGCAGCGCTGACTGTAAACACATTTCAGGGGAAACGCAGCAATGTGTTTAGAATGTAATTCGGTCACGTTCAGGAGACCACAGATTGACGCACCGCAAGTGCAATCATTCCGGCGTATTGCAAGCAAACACAAGTGAATCAAACCCCTTCGCCCTCTTTAGGAAAACGCAACACATATATAAAGTTCAAAACATGTATTACACATTTACACCTCAGCTTACCAAAGATATGCATCAGTGTTCATTGTTACTTCAACTAAGTTAGGATTGTACTACTTACTTTGAGTCCATAGATACTCCCCCCAAAACATGTATTTATGCTCAGCAATACGATCAGACAGGAGGCCCGTTACAAACCTTGCCGAAACACAGAACCCTAGACCAGTTGGGGTTGGGAAACCCATTCATGTGAAAATCAAGTATTTGACCAAAAAATCGCAAGCCACAAAAGTCGATGTTATATTAGTTTAAGCTAAATAATGATACTGTCCTACAGGGGGCGCTATAGAGTGCTCCACAATAATCAATCTGCATTAACTACATTCTGTTTGGTTCCGCCACATTTGTTCCAAATAAACAAAATGACGGACCGGAAGAACCCAAACTTGAAATTCAACCACATCAGAAATAGATCGTTAAGCCACTGTAACGTTAAAAAACAACAACAACATAAAAAGCCACCAAAAATAATCATAATATTTCCGGGTTGCAATATTTCCATCGTCACGATAAAAATCTTATCGGCACTACAGAATAACCGGAAAAGTATCAGCCACCCAGCAGTTTCCTGCCGAGTCCTGTTCCTCAAGCCCATTCCGGCGGCCCTGTGCCCCCAGCTCAGCCTCCGCTGGCTTGGTCCCCGTATCGCCCTCCTGGGGAGCACTGGGGGTGTGGGACAGGATGAGGATGAGACGGGATGGGACGTCGCATCCTGGGGCTAAATGTGGACGCAGCGGGCCAGACCTCAGGGAGACAGAGCCCCGGACCACAGACCTCCGCAGGGTGCAATTATCCACAACAAGAAAGGCAGGCCAACCTCCTCTCACTGCAGAACCCGGCTTGAATGGATACCTCACTGTCTCTGGGCCACAGACACACACACACATACAAACACACACACACATATACACACACACACACACACACACACACACACACACACACACACACACACACACACACACACACACACACACACACACACACACACACACACACATACACATACACACAACCTTACAAACCACCCACACACACACACACACACGTGCATACACAAACACGCACACACACACACACACACATACAGACACAGACACAAAAAACCACACAGAAACACACAACCACACAGAACCACACAGGCACACAAACACGCGCACACAAAAACACAAACACACACACACACACACAGACACACGCACACACACAAAAGCTACCACAAACACACACAGACGCAGACACACGCAACCATAGACGCACAGACATACACACAACAAAACAAACACACACATATACACAAACACACACACACACAACAACAGACACACAAACGCAACAGGCTTTTCAGAAGCACGCCGGCGAACACTGAACAGACGATGCTGTGTACGTACGTGTATACACGTAGTCGGCAATGCAGCTCAGGGCAGGTGTTAATATTGGCTCTGTGTCAAACAGCTAACTCACACTCGCGCTAAGAGGGCTGGCATTTAATACCCGAATCAATCAGCACAGGCACAGATTACAAACAAAGTTCCTCCTAATAATGGCGGTGGGAGGGCAATTTGCCAAACCACTCGGGTGATGCATTGTAGACAGATATATAGGCTCACGGGCTGCTGGAGGGAGGTACTGGCAAGCTGAATGTACAGGGCCTATAGCTAAAGACTAATAGCTAAAAGCCTATTTAAGCCAAGAGGCAATAGGCTATGGCTATAAGTTATAAACGATAGGAACATACCTGATGTAACTGCCAGTTGAACTTGTTTATTATATCTTATTATGTCTTTCATGATCATAAAAATTGTTATCATTGCAATTCTTTCACCATTACTAAAACAATTGCATAATGCAGAAAAAGCGAGTATTGAATCCCTTCTTGGCCAACCGTTTTTTTTCATGTTCAACTTTCTCCTTCTTCAGTCCCAATCCTTGTGGAGTCAGAGTGACGCCGGTGCAGAGAGGGTCTGCTAACGCAAAGGCTTGTGTGTTTGAGCTCTCTCTTGGGAGTGCTAATGTGGGCGCGTGTCAGAGAGAGGGTTAGGCTCCTCTGACACTGATAGTATAGCTTTCATACACAAACTCCCTCATTGTTACGCTCACACTCAAAGACACGCTCTAGCTAAGGAAAAAGTTGTATAACATTAGTGCAGGCCCTAACCAGCGGGAGAACACCTCCCCCTCTTTAACAGACCTCCCAGCCCCTAAATGCGTGAATCTATAAGCTGTGACAGGGGGTTCCCTCTCCCTTTAAAGCCTGCCGCGTCTCACACATGCAAACCGGCACTGTGCCTCCGTGCAAAAGGGGGTCAGCTGGAGTTACACTGATTAAACCGCAGGCATGCGTGTGTGTGTGGATAGATGCGCGGCTTTAGCGGTGAACCAGGGAGGCGTCCACATCAGAGCCTGGCTGGAGCCAGCCGGCCTCGCCGGGCTGGGAGGGACAGACAGGGAAAGATCTGGGCCCTTTATGAGGGCCAACAGGGTGAGGGTTCAGAGGCCCCCATGCCGACCTGTATGACAGTTTATAGATGAGCCCGAGCACCAGGGGAACATCTGGGGTTATACAATGGGACAGAGTGATCGTCGTGGATACGGAAGACAACACATGAGATGGTAGATGGGTAGCCCCACATGCTGGGAGAGAGACTGTTTATTAATAATAAAGCACGGAATGGAAATTGTAAGCATTCAAGTTCAAGGCCTCTTTCCTATATTGTTAGTGCAGCAGTGGGTTGAGCCACACTGAGCTTGTCACCTTAAGCTAAAGATAAGCTTACCTTAGATAACACGCTAGTAGCTGTGACCTAAAAACAGCTAATCTTGTTCCTTTCGCCTTATTATTATATTGACTCCAGTAAATGTAGGGGAAAGAAAAGTGAATGCCTGAGCGTGTAGGTCATGTTTACTTGTCTATGTATCCTGATGCACAGCTCAGAGACGGGGAAGGTGTCAACATGACAGCAATATGGGTCTGAACAAGGACTGACAGAACGTGCTCAAAGCAATACAAGCCCTAGCTTGGGGTGAGGGTGTGATTGCCATTGTGTCATCGTGGGCATAAGAAGCGGCAAAGCTTGGAGCCTCGCTACGTGGACTTTAATATGTGTTTGACAGGTGATGATGAACCTTTGGGATGAAAGGGGAAAATAAACTACAAAATGAACTACAATTAAATCCATGCCTATATTTTCAATTGAAGAACATTCCATGTTAATCCACAACAATAATGCTCTTTAAACAAGGTTTTTACTTCTGATTACTCAAAATAAAAACAATAAAGGGGTGGAGAGAGGGCTGGAGGAAGGGAGGATGGGAGATATAGGGATAGCGGGAGAGAGGAGGGAGGGAGAGAGATAGAAAGGGAGGGAGCAAGCGAGCGAGAAAGGGAGAGAGGGAGGGACGAATGGAAGAATGGAGGGATGGAGGGATGAATGGATGGATGGATAGCTGAACATAAAGGCTGGACCTGACTCCGGCATCGCAGCTTGTCTGATTCCTTGTCAAAATAACCTCTTGGATGGGTGGCCTCCAAGCCTCCAACGTGTGAGTGGTTAAACTTGCTCAGAGTATTATTCTAGGAACAGCTAAACTCAGAGGTCGTCCAGCTATTTTTAGGCATGGATTGAGACCATGCTGATTAGTCACTTATTGTGAGTAATCTAAATATGTACAAGTTGGAAAATTCAGACAGCAATTTAGCCAATCAAAGAAGGAAAGTGAGTCATTCTGACATATTCAGAAAATGAGTGTGATCGTAAAATAAACGGGGGGAAAAGCCCTGTTGGTTAAGTTGGGTTCCGATAACCACTTATATCGGTTATAATATATAATATTTTTAGAATCAGTCAGCTACTTAATTTCCACACAAAGCTTCAGCATGCATGAGTGGATCAGAAAAAAACGATCAGAGGGTAAGTAACCAACAACCGACCAATAATGACGACTCTATCTCCACTAAGTAACTTCTGCACACTAGTGGCCTCTCTGGCCAGAGTTGGCCTAGCGGCACCGGAGAGCATGCTTTATAGTGTACGGACAGGTAATGACTTACATACATTTGAACCAACCCAAAAGGTGGAGTGAAAAATTACGTTAATCAACATCTTCATGCAGTAAGATCTGACAGGTCACATATGTTTGATGCAGTATTGTGTGAAGAGGGCTTTTGCTTCATCTCCACAGAGTGAGATGGTATTTGCGTCTGAAAGCAGAAGTGCATTCCAGCCGCCCAGCATGAATCACTGTTGCACCGCGCAGAGGGGATCTCAGCCCGGTAAGGAGAGAGGTGGATAAACACTGTAATTTCACTGAGGTATAATTTAACGAAGCAGTTTTTATAACTAAGGGTTAACGCTTGGTGTTTCAACTATGCAAGGGTTAACGTTTCCTGTTGTGAGTGTCAAAAGCGCTTTCGGAACATATGAGATTTATGTTTAAGGGTTTAGGGTTTAGGGTTTAGGGTTTGGGGTGAGGACGGGAGAAAGAGGGTCAATCTTAGGCCAGGAAGGCGTGCCCCCATGTCAGCCCAGAACCAGTGACTTCTAGGTGTATAGAGCATTGGTAAGGCTATGGTAAACTTCGGCTAATTGCTGGGTTTAAGTGAAAAGATGGACAAATAATCATTTCATTAAGCTCTGGTGGTCGGAGGGATGGAAGACGTCTGCCTTGGCCTCTTGACGGGTAATCCAAAGTCAATGTAGCACGCAGAATATTGTGGTGTGTGTTAGTGTGTGTACATGCGCCCATGCGCTTATGTGTGTGTGTATTCATGTATCGCTACGCATCTATATGAATTCACATAATTTAGTTAACATCAACTCTACTCAATTTGGAGGTCAGGTTATGTGGATAGAGAGAGAAAGCGTGAGAGAGAGAGAAAGAGTGAGAGAGAGAGAGAGAGAGATAGAGAGAGAGAGAGAGAGAGAGAGAGAGAGAGAGAGAGAGAGAGAGAGAGAGAGAGAGAGAGAGAGAGAGAGAGAGAGAGAGAGAGAGAGAGAGAGAGAGAGAGAGAGAAAGAGACAAAGAGACACAGAGACACAGAGACACAGAGACAGAGAGAGAGTGAGGGAGAGGGATTGACAGCCTGCGGCAGGCAGTGATCTGATCCCTCGTCACACTGCAGGGTTTATTTTCCTGATCTGAGATCCAAAGGTGAGAGCTGGGAGGACCCACGGGATGTCTCCGCTCTGTTGAAACTCGCCAACAACAGCCACAGTGTAAACAGAGATGAAGACGGTCACATGGCATGACCGAACTGGGATTGGATTAGATTCTCTGCGCTGGTAGAGCAGGGTTGTTCCAGCTGGGGGATACGGCCCCGCTGTCAAAATACACGATTAGGGCTGTGTTAAGGTAAGGACTGACACATCTTGCTATACGTGCTGTCAACACCTCCAGCAACACTTACATGGTAGACGTTATTATGTTAGACACAAGTGTGTCTCCGCCCTCTCCCCCTCCCCGCCCTCATCCCCTCCCCATCCTGGCTTCCTGGTCTGCACTGATTGGGGGCCGGGGGGCAGCAAGGTGGGGGGGGGGGGGCAGTCGTTGGCTAACGTGATTCATCTTAGTGTGAGTCCCGGGGCACCTGAAGCTATTCCTCTGTGTGTTCAGCCTGCAGCTCTCTGTTATTATGAGGCAGTGTGGAGGATCTTTCGAAATAATCCTGAACGCCTCAACAGTCACACGGCTCACCTCGACTCCTGTCGAGCGTCACCTGACCAGAGACCCGTTGGTCGACACTGAATTGATCTGCTTACCGATCACAAATCAAACAACAATTCCAACAACCGATCAGAACATAGGGAAAGAACACCACGACGGAGGGAAACATGACTTAGACTCTTAGTCATAGGCTCTGCACCCGACGGTGTAAACCTTGGTCCGTAGGGGAGACTTTTTACACAAACAACCCTCTTCCTATGATTCACCAGCAGATTAACCCGCCACGTCCCCCGTCCAGACCCATGTACTGCCCCCGGGAGCGTGAGAAGTGAACACACAACATAAAACCACAATATATGGCCCTCCCCGATTACACATAAAATCCCGATACAGGCACTCCCAGCACTCCGTCAATTGTAGTGCGGCCCTTAATCAGGGTTACAGGCTCAAAGCAGTCCCGTAGATTTGTAGCAAGCCATTCGGTAGACGTTAGCAGCACAATCTACCATTGGGCAGAAAGTAAGTAGTACTTAGAGTTTACCTGCATATCGAGAATTGGGCAAATGCATGCGATGATCGAATTTTTTTACTGCCGCGATACTTGCCTCATCAAGTTCAGGTTGACTCTAGGCTTTATAAGTGGAACCAAATGGAGCATTCCCTGGTCAACCTCGGGTCGATTCACCTGAACTACACTCCCTTCTGTTTGGCCTCATTCAAACAGAAAGAGAGGCCGGTTCCAGCGCAAGGGTGACGTCACAGCTCCAACCTGCGAGTGAGACCTGGGACTTCAAGGGCCACTCTGCCCTGTCAGTCAGCCACCAAAGCCTTCCCGAGGGGAGTGGAAGTGGGAGAGAACAGAACAGACAGAACATCAAACCAAGTGGAGACCATGATCCCACTGAGACACTCTGCCCCGGTTCTAACTGACAATTTAAGCCCTTTTTAAAAAAGGATTTTACACGGGGAAACCACAGAGACACAGAAAGAAGGCCGATGGGAAACATTTTTTTGTTTATTTCTGAGGTTGATTTAAAATTCATGACTTTGCATGACTCATGCAGACAAATGGGCAACTACTAAAACCAGCTGAACCGTAACTTGTAAATCGTATGACCAGAATTATTAAACGGACAAAGCGATAACACAGACACACATTCATCTTCACCCCCTATGGCATGGAACAATGACCTCATTCCAGGTCCCAGTCAACCTACTCATCTTCGCAAGCTCACTTGGTGAACACAGTTTTCCTTTTCCAGCTCGGTTCGACATCACTTCCTCTATGAATCAGTTACCCCACGAAGACCTCACTGGACCTCTTGTTCTTGCTCCTTAGGGACGGTTCTGAAGCCCACGCACTCATCCTGCCTTTCCACCCACGTCTGCTTTTCCAATCTCTTGGTGTCTTGCCTGTTTTCCAAAGAGGGACCCTATAATCCATCCATCACTTTATCCATCCATACATCCATACATCTAACCGTCCTTCCTCTAACGGTCATGGTGGCAACAAGTATGCCACCATGAATATGGTACTTTACCACAAAATAACCAGTTCAATGATGCCCTGAGAAAACCCAGCAGACCATAAGCATGTCCCCATCTGTTTACTGTGAGGAATATCCATGGACAGTAAGAAGAAGCCCCTGCAGCATTGTCTGTGTTATTGGCCAACAGATGCAATACTCATGCTATCCTCATAAATCTGAGGCCCCAGGTTTTTGCGAGGGGTTCTGTATATTCCATACATAGCGTGTCCCGTCTTGATGTCCCACATTCTGAGCTAAATCCACGATGCCGAGGCAAGTCACGTCTCCGTTGGGTTCAGAAACTGTAGTTTGCTTGAAGAAACCCCTGACCGGCGTCCACAGACGTAAGATCTCTGGTGGGAAACCCTGTGGGCGGAAGGGGCGAGGAATCTGTTTGTGTGATGTTGTGTTGTGTCAAGTCTGTGCTTTTTTGGGTTGTTTACTTTTGTTTGATTGCCCATGAGAAGATTTATGAATATATACCAAAAATATACCAAAATAACAAATAACAACCAGGCCAACTTATTCTGCGTGCCTACTGTCTCACGCACAAATCCTGTGATTTGGTTGATGTTTTCCCAAAGACCTCTTGATAATTGTATAATTCTGGGAGGCTGACTCCCATCTGGATATGTCATGGTGCTGTTTGCTCATACTGTGGAAGGATGTGGTGTCTGTGTGTGTGTGTGTGTGTGTGTGTGTGCGTGCGTGTGTGTATGGCTCTGAGTGTGTGTATGTGTGTGTATGCGTCCATGCGTGTTTGCATTCGTACGTGCATGTGTGTGAAGTGTAAGAAGCTGCGCTGCGTGATCGGGGGTCCATTCTTGTTTGTGTCTGTGTCTATGTCTGTGTACATAACAGCCTTATTTATGTGCTATTTATGTGACTTTGGTGAGTCGCCATCGGTCTATCCATGTGAAAACGGTGTATGATACAACATGCTGGAACCCCATGTAGGCCGAGGAACTCAATCACCCACCCTCAGGTCCTGAGAGGTGGACCTCAGGTCCCCTCAAACACATCCATTAGACCTGTTGCCCTGTGTGTCATATTTACCCGACGAAGCAGAAACACTCCGTCACACCGTCGTACCTATTGTAAATCATGTCTGTCAACGCGCAGGCATGCCAGAGCTGACACGAGATGTTTACCAAATCCCTGAGACCAAGGGTCAAAGAGAGATCAACAGGATAGATGATAGGGCCCGGGAACTGTTATTTATAACGATAACAACCTCAAGGTGGCCATTATTGTTGAGATTATGAGGAACCGTCAAAGCTGAAGAACACTTAAAGAGATTTAGAGGAGTCATTCGCCCCCCTCCATGGGCGGAGGGAGTGCCGCTGAACACCGCCGGGCCCGAATTCCCTGACAGAAACATCTGACGGACACCTAAAAGAAAATGTGACTCCGAGAAAAAATAAAAGCTAACACTGCACGCGGGCAGCACATGAAGCAGTTAAACACTCACTGGAGGGCTTTATTGCAGTGAGCTAATAGCCACACCGCGAGGAATAATAAAGCTGATGAATTTGCTAAGTGGACGGTGCAATCTCCCTTCAGGGACGACGAGACATCGCCGCCACCGGCTGGACCGGCGCTTGTAAAAGAAGAAAACTCAACTCGAAAACTTTCGGTGACGTTTTTTAACCTCTGTGGCTTCCCAACCCCCATGTCCTTGGCCTGGGCCCGGGAAATAAAGGAGAGAATACGGCCCCTCCTAAATCTGTAAACTGCAATTAAGCCGAATTCCAAGTTTATTTCCAAACGCCGTCCCCAGCTCCCGACCACGTGAGAGGAGGCAGGCTAAAATTATCACACGTCTTGGTCCGCTTCCCAGCACCACAGGCGCTGCTGCCTCTGCTGCCGCTGCTGCTGCTGCTGCTGCTGCTGCTATTGTTATGGGGATGGACACCATATCTCCAGCGAGGCCCAGAGGCATACGCCTTGGAACAATAAACAGCACGGAAGGAAAGCGCAAAGTTACGTCAATCCAATGTATGGGAGCAGCCAGATGTGCACACTGTCCCTGGCTATTTTATTTGTTGGGACATATGGGATGGATATATATATATATATATATATATATATATATATATATATATATATATATATATATGTATGTATAGATATATATGCAGTGCTGGCCGATGGACTACCTTCATATTAACTTAACATATTGACTGCTATGAATAAAACATGGCCGACAGGAAGAGAGGACTTTCACTGCTTCCTGTACAGCAGTGCACACATACTGTATCTATCCGAGCCCGACATTGGGGAACTATGACAGAGTCAATAGAAAACAGGGAGACTCTATCCATTATGCATGTAGAGTTTAGGAAGGAGAATGATATCAGTTTATATTTTTTATGTTACATTTTTTAATCAATCTATATTATCATTCCCAGGATAACGATTATGAGCTGTCAGCAGATCTTTTAAACAAATGGGATATTTGACTCCTTTGCCAATGCCCCAAAGTCCCCAATCGAATGGTATAATTCACTCACATGAGGGCTCAAGTCAGTGCATCTGTATTTGGTTTGATGTTATCTTAATAAAGAACATGTGGCTCTAATGATCACATTGGCAATGGGAGATGGCATGACATCCAGTCTGCTGTATTAAATGAGTAATATTATCTAGCCCTACGGCTAATATATGTGCTGTTACACTAAAACTCTTTAAACACAGGGATGGTTTACAGCCGTTGAAGTGACAACAAAAAACGAGTGGATAAATCTATTTGTCGGTCGGAAAATAACCCAACAAAAATACTTTGTGTTTTTCCCGATTTTTTATCATTAGGAAACAAATGCATTGATTTCCTATCCTGTTCAGCAGACAAAGCAAACAAATTGGAGACACCCCGTTGGTCTCTGGTCACTGGTGAGAGGTATTTTCCATTCTTCATGCTCTTTACGTGATTCACGATGAAACCGACACGTTTAAGGTGACTCCGTTGGCCTGAAATGACCCTCCACCACCCCCTTTGTGGTCAAAGTGACAGGCAGTAACTACCCGGGGCCCTGTCTCCTAGGGGGCCCTGTGTCCTAGGGGCCCGATTCGGTCCAGTGACCTGTTCTAGATCGTTCGTGATGTGTACTGGGTGACAAGACAATAACCAGATAACACAACAGCCGTTGATTCAAGGAATCAAGGGGGTAGAGATCTAACAACGGGGTTGGAGGGTTATCACACACAACCAAGTTACACTGTATAGATGTTCAGCCACTCATCGACTAGTCATGGACACAGACTAGGAGTGGGAGAGAGAAAGACTGAGGGATGACATGCTAGTTTTTGGCAAAGTTAGTTTTAAAAATGTATAAAAACATTGAATCCCAGCCCATATCGAATTCAGGTCGCTGCCACTTGCCTATGGCATGATGACATTAAACCGACTAGAGGCAAGTCAAACAGCCCATTGAGTCTTGAGTCTCTGACAGTCGTTCGGTCGGTCGGTCGGTCGGTCGGTCGGTCGGTCTCTCTCTCTCTCTCTCTCTCTCTCTCTCTCTCTCTCTCTCTCTCTCTCTCTCTCTCTCTCTCTCTCTCTCTCTCTCTGGGCTGTAATCGGAGGTCTACAACCGTGTCATTTGCAAGCCTGTTGTAATTTCCTGGCAGTGCGACGGTGAAAAGAGCAAAACAACATTTACATCTAACCGGGCGCGGTGACGCGTCTAGCGTGCATTTCACGCTATAGGCTGCGGTGGGAAGGGGGAGTCGCCACGTACGAGGTGCTCGTTACGACATACAACATACAACATGCAACATGGGTAGCGGTAGATGTAATTGTGTATAGTTACACCATGCTAAATACATACATAGATACATTTAAAAATGCATACATAGACACACACGCATGCTCTCTCACACACACACACACACACACACACACACACACACACACACACACACACACACACACACACACACACACACACACACACACACACACACACACACACACACACATACACACACACACACACACACACATGGTGTGTTCCATAACACACAATTTATTATTATCATTCAGATGATTTTTATATGCACTTTTTGTTCAGAAGAGAGGAATAAGTTATTACTTACAGCTGATCGGTTCCTCTGTGAGTCAGCGTCTGCGATCAAGTCTCAACGCCACCTACAGACAACAGAGGGATGATAAAACGTCTGCTATTGGAACATATTTCATGGAGGCTGTATTTGTTTCCCATGTTGCTGTTGTTGTAGTTTTCTGCCTCTTTCAAAAGGAATCCTTGTAATTAAACATTACGACATTCAAACTTCCTCAGACGGCTTTCAATTCTGTTTTATTGAACCCTTTGCTAATCTTTTAGTGCTTTATCCTTCAATAACCCACAAGAAATGATGACCACATTCTTATTTTCACATGGTCAAAAGCTGAGGAGATCAATACTGTTTATCGTTTTAGTCGCACTGGCAAGCGAGATGGGAAACCCTTGCGTCGGGAGTTATCGCCTGCCGTGGAGAAACATAGACCACAGTACGACTGCAAAAAAACGACTGCTTCGGAATACTGCTGACATAGAATGACTGAGAGATGACATGCTAGTTTTTGGCAAAGTTGGTTTTAAAAATGTATCAA
Organism: Gadus chalcogrammus; assembly: GCF_026213295.1. Classification (NCBI taxonomy): domain Eukaryota; kingdom Metazoa; phylum Chordata; class Actinopteri; order Gadiformes; family Gadidae; genus Gadus; species Gadus chalcogrammus. Next base: position 8,543,380 of record NC_079420.1, read on the forward strand.
AACAATGAATCCCAGCCCATATCGAATCCAGGTCGCTGCCACTTGCCTACGGCATAATGATATTAAACCGACTTATAAAAACCTTGGTTATACAAGCACGGGTCCAGCAGCCTCAAGCCATCTACAGTATATTTTAACTGAACATCTACTTACTTCTTGAGGATCCACTTCTCTACCACTGCCTACACTCACGTCTCCTTCCGGATCATTCCCAGGTCAATTCTACAAAGCGTTGGGAAACACGTTCTTTTTTTTCTATGTTGCACGACAGACCATTATTCAATTAAAACCAATAAAATACAATTCTTGACCTGCTCTGCAAGCACAGAGTCAAATGAGGCAGTTAACTCTTCATTTCATAGGGCATTTAAATTCATACATTTAAACCCCTGTCATCGCAATTTAGACTTTTTAAAAACTTTCTTTAGGGGCAAAATGCTCCTAGAACCGTTCATTTCTGCCCCTGTAAGTAACACCCCTCCCTCACCCTGCCAGTACAATGTAATGAGAACATTTTGCTGCGTCTGTACTTAAAAGCTGCTTGCACTGCCCTCCTTTGACCGCCGACTTTTATTCAAGCCTCAAACTGCAATTTTTCGAAATCAAACTGTCAAACGCGGTGCTTTCTGCTGTGGTGTATCAACCGCCTCCAACAGGAACTTCATCCAAGAGGCGCTGGCCTCCGTGATGCCTCGGCGACATAGAATCTTAATTCTTGCAAGGCAGGACTTTAATATCCTTGTGTGTCGCCCGACCCGATGTTTGGTGAGAGATGTCGAGCATCGTGTCGTTTCGTTTAATCTACATTTACATTTTGGGCATTTAGCAGACGCTTTTATCCAAAGCTACCAACAACGCTAGACATTTACGGCGGAGTCAACCATGCAAAGCGACAACCAGCTCGTAAGGAGCAGTCAGGCTGAGGTGCCTTGCTCAGGGACATCTCGGCTAGAAGGAGCCAGGGATTGAACTAGCATCCTTCCGGTTACAAGGCAACCTTCCGGTTACAAATCAACCAGCTCTACCTCCTGAACTAAGCCCGTCCCTTACTTCACGTCCGTAGCCTTTCACTTGATCCATCTCACGCTTCGGTTGTCCTGACTCGAACTTCAAAATATGAATTACGTCGTTCAACTGACGCTGGAGAAAATTTGGGGTGCATACGTGCACCCGTGGGAGATACTCGGATGAAAGGAGCCAGGATGGGATGACTCAGTGCCACAAGGCCTCATTGGAGAGATTGATCCACCTCACCCCACCGCGGTTCGATGCATCGCCTCAGAACATGTGGCCTCACCCTGAGATCTCCTGGGAAAGGATCGAGGAAGCAGGCATGGAGATGGTTGGATGAGGAACGATGACTTTGTGTTTCTGTTTCCCACACTTTTTGCTGAGTGTGGATATTCAGCCCAAAGTGTGCGTGTCTGTGTGTGTGCGTGCATGTGTGTGTGTGTGTGTGTGTGTGTGTGTGTGTGTGTGTGTGTGTGTGTGTGTGTGTGTGTGTGTGTGTGTGTGTGTGTGTGTGTGTGTGTGCGCGTGCGTGCTTTCATGTGTGTGTCTGTGATGTAACGTGTGATACATGTATATGTGTATTAGTGTTTGTTTGTGTAGAGAAACACACAAAGCGGAGTGTGCTGCCACAGACAGGAAAAGGGGCAGCTGGAGGGAACTGATCTTGTGTGCTGGATGGATTCTCCCGCTATAAGGCAGACCTTCATTCACAGGATGCAATCACTGAACCCACTGAGGTCTAACAATAATAAAATCCAACAAACTATGCTATGAACTAAACAGCACAAACACATGGATTGTGTTATATTAGATTATAGTAAGGCTTCTGCAGGCTAAAGGATTGGTTTTTATCAGCAAGGCATTTAACTCAACGATCAGCTCTATAGCACAGAATAAACACAAACACATATATTGTAAAAGAGAGAGAAAGCAGGTCCCAGACACAGGTATTAAGCTGATAGCAGATTATGAAAATACAGATTGTGTTTTCCAATTTTCCCGTGCCAAAAAGTCGGTAGACTGGAGAACAAATACAGGGAAAGTACCTTCAACTTTATGACACTAAAAAGAGACTTGTTGGTGACCTCCCATGAAGAGTGAATAATTGGACAGAATCTATTCCAGGACTCAAATACACTCAGAGAAATATTCCTGCTGTCGAACCGTGTCGCACATATACACACACACAGTCAAACACACAAACACACACACACACAGACACACGCACACACACACACACACACGCACACACGCACACAGTAAGACACATTAGCACATGCAAAACGTTATTGTTCACATTGGCTGCAGCACCAATGCTCTGAAACACATCTGTCACACATATTTTATCTCATACCAAAGATCTTTTTTTTTCAAGTATTAACATGCAGCAGTGAGGCTGATGTGGTGCACAAGGCCAAACATCCGAGCGCTCCAGGAATAATGGAAATAGTTTCATGTTGTCCCAAACGCGTGAACTATATGGAGGACTACAGCATCGTTGCCCTGGGGGGGGGGGGGGGGGGGGAGCCTTGCTGGCCAATCTCCACCTTCGCACCGTATTGTCAAGGCCAAACAATGCCTCACCCCTCAACCCAACCCCACCACACCCCCCACCTATAACTGGGCTGAGGGGGGGCTCCAACAGTTTAACCTTCATCACAGAGAGCCGAAGAGAGAGAGCGGGGGGAGGGAGAGTGGGCTGGGGAGAGAGAGAGAGAGAGAGAGAGAGAGAGAGAGAGAGAGAGAGAGAGAGAGAGAGAGAGAGAGAGAGAGAGAGAGAGTGAGAGAGTGTGAGATAGAGAGAGTCGGAGTTCGGGGAGAGAGAGAGATAGAGAGAGAGGGGTAGAGAGAGAGAGAGTTGGTTGGGGGAGAGAGAGATAAAGCCGGAGTGGTAAAGCAGACTTTTATTTAACCTATAAAGCCGCTCTTCAAGAAAGAAACAGCTGATTGTAGTTTGCCCTCGTGACTGACACGCTCCGATACAGGAATGAGTATATTTAGAGAGCTGCCGCATGTTGTTGAGATGTGTTTCCATTATTCAAATAATCAAAACAACAGACAAATCAGCCACCACCTGCAGAAAAATTAATTTCATTCTTCCATTCTCTCACTCTCCCTTTGCATTTCTAAGCTGTCGCATTCCTTCAAAAGCCCAGAGACATGTTTTCTTAACCGATTGGAGTTGCTATAAAAGGGGAAAAACAAATGATAAACGAACGTATCTGGATATGACCGACAATGATCAAACAATAAAACCAGCAGAGGCCAGCAGATGAAAGAAACACTTTCGGTCACTTCCTCAAAAGGACAAATAAACAATCGAACCACATGTTTGGTTTCCTCATTAGAAGTTTCCTTCCTCAGCCCCACCAACCAGAGCCAAAGACCTTGCTCCACTTTTAGTTTTTGATCTACCGAAAACAACCGCTCACTCAAACCCCAGAGGATCTGACGGATTACACACAACATCGAGTTGTGTGAAGGCACGAACCTTATCCTATCCAGGAGGCGTAAGAAGAAAAAACAGCAGAACAAGAACAATGTCCGATGATGGCAAATAACTAACACTTATCGAACCATCCCGGTCACGTTTGAGTCATTCGGGAGAATGGTAAATGTTATACTTCAGACCAACCACTTCTGAATCATCGTCTGGGGAACCCAAGGCTGTTTTAATGGCCACCAGGTTTCTATAAAGGCAGAGTCATGGCCACGACCTTGGGGGGGCATTACGGAGCTTTTGTACCCCATATGGACAAACAGAGTGGGATTCACAGACCATTTCTAGCTGATAACAGCCGTCATGTGTACACACACATATAACCCTTCACACACATATCCCCTTACCGCTAATTCAGAAAAGCTGAAGCCTAGCCCTGCTAGATGTGTTCCGCTCACCCATGAGTATTTCAGGACTTATTGCAACAGGGCAGGGGGTAGAGGCAGGCCGAGAGGAGGGCAGTTTTAAACCGTTCCAGCAGGACTTGAGGTAATGCCTTGAACCCCTCCCAGGTACCACCTTCCCCACCTCAGCACAGCATCCAAGGAGCCGGTCTGTGAGGCAGCAGCAGGCCTCTCTGTCCTCTGAGGACCCTCAACCAGGTGCCCTGACACGTTCCAGACCCGACGCACATCTGACATCACAAACACCCGATACAGACTGGAGCCCCAACATGTGTTGTTCTGAAAACCAGTACCAGACCGGTAGAGCTGAACGCAACATGTTGACGTTTGTCCCTTTCGTGGGCATGCTCTTTGGCTTATTTGTCGTTTTTGTTTCTATTTTGAACAGGCCCCCAGAAATACATTCAACCAACGCTAACGCTGCACATGGGGCTCTCGCAGACAAGAGTGGGAGGGTGTTGGAGAGTTTAAATGCACGGACACCTTTCGATTGCGACGGTGAGACAAGGAGACTAGGAGACGAGGCGATTCAATTCTCATTGTCATTCTAGCCGCACGTTAAGTGATTCCGAAGAACAGCAAGCCAAGTGCCCGTGTAGTTCGGACATCCTAAGCCTGATGAGGCTCAAAGGAGCGGTAGTTCTTTGCAGAGGAACCCTAGCAGAGGCGAGCGCAGGCTTGCACACTCCAGCTCCTTACGTCACCCGACACTCTGAAGGACACCAGAGAGAGAGAGCTCAACGCATTAAATCAAAAGCCCTGAACGAGGGATTGGGATAATCCGCCTGAGGACGCAATGACAGAAAATAAAATAAAAATGCACAAATGCACTGATACAATTACCAACCACATGCACCGGAGTGTAACCAGGCACTCGAGGAGGTCAGAGGTCGAGAGACTCTGCTGTGAGGATGGCGAGGGGGACATGCTGCTTCTGACCTGTATTCATGTATTCATTTAGATAACTTTCTCGAAGTCGTCTTTAAAAACTTGTAGTACATGGACAGAAAAACATTACAGTATGCGATATAAGATAAGGTAGTCCCTTATTGATTAATACCAGAAGATGGGAACTATGGGTGATAAGATGCTTAAGACTGCATCCCATACCAGACGTCAGCAGCACCATGACGCTGATGGCTATCACACATCAATATTGAACTGAGAACAGTCAGGGGATCCGTCTTTCCATCTCCTCTCTGGTGAGGGTTGAGGAGACCTGGATTCTACCACCAGTTTACCATGAAGCTCAGCGTGAGTGTGAGGTACACTCTGAGTCCACACATAGGTACAGACATGAGGGTCTGTGGGGCTGAAGGAGAAGGAGACCATGAGCGAACATGCGGCCTTAGGTTTCAAGGGACGGGCTGCTGGCTTCATATACGATATGTACATGTCAGCACTTTTCATCAGCCACTTTATATCCATGCATATTATATGTATATGCGGGCCATTTGCACATTTCTATATACACATAAATGTTCCGCAAATTCTTTCCATATATCAGTGTTTTCATTTTTTTCAAATTCATTTATTTGATTCTCTTCCTCCCATTATGCTGAGCTGAATGATCCATCATGGATTCTGATCCATGATCCAGATCCGTGCAGAGAGGGGCTGAACCCAGATCTGTTCCTCGGTAGCGACCTACTGCCTGCCAGGGAGCCTCTCCAGCGTTTCGCCGTTCTCTGATCCCGTCCTGAAGACCTCAGAAGCTCTTGTATTTGGATACATTAATATGCATTTATCAGACAGCTCCAACGATAACATGGGAATTCTAGCACAAAGACGGTAGTCAATACACTCGAAGTGTGATGGAGCATATATTATCCATCCCACTTTCCGGCTCAATCTGGCTAGGTATCCCCGATTTAGTTGGAAAGAGTCTGTTTAGTTTTCTGTAGCGTTTTTTTTTTTTTTTTTCTCTTTTTTTGTTTGGCCTGCTGGTTAGCATTAGCATTGGTTTCAGCCGTCTGATCCAGTAAGGCCGCTGCGATGCCTTTCGGAATATCAACAGTACCGTTTTGTAATCGTTTCAAGACCTGCCAAGAAAAAACTTTAGCCAAGAGCTCCAACAACTCCTCCATATCTCCTCCTCCTCCTCCTCCTCCTCCTCCTCCTCCTCCTCCTCCTCCTCCTCCTCCTCCTCCTCCTCCTCCTCCTCACCGCATGATCCATCTCTTTCCCTCCTCCTCATCCCGAGTGTCTTCTGTCTTACTCCCCCCCCGCGTCTTCCCCCTCGTGCCCTGAGTGTCCCTGACTCACTGCTCTGTCAGAGAGCCTTAGACGGAGGCTGATGTGGGAGCGTCCAGCTCACACACCCGGCCGCCACACTCCGGCTTGAGCCTAATCTCAGAGCGCCAATCCCAGCCTCCCCGCTCAGGAGAGGCTGGGGACCGCGGGGACCGCGGGGACCGCGGGGACCGCGGCGCCCGCGGCGGCGGCCCACATCTCTGGGTCATTAAGTGGAATCCGATCCGCTGAGCGGATCCTGCAGCGTCTCACCCCATCGTCTCACCCCAACCCACTCTCAGCGGAGGAGACACACATGGAGGGAAGGAGTGGCGCCCCGATGCTGGCTTGTTTGCACACACGGGCTCACACACGCACCACCAGGCGTAGTTAGTCGATCGCACCAATACACACACACACACACTCACACACATACACACACACACAAACACACGCATTCTCAGTCGATCACATACACACTCACACACAAAAAACACACACACACACACACACACAGTCAATCCCTCACACGTGTGGACATACATAATCACACACACGCAGGCGCTCACGCCCACACACAAGCACAAACACACACACACACACGTATGCCCAGAAACATACATTTACATTTTTTTAATGACTACCCCTACTTGTGTAGAGTGCTTATTAGAGGTTCCATTCAACACCCCCCCTGAGCCCCATCACCGCCCGCCGCTTCCACCACCAGCCCGCCTTCTCTACCATAGCCACCACTACAACCACCACGGCCATTACAACACCTCCAGCTCCACCACCACCACCACCACCACCACCTCCACAACCATCACTGCCATGGCCCTACTTCCACTAGCATCACCAATAGCACACCTCTACCACCACCATTAACAGCCCTAGCCTCTCCCCTGCCTCCACGCCTCTCCGACCCAACTCCCCACCCAAACACACCGAAGCCACCGAAGTGCCAGATCCACACAGCGTTCCTCATCCACTCTCCCCCTCTGGTAGGAGAGGCAGGGAGAGAGAAGCGCCTCTCGTGGGTTCTGGGTGCTGATCCCCAGGAGAGGTGTAGTGATCACCTGCGTGGCCCCCCAGAGGCCGGGCTGGGACCGGAGAGGGGAACAGACGCGCCAGTAGAGGCTGGTGGGAAACGCCCGTTCAGATACACAGGTTCAGGGAATCAGACACACCCACGCAAACAGGTTCAGGGAATCACACACACATACAAAGACACACACACACAAGCACACTCAGTCAATCCCGCACAAACACACACACAAATGCACAAGCCCATGTCCACAGACACAAACAGAAACACACATTCCTTGAATTGCGGGCACACATAATCACTTAGTCAATGACACACACAGCGACACACACACACACACACACACACACACACACACACACACACACACACACACACACACACACACACACACACACACACACACACACACACACACACACACACACACACATTCAAACACACACACACAGACATACACACACATTCAAACACAGCATACACAACACATAATCATATAAAGCCAAGCGCAAGGAGAAACAGTCCCATCTTTATCCCTGTGTTTGGCTCCAGCCACTTCCCCAGGATATGGAGCCTATTTGTTTAGCTTCCACCACCGACTCTCCTCGGTTACTGCGCACATTCTCCTCCTCTCTCTCTCTCCATCTCTCTCTCGACTACTGTCTCTGTTCATTCCTCTGTTGTTCTAAAGTCTCTCTCTCTCTCTCTCTCTCTCTCTCTCTCTCTCTCTCTCTCTCTCTATCTCTCTCTCTCTCTCTCTCTTCTCTCTCTCTCTCTCTCTCTCTCTCTCTCTCTCTCTCTCTCTCTCTCTCTCTCTCTCTCTCTCTCTCTCTCTCTCTCTCTCCCTCTCTCATCTTCTGCAGCTTCCTCTTCAAAGGCCGGAAAGATGGCATGTATGAAAATAAGGAAGAAAGTGAAGAACATATATATACATATATATGATCATGATTATATATATGCACACACACACACACACACACACACACACACACACACACACACACACACACACACACACACACACACACACACACACACACACACACACACACACACACACACACACACAAACAGATTATAAATAAACATATGATGGATAGATGAGAACCGCGGTGGGACGGCTGGGCTTCTGCTCCCTAGCTTCCATGCGGAGGAATCCCATCACCCATGACTGACACACATCCAGAGACTAAGCCCCAAATGACCGTCCGCCGGGCCGGACCACCAGCCCACCCACATCACTAGCCATCCTGCAGCCGCACACCGCGACGAGCAGACTAGCACACACTGTAATCAGCCCCCGCTCAAGCCTTAAAGCGTTCCTGTGTGTGTGTGTGTGTGTGTGTGTGTGTGTGTGTGTGTGTGTGTGTGTGTGTGTGTGTGTGTGTGTGTGTGTGTGTGTGTGTGTGTGTGTGTGTGTGTGTGTGTGTCTGTGTGTGTGTGTGTGTGTGTGCGTGTGTGTGTGCGTGTGTGTTTGTATGTGTGTGTGTGGGTTTGTGTGTGTGTTTGTGCGTTTCACACAGAGAAACGCACACAAACACGCAGGGACCTCAGTAAGCATGTGCTTGCTAGTATGGCAGGTGTGAGATCTGTTTACTAAATAAGAAAATATTTGAGGCGCAGGTGTGTGTGTGCGTGTGCGTGCGCGTGCGTTTGTGAAGATAATGTGTCATGATAAACCTAACTTTACTGTTTGTTGACACTCGTCTCTCCTCTCAGCTTGAGCCAAAGAGTCTGCCTGATAGCATCGACGCCTCAAGTGATCACACACTTAGGGGACTTATTGCTCTCCGTGCTCGCGCCTCGCTGTTGGCAGTTGCCAGAGCGAGCGCTAATAAACAGGCCCGCTAGCACTGCGGTTGGAAAGCCCTCAAATCCCATCTCATGAGCTGCTTTTCAGCTGACAATAGAAGGAGAGGATATCTGAGGCTGGTTTGAGGTTATGCGTTATGCCAGGGTGTAATTAAAAGGATTTATGAGCTTTGCAGTTCATCCGAAATTCCCTCCACAACATGAACCGAATACATCGCTTCATAGGCCGCAGAATAAGATCACACGGCGATAACGTGTAGCAGTAGCAACATCAGAACTTGTTTATATCCTTGTTACTTATCACTGACGTTTATAAGGTTATCTTCATGTTCATCACCATCCCACTGACAACATTTGGGCAGGACGTTTTTGCGGTATTGCGGTTTTTCCTCCGACAAGGCCGGCAATGAAGCCTTTGCCTTTATCCCCACTAATCCCCCAGAATGACATGCTCCATGTCCATGTATAGGAGCGCTTCACGGTCATGGCACACATTCCAGGCCTCCATCTTTGCGCTTTTTCACCATGACGATACGAACAAGAACAGCTGGAGGCTTGGTTAGTCAAGCAGCACCAAGGTGACTGGTTTGAATGTATTTTGTGGACTTTAAGATTACAGGATTAAAACCCTCCTATGAAAGTCAGAGAAACTGAGAGCATCAAAAGTACCACATTATATACAACAAGCCCGATATTATGTGGAATGCATTGAAAATGGCCCCCTCAAGCAACCACACGCCAGATGAACTGGCAATGCAAAATTGCTCCAGTCCATCTCCGCCAGTCTATACTGGTGTACCGCAGTATATCTCTTACTATTGAGTCATTTAGGAGACACCCTTATCCTGAGAGACTGGTTGATAAGGAGCAGGTGTGCTGGTAGGGCATCGTGCTCAACAGCAGCTACCAGTACCCAGTAGCTTTGGGATGGTAGTGCGACGCAGACGCCCTCACCATCACCATCCCATTCAGAGACTCCAGGCACACCAACGTAAGATTTGGGCATGACCATGAAATTTGTCACACATTTTTTACAGCGTATTGAGCATTTTCCAAAATATTTCAAATACAGCAGACATTCAAAATGTATCACATGGCTACAGTAGGTGATAGCATTGTACCCGTCTCTCCCTCCACCTCTCTCTCTCTACACAGCTCTCTCTCTCCCTCTCTACCCATCTCTCTCTCTACCAGTCTCTCTCGCTCTATTCCAGTATCTCTCTCTACTAGGCTCTATTTCTCTACTGGTCTCTCCTTCCACCATTTTCTCTCTACAAGGCTCTCTCTCTCTATACCAGTCTCTCTCTCTACCAGTTTTTCTCTACCAGTCTCTCTCTCTCTCTACCAGTCTCCCTCCCTACCAGTTTCAAGCTCTCTCTCTCGACTCCATCCATCTATCTTCGGACACTGGTCCCAGAATGGGAGGTGGGCTCCCCTTGCCCGGAGGGTCCCTGCGTGGCCCGGGGCTGACCAGCTGTGGGGCCCGTGCCCAGGCCCCTTGTTAAACCAGAGGGGGCTGTCAGCGCCGCTGAGGAGCCATCAGTAGAGCCTGGCTAACGAGCGGTGGTCTCTGGAAACACCCGGCGCTCCAACACACACCAGATATCACCACCTAGCCCCTCGCTTTCAGCAGACCGCAGAACTTGGCTGGGTTGGTCAGTTGACCTAGTTTTGTGTGTGCTTGAGTGTGTGTGTGTGTGTGTGTGTGTGTGTGTGTGTGTGTGTGTGTGTGTGTGTGTGTGTGTGTGTGTGTGTGTGTGTGTGTGTGTGTGTGTGTGTGTGTGTGTGTGTGTGTGTGTTTGACCTTCTTTCATCTGTTCTGGACATCTTTCCATCAGTGCAAATTCTGTGTGTATGCGTGCATGCATAAATGTGTGTCTGTGTATGTATGAGTGTGTGTCTGCGTACATATGTTCATGTGTGTGTGTGTGTGTGTGTGTGTGCGTGTATGTGTTTGTGCGTGCGTGTGCGTGCATGTGCGTGTGTGCCTGCATCCCTATGTTTGCCTTGGCTCCGCCTCTGGTGAAATCAAGATGAAAAATGAGCACTGACAGCAGGCTACCTGTTATCACTTCAAATATTTTCCTTCCACATTCCCAGAGCTAAAATTCAACAAATGACCACAAATTAAATTAAATACAGCTAATGTCTTACGAGCTAGTGTGAGCACGTTGTCATCCAGCCAAGCTCAAAGGTAAACAACAGAAGGGTCAGAGTTCATCACAATATCAGTGATCAATAGCTTTAATTTCCTGTCAAGGCTGAATTTTAGGATATCAACTGCCTGTTAAGACGTTCAATAGCAGTCTGCGGAAAAACTGAGCTTTTCTTTTTGGAGTCAGGACACAAAGGAGGAGGCAGGCAGGCTTTTGTACCCGGGCACTAGACAACAGCTCTGCTTTGTGGGACATTGAAGGACGGCAGCTGGCTCTGAGTGCAGCCTTTTAAATGGCTTTGTAAATGTTGACAGCGAGTTTTGACACAGAGTGACTCTTTGCTGTTGTGTGTGAGGGCATTGCGGTGGACAGCTGTGTTTTCACAAATCCTCCAAAGCGGTAAGTAGGGGGCCCAAGACGTTATTTCTTCCTGAAATTCTCCCAGAGACCATCACTGGTGTTCAAGTAGTTACAAACAATGCTGCCAAAGATAAGATTAGTCTTCACAAAATATATTGCTAGTCCATTCAGACGCAATGGTCCATGACTGGAGCGGTTTATCAGACGTACACAGGGGGGTTCCTTCTGTTTAATACATCAACTGCACTCTTACCTTGTCAAACCTGAACGTCTCTCTATCCACCTGAAAGCGATTTGACGGTGGAGACCAACAGGTAACTGTCCCCCACTCAGCTGCCTATTCAATATGTACGCCAAAATCGTTCCTGATGCTAGGACAGTTACTTACAACTGAGGCTCATTCACATATTTCTGTTAGTACAATCTGATTGAACTCATGTTAGGGCCACAGGGAGCAGCGCCCCCTAGAGTCGACATGTATATAGTCCACCCACTAACATCACTGTCTGGCTCATACAAACTCTAGCTGAATAATCACCATGCACTTTTCTTGGGGATCTTGCATTGTTTGGATTTGCCGGAGGAAATATCCTACATACCGTTTATTTATTGAAACAGAAGAAGAATAGAACCATCCAAAACACATCTGGGAAACACACTTTAAATGGGGTCATGGTGGTCTAGTGGATATGGTGTTGACTCCGAGCCCAAAGGAACGAGGTTCGATCGCCAACATTTGCTAACTAATTTTTAGGCATCTTTAAGCAATATGGCTAAACCACTTGCTGCTCCTAAATTTCAGCTCTTGAATTTCGGCCCCTGAATTCCCTGTAAGTCGACAAAGACGGCCGCTGAATGACAAAAAAAAGAATCAGCATCTACAGCATCAACTGTCTAGCTTCACAGTGGAACAGCCGACAAGAGTGTTAAAAACTCAGACTAACTGAGTGAAGCCAAATGAAAATGCAGCGGGGTTCCGTGTTTCATAAGAGAACCAGTTCTGGAATTGATTCCTGCAAATAAGAAAAAAACATCAGCGGCCTTGGTTGTGTTTGGTCTTCACAGCGGCCTATCGAGTGGACGCTCACGCACAGCTCAGGAATTCCTTGGTGTGTTTTTCATAAGCGCTTGAAGGTCTGAAGATAACGCCTCCCTTAAGCTGAGTCGTGTGGCGATCGGGCCACAATAGGTGTGGAAACAAGTAATGGTGGTGGCATCTACATCAGATCATAGCTAGCATGCTAGCAAAGGTGGACTGAATTCAGGGAGTAACTCAACTCTGGTCTCGGGCTTGTACTTCAGAGTACATCGTGGGATTTTTCGGGGTTGGCACTACTATTTTGAGAAGACTCAAGAGATTTGTAGCACTGAAAAATCATTCAAATGCCTTTTAAATGCTCAATCAAGGTCGTTCTCGTTTGCCGCCAATATTGAGGTTATTCTGGTTTGTGTCCACTCTTCAAAAAAACAAGTAGTTAATAAAAAGCAACTCTTTTGCTCCAGCATAATAACAGCTACAACTAGTCCACCAAAGTGTGCAGCATAAGCATTTTGTAAAGATTGACAAACCACCAAAATCAGGATAAGCGGGTAACGATGTTAGTTCAAAATTGACATTTCTCTGGAGGAAAATAAAATATTTTTCCCTGTCTCATAAAGGGGTAGACGGAGAAAGGACAAAAGAAACGTAATTACAGACTAAGACACTGCAGCTGCCCATTCCTCCTCTCTATTTCCACTAAGTACCCAACGTTAAAGACTTCCAATGCTAAAGCCAATGATGGCCATTGTAATTTCCATGTTTGCCAAGACGCAATTTATTTTTCCATTTATTAGGAAAGATATTAAGTTATTGTATGATTGTTGAATAAATAACAAAATGCTCCAAAATATATTTGTTCTACTTTTGGATTTGTTTGTTTTTAAATTATGATCCGACTTGGTAGGGATCAAATGATGACTTTTCAATAAACGTATTGTATTTTGTAGAAAACTCACTAAGGAAAACTCACTTGGAAAACTCACTAAGGAAACAAACAAGATGTTACAGTCTCAACAGCTGACTGCAGCAGGCGTGTGGACAGGTGAGGTACAGGCTTTCCTCCGGTATCAACATATCGGCTTTGGGGTGGATCCCCAGGAAGGGACCCGGAGTGTTTCATCTCACCATCTGTTCACGTCCTTGTGATTCAGGGCGTCAGAAGATGAGTGACCATTTCCCTGCCACACTGATCATTAACCAGGGCATGACTGTTGAGTTATTCCCCCTTACTGGTTTGGTCATCCTGGGCTGATTGAAAAGTTCCTCAGTGTGGTCTTACAGAGTAGCAACCCGCACAAACATGTGTATTCTCCAAGCGATTTTCTCCATCAGAACCATCTGAGCTACAAAGTCCCCCCCCCCCTCTCCCCACCAAAACAGGGTAATGAAAGCTTATACTGTAGCTATAACTCAAGCCACTAGAGGCTGCTAATGGAAAACCTTACATAGCACACGATTTAAGGTGACAAAATGTCACAAATAATGACAGACGCACGTTACAGCTTGCAAGGGGCCAAAATGGATGTTGCAGTATTATTACAAATAAAAGAAAAAGTCAACCAGTTATTCCCTTTCCTGTAGCTGTTTGGTACTTCATTCTTGTTCCATGACTTGATAGATGTGAATTTTCCCCACACTCAATTCTGTACCAAGTCAATAATACCTGCAAACGCTGTGCCAACAATGGATCTCGACCACTGGCCCTCCTCAACGGGGAGGCTGTCTCCAACCTTTCCACTGTCAGACTGTGTGTGTAAGTGAGTGGGAGCCGACCAGAGGACTACACCGCAGTCCACAGTAAATGAATAAGCTACTGCGAGCGCATTGCTTTTCCAGACAAACCCTGTGTGGGTACAGGCCTCTCCCAGGCAGCGGTAGATCTAAATATATCTCAAAGCAGGACTATCCTCGCTGGAAACACAAAGAGTAACCCGATATGGCCTACCTATATTACAGTCAAGTTCTGCTCAATTACTTCACAAAGGGAAGCCGGAGAGAGGGCTGTGAGTTCAGTGCGTGTGTGTAGGTGTGTGTGTGTGTGTGTGTGTGTGTGTGTGTGTGTGTGTGTGTGTGTGTGTGCGTGTGTGTGTGCGTGTGTGTGTGTGTGTGTGTGTGTGTGTGTGTGTGTGTGTGTGTGTGTGTGTGTGTGTGTGTGTGTGTGTGTGTGTGTGTGTGTGTGTGTGTGCGTCTGTGTGTGTTTATGTGTGTGTCTTGTGAATTAAGGTAGCAGCCTGGTTCCTGGCAGTGTAGGCGGTCAGAGATGGAGAGCCGTATTAATGTCAACACGCTGAGAAGTGCTTGCGTATGTTTACCAGTCTACTCGGAATTACTCGATACACTTTCCAACGGGAGACACTTTTACTGTGTCCAATTTCCGACAGTGGCACGGAGAACGAATGGGTGACTGTGGCACCACAAATAACACTGGCCCTCCGCAATGTGAGTGACATCGCACATTGCAGACGTATATTGTAATGCAGAGGTTGGTACGTTGTGAGGCCAGTTTCAGCAGGAGGAGAAACAGGGCTGGAGAGAGTAGGTGGGATTGGAGTGCACATTGACAACTGTCTGGCACTTAATAGGTTTCACACCCACAGACCCAGAACTGTCTGTGATGACACACCACAAACTACACACTTCACCATCCAGACGCAGTGTAGCATCGTATCGAGTGACACTCAACACGTCGCTGATAGTAAATGATGGAAAAATCAGAGCTTAGCTAAGCACCGAGGAGAATATGGGCAGCGGGTGAATATAAGTTGCAACACTTAATGAATACGAAGCAATGGAATAGAAAGTCAGGATTAAAAGTGTGTGTGTGTGTGTGTGTGTGTGTGTGTGTGTGTGTGTGTGTGTGTGTGTGTGTGTGTGTGTGTGTGTGTGTGTGTGTGTGTGTGTGTGTGTGTGTGTGTGTGTGTGTGTGTGTGTGTGTGTGTGTGTGTGTGTGTGTGTGAGAGTGTGAGTATGAGTGTGTGAAAGAGTGTATACCTCATACAGAAAGAAGAACCATAAAAGTTCAATTATTTTAATGTCCTTTGTGAGGATCTAACCGACTCAGAACAATAGGTTGCACCGCACAATGTTAATGTGGTCAGCCTGTGCACAAGCAGATTCAGAAATTCACCGCAGATTATTCCAGAGGGTGACAACCCGTCCCGTAGCCACACTCTCCTGTTTGTCCGGGAACGGATGTGTCATTCGATCATATCACATTGACCTTTTGTCTTGAAACAAAACCAAAGCCTACCAATGGCAGACATTGTCGAAGCAATCCACGACCTGACTCGACCTGGCTACGGTTCTATCATACAAATTACGCACATAACAATGCCTCATCCCTCACCGTCCGCCTCTGTCTGTTCCTCACAAGGCCCTGTGTTTCCCGCTTACTGGCTGTTCCGATTGGACATATCTCGTTCCTCTATGGGAAACAATAATTTGGCATGCATAACACCGATGGGGAAACCGCAGGATTTCCCGCCAACGGAACGCGTTTCCTACTTATTTTTCCTCAAGATTTATTTATTTTCCTCAAGGATTTCCCGGCCCTCTGCTGCGATTTTTTTTTTCTGCAAGTGATATCGTTTCCGACCTCGCAGCGAGATCCAGGGAATAACTGGTGAGCCGAGCCGTGAAACATGACATCACCGTGCCCCTGCCGCCGCCGCCGCCGCGGCCGCTACGGCCGGCCACAGAATCTGGCAGTGCTGTGGTTCACGGTGGGTTAAACAGACCAAATAGCGGGGCTGTGTCAGAGGGGCACACAGCCAGGAGGACATCCGCCCGCTGAGGGAGGGGTTAGAGGGGCCGAGCGAGGGGCCTGGAGACGCTCCAGCGTATAGCATGAGGTTTTGGACGCGGTCCAGGCCAGCTGGGAAGTAATAGAGTCAAGTTGTGCTGTAACCTGGATCTGTGCTTCTCTGGGCCGCGCGGCCGCTGACAGATTTATCAACCTGAGGCCGGCCTGGCAGAGGAGGGCGGCCTGAACAGCACCGCTGCAGCGTATCTGCAAGGCTATCGCGGTGCTCGCTAATCGCTTAGAGTGCTTACATGCTGGGTTATATTTGGGTG
>NC_079420.1:8567515-8577515 GCF_026213295.1 Gadus chalcogrammus
GTGTACATACTTCTACATAAATACCATTGTGAAAACGGAGCCAGAGAAGACAACGGTCTCCCGTGTTTAGGTTAACGACTTCCCCTGCATTATCTCATAGCTGGCACAATACCATACACGGTAATTGCGATAGTATACACAAATGGTTTCCTGACACAGCTATATAAACGTGGCTTGTTATAGCCAGGTAAATGTGGCTCTGGTGTCGACCCATTTTCCCCACAACTAATACTTAACATATGGAGATAATGGCCGACAAACACCGGGGTAAAAGACCTACAAACTGCGGGAACTACGGTATGCAATGTCAGTTAATTAGTCCGATGCAGTAGCTTTGGGAGCGCACATAGAAGTTAAACGGTAATCTCCCTTCTCGTTGCTGGCCGGGGGTGGACTGATTCACATCCAAGTGCCGACTGGAAGCTTAGCAGTGAAGAAGCGAAGCTCAGAAGAAGTGAAGTGCAGTGAATGCATCAAACAGCGTGAAAGTACTTCAATGTGCACATTGGCGTTTCAAAAAATACAACAAAATAAATCCAAAAAGAGGGCCATCTTTTTGATTCTCAGCAGAGCCAGTATAAAGTTCTCTTTTTGTCCATCTCCACGGATCGTATTTCTTTCTGATGCCGATAGACTGCGAAGAGATGAGATCGGACCAGCGCTGCAGTAATCTTTGCCTCTGCTTTAAAAACCGCCTCGGAGGCTCTTCCTGTGTTTGGCAATCCACAAACACTCAAACAACCTGGGGCCATCTCGTCAAAGCGAGCCCCAAGTTTGTGTCATCTGTTAAACGTGTATGTGTGGGACGGTGTGTGTGAACGCCAGGAGTGCACTTCGGGACACGCGTCTGCGGGTAGCATTGGCTCAGAAGACGGGCAACAACAGCGGCCCACGTCTGTTTTGATGGACAGAAAAGAAAACAAAGAGGAAGAGGAAGAAGAAGAAGAAGAAGAAGAAGAAGAAGAAGAAGAAGAAGAAGAAGAAGAAGAAGAAGAAGAAGAAGAAGAAGAAGAAGAAGAAGAAGAAGAAGAAGAAGAAGAAGAAGAAGAAGAAGAAGAAGCAGAGACAGCAGAGGCTTTGCAAAGCGATCAGGAGGATCAAAACTAGAGATGCAAACGTGCTATGAACCTGTTATTTCTTGTTAGGGATACTGGCTTTGATGATGGTAGATTACCATAAGACATCACGCTTGTCAATGCTCACATTAACGTCAAGCATAAAGCGGAACAGGTGATTCCAAGAGGATGTTTGGACTCTAACACCCAGCGCATCCCTGCCTGTCTCTTCCTGTCACCTCCTGTCCACTGAGATCCAGCTCAGAGATAACATGGCTTCACCTCAGATGTGCTCCAGGCCAGGCATTTACATCCTTCACTTGGCGGCCATCTTTCATCTGAAAGCACACAGGCAAAGGGGGTTGCTGGGGGTCTGGCAGGAGGTTATGTTGATAGTTTCTGTGTGGACCAAACCGTTACTTTAACGCCGTTATATTGCCTGTTAGAAAAAGGACTCTCTTAGGATTTAAAATGTTTATAGATTGCCAGACTTAGATACGAGGTAAGATTTACAATCCAAGGGCTAGAGAGTGAGACATACCATTCCCTCGCTCACCAAAATTTTACTTAAATCAAACCCTGTGTAAGAAAATCTATTCTCAAGCCTGCTCCGGTAACGTTTGAAATTCAAGATGGCCGCCAAGTGATAAGCAGCCTTTTCCGGATTGGTGAGGCAAGTGAGGTCAAGCTGACCTCATACAGGTGACCTCTCCTGGTAACACACTTGTGGGAAGTGTGCTCAGGGTCTCCATGGCTACGCAACAACAGGTTGGTTGGTTGGCCGGCTCTAGATTAAACAGAACAGACTTCTTGGTCTTTCACACTAGCGTGTTAAAAAGGGGTCACCTCGGTTTTCACCTGACCTTTGACCCTATGGAAGGAGCCATGAATAAGACTATACATGAACACTGTGGGAATCAACATGTTGTATTGGATGGTGCCAGGGACTCCATTAAAATGGTTCTGCATGTCAAGACCAGGGAGATGAACGTTGGACATAGGGAAAGGTAGAGGGAGACACAGAGGGGGATTTCAACCTGATGAAATGCTTCGGCATGATAGAGCAGTTCACATACACACCCACGCACACACACACACATGCACACACACAAACACATATACACACACACACACACACTCACATACACACGCACACACACACACACATACACACACACACACACACACACACAGAAACACACACACACACACGGATTGGGGTGGGGGGGACAGGGTTGACAGACCAAATCTACCTAGGGGTACAACTAAAGTAACCTGAAGCCCGCTTCAAAGAGCCGGTCGCCTCCTGCGACGAGGGCCAGGCCCCCGGCCCGCCTTGGCCCCCGGTCCTCATCACAACGGACCCTTCAGTGCACTCATCATGGCCCTGGGATCAAGGAGAGCCACGCACCACAGACTTCTGGACATGCAGGGTGGGGGGGGGGGGGGGGGGGGGGGGCGGACAGGAGGCGGCCCTCCCCCCCAGCACGCGGGGATCGGGCAGAAACAAGTGCTTCTCGCGTGTTGCCATGCCGACGAGACGAGGCAGTCCCAGGGCAGAGCTCGAGACACAGTGTGACCCCTGGTGTGTGATGTTGACCCCTCGGTAAATCCACCTGCCAGCGGAGAGGAGCGTAACGAGGCTCAGGGAGGAGGCGTCGGCCGAGCTACGGGAGTATTAAAATATTAAAGACGCAGCACTGGAAAATGTGCTCCTGGAAACGGAGACTCGAAACATCTGGAAGCTCCCTTTACCTTTACCCCCCTCTCTCTCTCTCTCTCCCTCTCTCTCTCTCTCTCTCTCTCTCTCTCTCTCTCTCTCTCTCTCACACCCGCCTCTCTCTCTCTCACACTCGCCTCTCTCTCTCTCTCTCTCTCTCTCTCGCCTCTCCTCTCTCACTCTCTCACTCTCTCTCTCTCTCTCTCTCTCTCTCTCTCTCTCTCTCTCTTCTCTCTCACACTCGCCTCTCTCTCTCTCTCACACTCTCTCTCTATCTCTCTCTCTCTCTCTCAATCTCTCTCTCCCTCACAATCACCTCTCTCTCTCTCTCTCTCTCTATCTCACACTCGCCTCTCTCTCTCTCTCTCTCTCTCACATTCGCTTCTCTCTCTCTCTCTCTCTCTCACTCTCTCTCTCTCTCTCTCTCTCTCTCTCTCTCTCTCTCTCTCTCTCTCTCTCTCTCTCTCTCTCTCTCTCTCTCTCTCTCTCTCTCTCTCTCTCTCTCTCTCTCTCTCTCTCTCTCTCTCTCTCTCTCTCTCTCTCTGAATAGATGGGTGTGTGTGTGTGCAAATATGATTACTGACTGTGTCCCAGTGTGACCCAATGCTTTCCATGTGTGTCAACACGGTCACACAGTAGTAATTTCGTTTTGATGGGAGCTGATAGATCAGCTAGGGGTGGAGGAGGGTAGGAGGGTTGGAAGGTAGGAGGGTAGGTTTAGGGGAGTAGGAGTGTAGGAGGAGGGTACGAGGGTAGAATGAGGGGAGGAGAAGGGTAGGAGGGTAGGCGGCTATTACGAGGAAGGTAGGTGGGTAAAAGGAAGGTAGGAGGGGAGTAGGAGGGTAGGAGGGAGGTCTAGGGGTCATACCCCTACGCTGGGAGCAAACGCGGCCCTTTGACCGAAGGCCACGATCCGAAGCAGCCTGAGGTTGTAACCTGAGACACCGTCCTCCTGATGTTTTCCACTTTATCTCATTTTCCATAACATTCCCACATTACTATACTAGGAGGCTATTAGTGGCAAACGATATTTTCCTACTATTAACCAGATGAGGTCAGGCTGTGAGCACTCCCGCTCAGACCGTGTTTATCTATCATCTCAGCACCGAAAAACAGGGGAGAACCGCACAAAGTTAAAGTGAGCTCAAACAGTCTCACTTCTTCTCGACAACAAACTGTCTGCTGAAAGCCGGACTTATTAAGCATGGCCATAAAACAAAAGCACAACTGTATGTTATTCAAATTGCCTGGCCCAAACCTCAGTTTTCATTCTTTATGAATGAAATCAGCTCTCGGCAAAGAGACAGAGGGTAAACATCGGTGTGCGTATACAGTGATAACTAGCAGGCCCGGTGAGACTAAACAAACAGCCACAATCTCTGCAATTGAGTGGTTTAAATCGGGGCTTTCCATGTTGATGTAATTATAATCATCATCGACTGATCCCACCGCTAATCCACAGAATTACTCTGGCTGCGCTGCACACGGCCGCCCCCCCCCCCTGAAAGCAAACCCTTAACCGCGCGTGCATGTACGCACATACGTGTGCATGTACGCACATACGTGTGCATGCTTCTACAGTCGTGCTCTCTCTTCCTCAAGTGGATTAACAGACATACACCATGCTACTGCTGCAACACACAGACACACACTTGCCTGGGTTTACGCATAGACACACACATGCCTGCACAAACACCCACACACACACACACACACACACACACACACACACACACACACACACACGGCCATGCTCAAACTCTAACATGTGCAGTAGCAGTGCATGTGCTCTTGGACTCATACTATTTCAGAAAATAAACAGAGGGATGGTCCCTGGGTAACATACTGGCCCAGAGACAGACACATAATATTTCCTTCCATCTGATGACAGCTGGGATAGTTTTCCACAGCGATAACAGGAACGCTTTCGCACTCTTTCGGACACACAAACACGAACACGCAAACACACACACACACACACACACACACACAGTCTCTTCATTGTGTTTGGAAGGAGAGAAATAACTTAAGGTTTCAAGGCCTAAGAAAGTGAGACAAGAGATGCTTCTGCATCTATTATGGTCTGTTGTTTTGCTCTGTGCACACATGGAAGCTCTGGCCGCCACACACACAATGCTGTAGTCCAAGACATGATCACTGACACACACAGGCACACAGACTCTTATAAACAGACAAGCCACAGGAGGCATATACGCACAAACACACACAAGTAGGGCACACATACACACACACACACACACACACCCACACACTTACCCTTACACACACACACACACACACACACACACACACACACACACACACACACACACACACACACACACACACACACACACACACATACACACACACACACACACACACACACACACACACACACACACACACACACACACACACACACTTCAGGCAAACACACACACACACACAAACACTACAGGCAAACACACAACATACACATACATAGACACACACAGACACATATACATACACCGATTTATACACAAACACATCTACTATATACATAGTAGTATACACATGTATTCACAACCCTCCTACAATCCCTCTTTGTTCATACGGCAATAATCTGGGTGAAGGGCAAACATGCTTCAAGCAACATTCCTTGCACACACACAAACACACTCACACACACACACACACACACACACACACACACACACACACACACACACACACACACACACACACACACACACAGACACACACACACACACACACACACACACACACACACACACACACACACACACACACACACACACAAGCAGAGGCCTTTTGAAGTCAGGCCCAACGTCATGAGAGGCCTTTTCATTAGACAGACATAAAGTCTCATGGTCCGCTCACATCACGCCAGCCATCAATGGTATACACCGACAACTGCAGCTCAAACCATACAACACACTTTTCTAACTTGTTCCTACTTCTTGGAGGCAGTATGACTTTAAGCATACATAACTCGATTTCGGGAAAAAACCAAAGTGCAACTACGGAATAATAAACTTTTTAAAGCACCAAAAGCACTCTTCTTGGATGATCCTATCCTCTAGATCTTTATGGTTCAGGCTTGTATGGCATAATGTCGGATCTGAAACAGAGACATTCCAGAGCCAGGGCTTCAGGAAGGCCTGTGGATTCCCCCTCACTGCCCCCTGAGATGGCATTCATTCACCTCGGGAGGATAGACAAGTCAATCACCAGCATGTCCAACTAGTGGTCCCCTATCTGGGACAGCGCTGAGGTGGAGACAGGAGAGTGATGGGGGGATGTCTGTACTTATGGTCCCAACGGTGGGACCCAGCTGATGTGGAGACAGGAGAGAGATGGAGGGATGTCATTACTAGCAGTGTCCTCTCTGAGGACCCAGCTGAGGGGAGAGAGGAGAGACGTTGAGGGATGTCCGTACCAGTGGTCCCCTACCTGGGACAGAGCTGAGGTGGAGACAGGAGAGAGATGGAGGGATGTCCTTACTAGGGCTCCCCGCTCTGCGGGGACCCAGCTGAGGGGAGAGAGGAGAGAGATGGAGGGATGTCCTTACTAGTGGTCCCCACTGTGGGACCTAGCAGAGGGGAGACAGGAGAGAGAGGGAGGGATGTCCTTACTAGTGGTCCCCACTGTGGGACCCAGCTGAGGGGAGACAGGAGAGAGAGGGAGGGATGTCCTCACTAGTGATCCCCACTGTGGGACCCAGGGGAGTGAGGAGAGAGATGGAGGGGTGGCGGTGTGACAGACCAGCCTCTAGCCTCCAGCCCTCTTGGTTCAGGGCTTTCCCAGGGCACAGTCCCTTTAAGAGGGGGACAGACGCGGCACGCGTCCCACATGTCTTCATTAAGTCCAGCAGCCATAAACACATAACCACATGTCTTCATTGGGTCCAGAGCGCCACAAACCAGTAACCACATTGATATAGCGGCGCCGCGAAGGGCTAAAATGGATCCGCCAATCCCAGTTCAGCCGCTGTGATGGGGTAGTGACAGGGTTAAGCAGGGCAGCGCTGACTGCTAGGGGAATACTGTGGAGAGTACAACACATCGCCTGAGATGAGGGTGAACGGTTAACCCCCCCTGGGTCTAACCTCCCAATGAGCCTGGTGAAGTCATGCATAGTTCTGTTGCACTCTGTTTCGCTTCCATCTCAAAGGCTGTTAGTGGCGCACACAAGTCATCTATCACATCCCCAGCCGTCAGCTAAAGGCTTTCACAATGTGCTCGCAAAACACAGAACACAAAAAGTACAGTATTTGTTTGTGTGTGCGCACACGCGTGCATGTAAACGCCCACATACACACAAACACACACACTTGCGATCCGTACACATGTTTCGCAGCCAGATGGGCCTATCTCTTGAATCATAAATAAGCAGAAGGAAGAAAGGGCAATGAACCTAGGGCATTGTCTTGGTCATTTTCTATCAGCTGGAGTCTGCTGAGCATCCAGGGTGATAACAGCTGAGATTTACGGCCAATTAAAATTTAGGGTCCCATCGCTACTTCCAGACGATCAACTGGAGAATTTCGGAGCATTCGATGGCCAAGCAGACAAACATGTTGATAGATGAATTGAGAGCGAGAGCGAGAAATACACTCTGTGAGTTCGGCCTGAGCTGATCCCAGCCAATGCATACTCCGGAGAGGAGGAACGTATGGTTTTGTGTGTGAGCGCGGCAGAGCAGCCAATCTAAACCCTCGTGGAGTCACTGAAACGGGACGCCGAGGACGGAGGCGGAGAGCGATCGAAGATGGGAACCGTCGACCGGGTTGTGAAGTATATGGATCGGAACGGAGAACCTTTGGGTTTACCGGTCTGGACACACAGTGGGCAGAGGAGGCCGAGAAGGTCCGGAAAAGCAGGGTTCCTCAACCTTTATATGACTGAGGCCTATTAGAAGATTTGAAATATTTTCAGGGCCCGGTATGGGCGTGGGGGTGCTTTCTTTGTAGATATCAAGCCAATCAAAACAAAGAGCTTGTTCATCATCTGTTAACAGTATGCAATAGGCATATACTTTTTCTTTTTAATAAAAAAACTTCGGGGAGGCATTATTTCTAAATCTCTGCGCCCCGATGTACCGGCCCGCGGCCCGGTGGATGAGAACCCCTGCGCTAAAGCCCTCTCAATCATTTAGTCTGAGGAGCTGGTCTCTCCGCAGGAAATGCAGACTTTAAGAAACCCATTTGGCGATGTCTGAGAGCTTATTCATTTATGAGTATCTAATACTAGCAGTGGACCTCTGCTCCATTCAAGCATCCTCTCTGTGCAATGCCAAGGAAACTTGGGAACAGCTTTCATGTACATATCTCATGGAAACGTTAAATCCCATGCAAATTCGAGTAATTGAATACGTCCCCCGCGGCTTATTTTCTACTTCAGAACTGGGCCGCATTGCAGAACTATTTAGAGAGGTTTGCATTCAGTATTCCATAGAGACACATATTGTATATAAGTGGTATACATTACTATCACTCACTGCCTGGATCCTTTCTATTCAAGTTCAGAATCGGTTCTGTTCAAGCATGCAGCGAACATTACATCAACTTCTGCAGAAAGCCTTTTGTATAAATCCTAATGACTGATGTCCTCACCCCTCGCCTCACACCACTCACCACCATCATTTTTTTTAAGATCACAGCAGAAGGCCAACAGAGATGGCTGAACGGCTTTTGGCACTGCGTTTTTCTTGTGTCAAAAATCCTAGTTCTGTTCGTGGTACATAAATATTTGCCAGTGCCTTCGTTTCCGTCAGCAAAAGATATCCTCTGGCAACAGACAAAAGCTCTCTTCTCTCACCATCTGGTATAGATTCCATGTCTAAAAAGGAGCCTACTTATAATCTATTCAAATCTAATCATTACATTAAAGGATATTTTGTAGTTCTTTCCTAAATTGTGTCTAAATGGGGTGAGACGTCGGTAAACACATTGGGATTTTGTCCATTCCAAAGTGACACTTTGTTGTTTTAAGTATCGTTATTATTGTGTATTAAAGGGATTGTGTTTCCATTACATTGATAGACGGGGCCAGTCATCTTTGGCACATAAATACCACAGCACGTTTTGATCACTTAGAAAATAGGCCAGCAGCATTGCTGATGAAAAATAAGCAGTGAGTCTTCCCCAAGTGAAGTAAAATAAAAGAGGTCAACCTGTCGTGGGACTTGAATGTTAACTTGTTGCAAATCTCACACACGGTATAGCCTTGAAAATATCAATAATCAAGGACCACCTCATTAAATGAGAATTTACCAATTCTGCAGTATGGGAATCAAATGTATATTTACATTTAGAGCCTTTAGCAGACGCTTTTATCGAAAGCAACTACAATAAGTACCTTTGTCATAATAAAGTGAAACAATAAATCGTTGTCAGTACACTAAGAACATAGAACCAAGTGCCAACACTAACAATCTCTAGGTCAACCCACTCCCTGTATACAACAATGATAGCTAGCTTAAGATGCTAACTAAATACAACCTATAATAATTGCGTACATTAAGTGCCAGGACATACAGTAAGTAGCTCGCGCGGGACATGGTGGCTGCAGAGTCTAGGTGAACTCTGAACAGGTGAGTTTGGGGTATTTTGCTGAAGAAGGTGAGCGACTCAAATGCAACAGCCATGGTAAACTGTAAATTGTAGTCCATGTTCAAGTCATCGTTTCCCTTCCTCCCATGGGGCACAGTAGAGGCAGTGCGGAGATAAGCAGGTCTGATCCTCTCACCGCGCTAATTGGGTGCTAACAAGGTCTCCTGATTGTTTCAGTAGTAAACCTCCTCATAAACGTCAACGAAGGGGCATGGTGTGTGTCTGAACACACGTGCCACACCTCGCGATGGGCGGGCGTTGAGAGACTCCCTGAGAGAGCTCCGTTCTGCCGCCACCTCGCTCGCCTGTATAGAGCTCAAATGTTTCTGCCGTAGGCCTGAGCAGGCTGTCGGTGCGAGAGAGGGTAGGAAAGGCACAGAGGAACCCCGTGTGTGTAATTATGTGAACAAAGCTGTTTGGATATGAGTGCACAGCCGAGCCCTGCGCTCCAGACGTAAGCCCCAGATTTTAGACAATCTTCAGGATATGACTGCACGTGTTTTTGTATGTGTTGAAGGAAAACATATTCCTATAACAGAAAACGTACTTGATGTAGGGTTAAGCTGTTGTTGCATGTGAGCGCAGGGCCTGCGGGCAACGGGCAGA
>NC_079420.1:8580015-8592515 GCF_026213295.1 Gadus chalcogrammus
CCACCACAGGGCTGTCGCAGCGCCGGAGCACGCGTCCCGCCCCAAGCCCTCGCTTTCCGCTCGTCCGTAAATCATCTCATCAGCTTCCAAACACGCAGCGCCGTGCCCCCCCCTCGCAGTGCCCCTATCCCTCAGCCCGTGCCCCCCCCCCCCTCTCTCTCTCTGTATACACGGTGGGATCCGACTTGTTCACATTGTGGCTTAAAGCGAAAGCCGTGGGCTTCGAATGCTAAACAAAGCGCTGCGACATGGCCGCTCCACGGCGTATCTATTGCCACTGGTGTGTTTGTTCTCGGACACAGGCCGCAAACCTCTGTCACTCTCTATTTTTCCAAATGAAGTCATGCGTTGTGCAGGGAAAAGTCCTAACCTTATGCACTTAGAGTAAATGGATAGCAGAGCTGCATGGTTTATGGTTTGGTCTTTGGTCTGTCGGTGATGACAAAGCAGACGCAAATCTCTCTATGCCGGTCTCTCCGTCTCTCTCTTTCACCCATCATCTTCTTCTTCTTCTTCTTCTTCTTCCACTTCTTCTGCTTCTTCTTCTTCTTCTTGTGTTCATGTGTTCTTTCCTGACTCCTTCCCTCCCTATTCCTTCCCGCTTCTGATTGTCCCATCTCCAGCTCTGTGACTCATTCTCCATTACAAGCCACAGGTCTGGCGTGGGCCAAAATACATAAAATACGTTAATCAGATCAACCGTTTAGAGGCGAGTGGAGGCCGGGCCGTGGTCCTCCGAGCTCCAGGCTCTCTCCTTACACCACCCTCACCACCACCATCACCGGCACCGCCACCAGCACCTCCACCACCAGTACCACCACCAGCACTCCTAGCGTGTCCGTCTGCAGCCCCAGCCTTGGCTTCACTCCTCTGCTGCTACGACTAGAGGTGGACACTCTGCTGGCCCGGAGCTCAGGGGAACATTCAAGCAGCACAGATTAGAGGCAAGTATTGCATGGAGTAGAAAACTTTGAGATCAATTGGTGTAATTTCCTCCATACACGTCGATTATGGATTGCATAATGTCATTTCCCCTGGATGAACCCCGGAATGAAACACAGATGCAAACTCGTATGGCCGATGCAATCCTGAAATAGATTCTGTCCACAAAACGGCTCTGGAATAGACCGATTTTGGTCGTGTTTTTTGGCTCTTTCCTAAATTATACTAAGATGGAAGCAAGATGTGAATCCAAGTTTGAAAACCAAGGGGAGGGGCTAACATAAAGAATGACATCATCCTTTCACACCGTTTGAAGGAAAGAGGAGCGAGTCGGGGGTGGAGGACTGATCAAAGGGAAAGGCTACCTCTACACCCGCCGACTTTTAATTACAAGAGCTCCGCGGCCGTCTGATCCTCGCTGCCAGTTGACCCTTACAAAGGTGCTCATCCATCACTCGCTGACAGGCCCCATCCCTCCGGTAACCTTGGTAACCCCTCAGGCCTGAAGCTCATGAATACGCAAAGTGATGTCTGTCGCCGGGACTCTCCTCCAGGCTCCAAAGGACGGTGTGAAGTGTGCGGTGTGTGTCATTTTAAAGTGAGTTGAAGTGTGAGTGCGTGTGCACCTTTGTGAGTGTGTGAAAGGGTATTTTTGTGTGCCTGGAGTACGACTATGTGTGGTTATGCGTGCGAGTGTGTTTGGGTGTTTGTGTGTTTGTGGCCATAAAAGCAATAATGTCACTGAGGACAATATTCATGAACGATTTAACAAGTCAAAAAAATCATAAACTGAGCTGCTAGTGGGGTGGGGGTGCTGTCGGGGAGGTGGGGGGGTCTCTCTCTCTCTCTCTCTCTCTCTCTCTCTCTCTCTCTCTCTCTCTCTCTCTCTCTCTCTCTCTCTCTCTCTCTCTCAGCAGTGGGGAGTCTTTATCCTAATCTCTCCTTCTGCCACAATAGCTCACTGTCGTATTCTAATGATGCGTGCAGCGCGGGGGCATTAGCACAGGCCGAGTCTATCCTGCGCTGTTTGTTTTCTCGGAGTGCATTAAGCTTTATGCTTCTGCTATCAAAGGGAAGCATGTTCTGTCACGCACTAGTGTGTGTATGGGTGTGTGTGTGTTCATTGTTCTGGGTTTGTGAGTAAGGCTGCTGAGAGAGACAGACAGACAGACGGTCGGACAGACAGACAGACGGACAGACGGACAGACAGACAGACAGACAGACGGACGGACAGACAGACAGACAGACAGACAGACAGACAGACAGACAGACAGACAGACAGACAGACAGACAGACAGACAGACAGACAGACAGACAGACAGACAGACAGACAGACAGACAGACAGACAGACAGACAGACAGAAAGACAGACAGATTGGTAGGGTTTTGCCTTGTTGATTATCGTGGGATTATTGTGCTACACAAACAAGCTACTGTTGTTCCCTGAGAGCGGACCCTGCCAACCAGGACTGGGAATTGGGGAGGAAAGCTCAGTATGGTCTCACAAAATGCACATATTTAATGGTGGAAAAAAAGGACCGGTTCAGATATGAAGACAGGGTATTTGCATCTATTCCCTCCTTTTTTTCCCCTTCTTTTTCCCCTGCATCTTCCGTTTCATGGCCGCTGGCCGTCGCACCCAATAAAGATAATGTAAATGTCAGAAGCTATAAAATAGGATGGATCCACACACACCCTCCGGATATCAAGCACATCCTGGAGATGAATAACTGGAAAGCTCACCTGATAGAGAGAGAGAGAGAGAGAGAGAGAGAGAGAGAGAGAGCGGGAGCTCCTCAGCACACTTGGCTCTGCCCCCGGTGCGCTGCTGGCGTCCTGAAGCATCTCCTGAGGACAGCGTGAGAGAGAGGAGTCAGCTACTGCCTGATGAGTGAGACGGAGCGGCAGGAGAGACCATGTCTGATCAGGAGAGCATGCTGGGGTCTGTCTGATCCGTGTCCTAGGGGGAGCTGGGCCATGCAGTGCAGCGGGCGCCAGCTCTGGATATAATAAGTTCAGTGGATACTTTTATGTAATTATGATAATGTGATTCATTTAATGTGCCTGGCGAGCGCAGCTCACAAATCATCCACAGACGCCTGCATATGCAAACAGTGGAACAAAGGCTGATTTCCCTGGGAGTGATCAATACACAAGCACACATCTCACACATCTCTCCTCACCTCGACCGTCACTCCGAGCGTGATCAGCGTTCCGATCCGCAGGGGGAAGCTACGCTTCAAAGATTCACACTTTAGGTGGTGGAAAAGAGAGATGGTTTCTGGGTCGGAGTGTCGAAGCGAGTGGAAAACGTAGATGGGTTTGTTGTGAGTTTCGTTCTGGCACAGCGTTGCGGCCAGAAACCCTGCAAGCATGCGGGCAAGAGAGGATATTTTTTCCATCCAGAAGAATATATAATTTTTCTATTTACATTCCTCCCAGCTCCTATGCTAGAAAATACTGCAGGGGGCCAGGAAAGTATGCTGCTGGTTCCGAGGTGTTTATTTAGAAATGCAGACTGCACTCCTTCTACACAACAGGGCTCAAGGTCTGGTTCGGGATTTCACGGCTGCTGCTTCACGGCGAAAATCAAACACAATGGAACAACATAGGTCTTTAAAAATAGACAGCTGTCTAATCAATAGATGATGTGAGGAACATCTGGCCTGTGCTTCAAATCAGCTCGCTCCTTTTTCTCCCATTCCTCTCTTCCTCCCTACTTCCATCCCTCGTATCTTTGGGTGTTCTTCTATCTTTATATCTTTCCTTCTCTGAGTTATATATATAATGCATAGCTAAATGTCCATGCAAAGTAAACATAGTGGAAGAAGTTTATGTGATGCACCCAGCGTCCACTTAAGGATATCTAGGGGGAATACGCAGAAATGACACGCACGTACGCACGCAAACACACGCAAACACAAAGAAACACATGCACTCACACACGCACACAGACACACACACACACACACACACACACACACACACACACACACACACACACACACACACACACACACACACACACACACATACACATACACACATACACACACACACACACACACACAAACACACACACACACACACACACACACACACACACACACACACACACTCTCACACCAACACACACACACTAAACAACCCCCACCTAGGCCTGTAAGGATCAGGACCAGAACCAGGACCATGACCAGGACTAAGACTAAAACTAGGACCAGCACCAGGACCAGGACCAGATGAAGACCAGGACCAGGACCAGAACCAGGACCAAGACCAGAATCAGGACAAGGACCAGGACCAGAACCAAGACCAGAATCAGGACCAGGACCAGAACCAGGACTATGACCAGGACAAAGACCCAGACCAAGACCAAGATCCGGACCAGAACCAAGAGCAGATCCAGAACCAGGACCAGAACCCGGATCGAGACCAGAACCAGGACCAGAACCAGGACCAGGTCCCCCAGGTACTGCAAGAGGGAGGGCGGAGCCTGAGGCCAGCCTGACTCTTCTAAACGGCCGGCTGAACATCCCGGCCTCTAATGCAGCCGTCCCCCTGCTGGGCTGCAGCGCTCACCGACCCAGTGAGACGAGCCGACCAGCGACCCCCCCCCCCCCCCCCCCCCCGGGCTTGCCCAGCACACAGGAAGTCCAGATAAATCCATAAATAAATATGGTGTTGTACTTGGCCGGCCCCGGGGCGCTTGGTATATTTGGACTGCTACTTGAAGCGGGCCAGAAGACGCAGGCCCCGTGCGTACGACCGGACCCATGAATCACGCCTCTGATGAGGAGGAGGAGGAGGAGGAGGAGGAGGAGGAGG
Source organism: Gadus chalcogrammus (assembly GCF_026213295.1). Lineage (NCBI taxonomy): Eukaryota > Metazoa > Chordata > Actinopteri > Gadiformes > Gadidae > Gadus > Gadus chalcogrammus. The sequence continues at coordinate 8,584,783 of NC_079420.1, forward strand.
AGGAGGAGGAAGCCAATTAAAGAGAGAGACACCGTAAGGTGTTTAACGTTCGGGCCGGGGGAATAAATATGGCTTTTATACGTCCGTTAGAATATTCCCATTAAGCGTAATGGTTATGTTCCCGCTACGAGGAGGTTCTCTTATTTACACACGTTGCCTTTAAGACGAACACTAAATACACATTTTGCTAATGCAGTATTTCTCAAGGTATAATAATTCATGTAGACAAGTGCTGAAACCCAAACAAGGATTGCCACCCAAAAGGCCATTATATCCCCATTACTGCAGAATGCTGTTCCATCCTCGTTAGCTGCACAACGCCGCATGTGTAAATACATAGGGATGCTGTATCAGTGGTAGCTGGTGAGCCCTACTCCACTGCACTTTAGCTCGCCATGGAAACTTGGTCGTTGAGCAATTATTTTGCCATTCTGTTGTTCCAATATTGCGTGTGTGCTTGGATTAGAAGATTCACCTCATAAATCATGTAATATTTTATGGATAGGAAGGAAGAGAGAGGAACAGAGACAGATAAACAGAGAGAGAAAGAGGGAGCGAATCAGAGAGAGCAAGAGAGAGAGTGTGAGATAGAGAGAGAGAGAGAGAGAGAGAGAGAGAGAGAGAGAGAGAGAGAGAGAGAGAGAGAGAGAGAGAGACATAAACACACAGATAGACGGACACAGAGAAAGTGAGATAGAGAGAGGAATAGAAACAGACAGGGATAGAGAAAGACAGAGAGAGACAGAGAAAGAGAGAGATACATAGAGACACACAGAGAGACACAGAGATACCACAACCTGTGCGGCTGGACATCTCCGCCCTCTTTCGCCTGCATGTCCTCGTCCTACAACACAGCGCGTGCCCGACCCCCTCCATCACACACTCCCCCCCACAGCAAGCCGTCGGTCCGACCAGACAGACCCCGGAGAGGAGACTGACGAAAGGGAAGACAGAGACCGAAGGGGCGAAGCACGCCGAGGGAAAAACAGGATAAAAAAGGAGGTGGCGACAGAGGGCAATTTTTTTCACCAAATAAATCCAGTGTGTTCTCTCCTGACCAGAGACACGGAGATGGGCTTGTAATGAAGAACAGCGTATTCTGCTGGCTCACACGTTTTCTTGAAAGAAAAGGGACCTACAACGGAATCGCACTCACGTCTCGCATCTGTTCCTCGACAAAGTGGGAGTCGTCTTGACTTGACCCTTATTGACCCCCATCCACTGAAGAGCTAATAAATAAATTCTGAATCTCTTCCATATTGATCCCTCCCCCCCAAGCACACCGGCCGCCCCTCCACTTTTTATAAACGATGAAGAATGACAAAAGAAGAAAAGCACATGGTAACAATGTCTTCGGAGAGCCATTGATGTTGTGTGAGGTTTGAAGTGTATTTAGACGCAGACAAAAATACCCACAAACATAAACAAACACATATGCGGCCATAATCACACACACACTCTCAGTCATATGTGAGCGAGGGGTGCTCAGCTGATGCAAACAACTGGTGAGCAAATGGGGAACACATGTTGGGAGTCGGAGCCGTCCTCGAGTGAGATGGGGGATTAGTGAGAACGGTTCTAGCCCTCCTTTCTTTGGGATATTCTCTATTTCCTTCTTTTCCATCTTTCTTCTGCAATCCATTCCTTCTATTCCTTTCTTTTCTACTTTGTTATTTTTGATAATATTTCATTTTGAATTTCATTTGTTTTGGATTTAAACTTATTTTTGCCCTTCATTCTTTAATTTCTCTAATTTCTTTCTTTCTTTTTAATCAAATTTAATTACATCAAATTCATTTGTTTATTCTTACGCCCTTATTTCCATTCCTCTCCTCTTTCCTTCCTTCGTTCAGTCTCCTGGCCACCCTTGTTGCAGACCCCATTAATTAATTTCCCTCTTGGTTTCGTGTCTGGATCCTGCACTGCGCACTGTGTGTTTTATTCCTGGACAATGTCAGCCCTCTGTCTCCCTCCCCCCCTCCCAGCTGGGGGAGAACACAGACAGATGAGGTGTGGGAGATAGGAGGGCTGGAGGTCTCGCTAAACGGGGGCAGGGAAACTCTCTGGCACTCTGACACCTCACAGTGCCAATATTCCTAGTTCCTCACCAGCACAGCCTCAGACACGCATGCAATCACACGCGCATAAAATCAGACACATGCTCGTGCACGGAAACACACACACACACACACACACACACACACACACACACACATACACACACACACACACACACACACACACACACACACACACACACACACACACACACACACAAGCCTATACCACATGCAATCTATGCAAACAGGCATACATAAACAAAAACCTGCACACACACACACACACACACACACACACACACACACACACACACACACACACACACACACACACACACACACACAGCCACACAAAAGTCTTGCCCACATGCAATCCATGCAAACACACATGCATAAACAAACACACACACATGTGTGTGTGTGTGTGTGTGTGTGTGTGTGTGTGGGGGGGGGGGGTTGTGTGTGCACACACACACACACACACACACACACACACACACACACACACACACACACACACACACACACACACACACACACACACACACACACACACACACACACACACACAGCAGCGAGCGACCATTATCTCCATGCCACCATCATGGAGGTATGGGATCATGGGAGCGCCGTCACAGAACCAGAGTAAATAAACCACAGAGCCACACAATATGAGAGACGGTAGATGGGAGCGGAGAGGGAGACAGGAGACACTACACACACACAGTGTGGTGGAGGAGCCACACATGAAGGGGAAACCGGAGCCGTGAGGGCGGACACCGGAGGGAAGACGGATGGTATTGACACAGCAGTGGAAAGAGATCAAGACGTCCCATTGAAAGGGGGGAGATTTTATGAAAAAAGCTTTGGCTTCACTGTTGGCGTAACACTCTGTGTCGAACGTTTCGCCAAGCGGTTCTCTGAAATGATTAAACGAGGATCGAACCAACGTTTCGAACGCAGTCAATAATCTCCGAGCTCTAATTGTGACAACAGCATTTTGTTATGAAGCCAAGTCGACAAAACAGAGGAGTTGGTTGCAGTCAGAGGATAAGTGCTGGAAAATACATTAACTCACATATCTCACAAAAGACGAAAAATGTGTCACCAATGTTATCTTTCTTATTTGAGGTAAACCTCACGCCATCAGCCCCGACCAACGCATTCAAGTACAATCATTTGCAGATTGTACTTAAAAAGGAAATGGTGAATTTGTGGAGATGTGATATGTACATTTCACGATGTACCAGAGAGACCAGGACAGAGACCAGCAGAGAGAGACCAGTAGAGAGATCAGAAGAGGGACCAGGAGAGAGACCAAGAAAGGGACCAGGAGAAAGGCCAGGTGAGTGACCGAGAGAGAGACCAGGAGAGATACCAGTAGAGAGACCAGAATATACACCCGGAGAGAGACCAGAAAAAATACCATAAGATAGACCATTAGAGACACCAAGAGAGAGACCAGCAGGCAGCGGAATGTAAATAAAACCGCGGTCAACTGATAATCAGAAGATAAAAGAGCTAATCGCATAATCCTAGCATTTCTAATGTAGTGCAAGAGTCTGCGTTCATCCTGTGAAGTGATTTGTTATAGAATCTCCTGCATCACTGCATACTTCAGCGAATGGTGACAGGGGAACACACAACTTCTTTGTATATTGTTCATAGTCAGATGTCGTTTATTTTGCCTTGGAGGCGGAGGATGAAGGTTGTTTGAGGGCACCTCGGTCTGCCACACCCAGCGAAGCCATACATTGACAAGCTGTTATTACTGTAAAATATCTTCATGGAAAACACGCGGTACAAGGGATTAACCTAATCACCATACAATATGGGATTAGCCGATTAACACCCTGGCATCGGCGTACGCAAGTCAAGTCAAGTCGTGAGCAGAGCCCTGAATCACAGATCCAGCCTCTTTCACCTCACCTCCCTCTACCCTCAAGCACCTGAGGTAAAGGACGCCCGCCTTAATGGTTAGGAGGGCAAAAGGTGCTCAACGGGGCAGACAGGAAAAGGCTGAGCACTGAGTCCTAGCGTTACTAATGAAGTGCGAGTCTGCATTCATCCCGTGGAGTCATTTGTCATGGAATCGACTGTATCACAGCGTGCTTCATCATATGGTGAATGGAGACTTAACATAGCTTTGATATAACAAATAGTCCAACAGCCTGAATGACAGATTACCTAAACAGCCAATGGAGTGCCAGGAAAAGGGGTTGGTTCTTTGCGGGTTTTAGTGTGTGTGTGTGTGTGTGTGTGTGTGTGTGTGTGTGTGTGTGTGTGTGTGTGTGTGTGTGTGTGTGTGTGTGTGTGTGTGTGTGTGTGTGTGTGTGTGTGTGTGTGTGTGTGTGTGTGTGTGGGCGTGTGGGCGTGCGTGCGTGCTTGCGTGCATGTGTGGTAGTCTAGTAATGTGAAGCTGAAACCTTTGCAACAGCAGAACTTCTGATGTAGAGGCAAGTTAAGTTTTGCATATAATTATAACACAATATAAACCCTTGGGTCTCATTGTTTACCACAGCTTACGTATATAGATTTACTAAATCAATTTGTGTGTTAGAAACAGAATAGTCACTGCTATAAGTCATATCAGTGAATGATATGAACATCAGCAAGCAGGTAATAATCTAGACTATTTGACACTGTAGGTGTTGCTTACACAGTGCCAGTTATTAACAAAGTCCTGAATCCCAGCTCTAGTCTCAAAGGGTTTCACCGGCCACATTTGACAACACAACACAACCCTTTCTCAGAATCCAAGGGAACAGACCTTGTGATGTAACACAGAAGAGGGATCCCTTCTTCCAGGGACATTAGGAGTGCAATAGGTGATGAATGGGCAGACATTATAGCAGCATAAACAACGGAAAAAACTAATATAAGAACATTACAATATTGCATATAATATTCCTAGGAACTTGTGGCCGGGAAATGAGTCCAAAGTCAGTAATGAACGAAGGCTAGTGTGTTCATCTGTTAAACTGAAAGAGTGATCCGAGGTCATTCAACAAACTATGCAACCCGGTTCACTTTTAAATAGCCTGTTTCCATTAACCAAAATATCGGCATCAAAGAGAGATTGCATATTTATTGTCTTTACTCTCAGGCAACAGATCAAAACCAGTCTGCCTCAGTGGAATCTCATGCACCTTCAGGACCACATCCATTAACCAGATGGCAGTGCATCCACTGTCGCCTGAGAGGCAGATAAGAGGCAGATAGTCAGGGAATGCATCGCACAAACCCCTTTAATCTATGTTTTAACTCGGTCCGCATCTAAATGAAAAGCAGAGCCAGAGAAAATAGGGTCGGACAACCCTCCTAGGCCGAGAGCCAAGAGCATCCAGCGACAGGCCTTGCCAGCGTCCTGCCACACCATTCCCCTGGAAACGTCCACGCGTGGCCGTCTATCCGTGCAATGCGTGTGGATTTGAATTTGACCCGAAATAATACAAGAAATGTGTCCAATGAGATCCATAACATTCCTCCTTCCAGGGAACAGAGGAAGTCTTCGGTGGGAATGAGTTCAGTGCGGACGGACAAAATGTGTTTGTGTTTTTTCTTCTAGTGCAGTAACATTTATAGCCTTGTTTCCAGAAAGATTGTCTGACTAAATAAATCAGGGGTAGGTCGTCAAACCCTCCGCCTTAGGTGGAATCCGAACCACAGGAATATTACGAGTGTAAATCCCTACGGAAGCTGCCTAACCAGGGACCTGGCTAGATGAGCACGAGCGAGATGAGGTAAAAACCATAAAGTTCTTGCTCACGATGTACACTGCAAGCGCGCTGCGTGCTGCGATCGAGTGACCGTACTCTACAGGCCCCGGGACTGTTTGTTGGTTCCTTATAACAACATGTCAGCTGTAGTTAACTGAACTGAAACCAGCTTTGCTTACTCATCCCTTCCATTGGGATTTGAGTCAGCATAGTTTCAATGTAGCAACCAAAATGGTAGTTGGCGGCTGGTAAGATATTGGCTGCCATCCCGACAGAGCGAGGATGTATAAATGTAGGTTTAATTGGTGGAATGAATGTTACCATGACGCTGGTCTAATTCTCAAAAATGTGACATTTAAAGCTTTTGGGCTGAATTTAATTTCAATTAGCAATGGCGTTAGTTAAATATAAGTAACGTTTTACTGAAAATTACCCATTGGTTTTCATGAGGTGTGCTGCTTAAACAACCTTTAATACGGGACGCTACCTGGAGAATATTCTGGCCCAGCAATAGGTCCTTCGTCCAAATGTCAATCAAGCCCGTTCTGGTTCGATCAAGTTAAATGAACCGCAAAAAAGGAAAGGAGATTAATAAAAACAGGAGCTCGGTTTGCAAGAAGTGAAAATAAAATCTTCTGATTCGTCGCCTGAAGGATAATGCGCGTTGTCTAAAAACCTGGTAACAGCGCCGCAGTGAAAGGAGACAAGGCAACAACCTATGAATTCATGGCCTTCATATAATAAGTGTAGCGTTCGCTCTCGCTGGCCTGTCTGATGGATTACCGCTACTCTTCAGAGGATGGAGAAGGTTAAGTGGAAGAGGCATGGAGATAAGCCGAGAGGTGGAGAGCGAGTGTGATGAGATCGAGGAGGTGGTGCAGCAGGAGAGAGGAAAGCTTGTGGAGATAGCATTATTGCATTTTTTGGAATCCAAATCTGAGGGAATGGGTTAGTGTTGCAGTTGCTCCGCTTGAGATAGAGAAATAAATTATGACAAATGAAAGTTGAAGAGAGGCGACTGCAATAGGCTAACGCTTGTTCAAAGCCTGCTCATTGAAAATACATAGAGGAGTGGAGAGGATGGGTGAGAGGAGAGGAGAGGAGAGGGGAAAGAAGAGGAGAGGAGAGGAGGGGAGAGGAGAGGGGGGGAGTGGATGAGTGAGGAAAGGAGAGGAGAGGTGAGGACAGTAGAGGAGCAGAGAGGAGGGAAGAGGAAACAGGTGAGGAGAGGAGAGATGTCAGGAGGGGAGGGGAGGGGAGGGGAGGGGAAAGAAGAGGAGAGTGGAGGAGAGGAGTGGATGAGTGAGGAGAGGAGAGAAAGTCAAGGAGAAGGACCAGTTGACACAAGAGAAAACTATTCATCTAGGCCCAGCAAGGGGCTTCTCAGCAGGCCTAATTGTCATGATCCGCCCCTGGTTTTCTCATTCACCTGCCTGCCACCCTGATCACTCCCAATTAACCCAACCACCTTCACCTGTGTATCCCCTATATCAGTCCTCTCCTCCCAAACATTCCCTGCCAGATTGTCTCTTGTGTTTCACAGTGCTCTCCCGCGATTCTACTCCTGACTTACCCCCACTCCGGCCTGCTCTCTGATCCCTGCCCGTCTGACTATTCTCCCGGTTCCTGATCCCCGCCCGTCTGACTATTCTCCCGGTTCCTGATCCCCGCCCGTCTGACTATTCTCCCGGTTCCTGATCCCCGCCTGTCTGACTCTTCTGCCGGTTCCTGATCCCCGCCTGTCTGACTATTCTGCCGGTTCCTGATTCCTGCCTGTCTGACTATCCTGCTTGCCGATCCAGAACCCAAATAAACTATTGACTCTGTTCCGCGCTCGTCGCCAGTCTGTACACTTGGGTTCAGCCAAACAAGCTTGTTACACTAAAAGCTGTTCCGAGAGGGACCAGCCCCTACACTTTGGATCTTTGAAAAACAACACGGTGCAAGATTGAAT
>NC_079420.1:8597515-8623710 GCF_026213295.1 Gadus chalcogrammus
TGTTTGGGTATGTGAATTGGGTGTTTGTGAATGTAAACATATGTGTGTGTGTGCATGTGTATGTGTATGTGTGTGTGTGGTGGGGGTTATGTGTACGTGTATGTGTGTTTGTGTGTGTGCAGATTTTTGTGTTTGTGTTTGTGAGTGCGCCTATGAGTGAGTGAGTGAGTGAGTGAGGGAGTGAGTGTGTGAGTGTGTGTGTGTGTGGAGGCTTCTGTTGCGTGATTCTACAGCAGACTCTGGTCTCTGGCTCCGTCCCCACAACACAAGCCCTTCACTTAGCAGAATACCCCAGCATTAGTGCACCGACAGCAGGCCAAGTCTCTAGTACCGGACCCCCACTGAGCTTTACTCATGGAGCAGGCGGATCCTCCCATGGATCCTGATAGCTGACGGGTCTGACAGGGTTCTGCTCGGCTGCATGGCGCCTGGCCCACTTTCCACTCTACGAGAGTTTCCATTCAGACCCAGACTGGCCTTCCCCCAAAACTCTCCCCTCTCTCTCCCTCCTCTCGGGCCAATACCGTCCCCTGAATCCATCCATCCACCTGTCTCGGCAGACAGACTGCTGGACAGTCAGTCAGACTGGCAGGCAACCTCCAATCCACTCTACTCATTCCACCCAGCCATTGAGAGCTCTCCCTCTCTCTCTCTCTCTCTCTCTCTCTCCTCTCCCCCTCTCTCTCTCCCCCTCTCTCTCTCTCTCTCTCTCTCTCTCTCTCTCTCTCTCTCTCTCTCGCTCTCTCTCTCTCTCTCTCTCCCTCCCTCCCACTCCCCCTTCCTAACCTACTTTCCCTAATGACCCTGTGAGGAAGTGATGTCATGCTGGACATAAACATAGCTGAGATCAAACCAAGCTGTAAAAACCTCCCTGTGATTCCTGCATCATTCTGCAGGCTCCTCAGGTCAGGGTCGGAGCACTTGGAGGTAGAGGGTTGGGTCCGCCTTTCTCAAACAGCTTTCAGAACCCAAAAACACTGGGTTAGAGTATGTTTCCAGGGCAACAGAAACACATTGTTAGCATACGTTTCCAGTGCAACAGAAATATTTAGTTTCTAGTATTACTGATGCACTGGGTTAAAGTACGTTTCCAGTACTACTGAAACACTGGGTTAAAGTGAGTTTCCAGTTCTACAAAAACACTTAATGTATGTTTCCAGGACAACAGATGCACTGGGTTAAAGTATGTTTTGAGTACAATAGATACACTGGGTTAGTATGTTTCCAAATAAGTCACAAGCTATTGACAGTACATTCATATTCATTATGGGGAAACCATTGTACCATATAAAACACGTGTTTCAGCTATATGGCTTGAAGACTTGGACATGTGTAGGCAATCTGTGAGGGAATCTTGAGTAAACTTTGAGTAAAGTGATATGTCTGTTTAGGCTATTAAGTTGCATATTCAATGAAGCTGGCATTCTTAATAAGAGCAAAGCCATTTATAGTACTTGAATATTCTTACGGAAAATACCATGTACCAAATAAAACACTTGTTATATGATATGTGGCTTAAAGGGTTGGACATGTGTATGTGGGCAAGGAACCTTGAGTAAAGTGAATCACAAATGATTGTAATCAGCACTTCCCCGTGTTGTTGACTCCTTGGCGAACACACTGAGTGTAAACTATAGGCTTCTAAAAGTTGCAGAAGCAGAAGGCAGCCAGGGGTCAGCGTTTCTTGACACACACACCACACACCTTGTCACCTCAAGTAAGTAAGTAAACGCCGACAGCACATAGTTGAACTCCATAAAAAACGTTTTAATGGAATGGCATGTGTCCAAATGTGACTCTGGGCAGTATCTCGCAAAATAATGCAGGTTAACACAGGCATGTACGCGCACACACACACACACACACACACACACACACACACACACACACACACACACACACACACACACACACACACACACACACACACACACACACACACACACACACACACACACACACAGACGTTTACACACACGAAAATACACACACACACACACACACACAGATGTTCCACACACACACACACACACACACGTATGTGTATACACCCACACACACACACACACACACACACACACACACACACACACACACACACACACACACACACACACACACACACACACACACACACACACACACAAACACACACACACACACACCTGTATACACACACATAGGGTATGGTAAGGATGTGTCGAAGATCCAGCACACATGGCTTCCAAGGAATGCACAGGGGCGTGTACAGAATGTGATCGGTCCCCTCGTTGCCACCCCTACTAAATCGGGGAGTTGAATTGGTTGACCTCGTCAACCCAATCAACATGTTATCAGCGATTAACAGACATATCACTTTGCTCAAAGTTTACTACAGATTCACTCACAGATCACCTACACAATGTCCAAGCCTTCAAGCCATATATCTAATAACACATGTTTTATATGGTACAATCGCTTCCCCATAATGAATATTAATGTAGAGATATAAAGAGTGTGACGGATTGGATAACATTAGTCCATTTCGTGATATCTGTGTGCAACATTGCGATTCAATTCTTCAGCAAGGGCCGGTGTCGGGGTCTGCCTCCGTAATGGCGGACCCCTCCTGGCACCCGCCGCTGCTGCATGGGCCTGGGAGCGACATGGTGCATGCAGAGCTGGAAGGCCCACGCGGAACATGTAGTGCAATGGGCAACGGGCCCTGGCCGGGGCAGGACACTTCCCTGGCTCCCGCGGTGCAGGGCCAGGGCCAGGGCGCTGGCCGTGGCGTTCTGCAGCCCCCCCGAGATCGCTTTGCAGTGCTTTTCCTCTGGTTGGACGCCTCCTCTCACTTCGCTTCCTCACACCACTCTCCTGCGGCGCATGTTTAATGTCTTGAGCCGATGCTGCTCGACGCTTTGACAAAAGACAGGAGTGAATCAAATATAATAAAATGGAAAGGTTTGTTTTGTTTCCTCGTAGGGGAGAGAGCGGGAGTGTTTCAGTTGTTGGATGGATATACGGCTGTTTCCCTTGCTGTGTTCTATATAGACTTCCAATTCCACTCCTCTGTGTGCGGCATCTTGCTCCATATACACCCCAACTCTCTCACATTCACGTAAAACGATAGAGACCATAAGGAACGCACACACGCACACACACACACACGCACACACGCACACACACACACGCACACACGCGCACACACACACACACACACACACACACACACACACACACACACACACACACACACACACACACACACACACACACACACACATACACTACACTCTCAACAATGGTTGCCAGTTTGCCAGCGGAGAGAGTCAAAGCGAGGCACAATGAAAACGTCGATAAACTCTCAGTGCTGTTTGCATTGGAACAGGGCCGCCGGCCAAACCATACAGGACGTCTCGATGCCCGGACCGTGAGTAAATGTCCATGCGTGAAGATGGATCACATCAAGAGATTAGCTTCTTATAGACAAAGTATTCAGTGACCCTTCAACCGATAATGTCTTAATGAGTTATTCACGTTGAGACACGTGTAATCACGTGTAATGCTTTGTTCCATAAGTACTGAGTCATAAATGGTTTCTTTCATTCATGCGTTATATACCATTTAACAAGGACGTAGTAAAACCCACTTTGGCTCCAGTAGGCTGAGCCAGCAGATTGAATTATTCTTTATGATGAATTCATTATATAAGAAACATGAGCATCAAACCTAATGGTTGTTGGTAATTAGAATTGCAACCCCAAACACAACAATATTTCATTGTTTTAAACACACACTTTTCAGAAGTGATAGGAAGGTCAGTAGAAGCAGGTAGGAGGTGGGGTGTCTGGGAGGTGGGGTGATCCAGAACCTTAGGGTTAGGAGTCTACAATGCATATCAGACATTTATCGTTTCGGATATACGGTATATATATCTGTTTGCCGAGAACCGTTAACCGAGTTAGATTCAGCATCCGGTTTAATGCGTTTGACTGCACTAAACACAACAGGAACAGTCTATGAACTGCTAGAGCACATACGAGCATTCCAGGGAACGGCAGGAAGACGTTGCTCTTTGTTTAATGTTGGGTTGGAACTTGTGCTCGTGTTGCTGTTTACTGGCGAGATAAAAGGCTGATAAGGTCACTGTAATGTTTAAAGTGATTGGCAGGCTATGGCTGTTAACGGACCATGATTGGTTTAAATTAAATGTACTCTGCCCATATGGTCGTTTTATAGTAGCTAGATATACTATACATCAAAGCCTACTCAGCTTGTGTTTACTATATCGCTGACACCACTAGACAATAGTGGGATCTGACTCCTTTCTTTAATTTATGGATCCTTTTGACGATTGACCGCGTGACCTGGAATGCTCTACCAAAAACACAACACAGTAAAAAAAATCCATAATTATCTTTTTCCAAGCCAAAGCGCCAGTTTGATGTGGATAAGAAAGAAAATACATTCTGAATGTTTTGACATGTACGAGTCTTTTGGCATGCATTTGTTTTGTTGCCTTGTCAATAAGTATTATCGTTTTACGACGTTTTTTCCTTTGCGGGCCAACAAAACCAAGCATCTGAAGCACATGGTCATGCTCAATCAGAGAAAAAAATTAAAAGCAAAAGACCAAACCATTTTCCATTTGGTGATAGAGTAAGTTCAGGCGGAGAGCAGCGAGTATCCAAGAGTTCTGGTGTTTACGCACACCGTGGATATGCAGGACATGTATTTACGACATCCTAAATCAGGATCCTCCTCTTTTGCCAAACCAGCGTCGCGGGGAGAAAAAAAAAGCACAGTAATGACGAGCGTCCAAGGCCAAATCACACAAAAACAAGAAACATCTCAGCAGTCAGCACAGAAACACAAACACAGGCCGCAACACAACCCCGCCTCTCACATGTCCCTCCAACACAAGAAATAGAGACACCAGGGACTCTGAAATAGTAGATTCAAACTCTACCCACAACGCTATTTGGATATGGTCAGTGAATTTCCGTAGATATGTTATGTTCATATGTTGAACTAATCTGGAAAACATTAACAGGGGACTGCTGTTAATAATATAAAGTGTGCATTTAGAAGAATTCTAAATCTAAATCGTAGCAACAGATGAACGAGGCCACAGAAAAACCACGTTACCCTCGATAGAGAGAGGACTTAATTGAGGCCTGGAACACAAACTGCATGCGTGCGGCTAACATTCAGTCTGGTAACAGATCCCTTCACGAACAGAACATGAGAGAGAGAGTTCCTGTTCAGCCAGGGAACTCCAATTTACTCCAACCTGCTTTCCCATTAGGGCTGGTCAGCACACATTTTTACATTAACATTTAGGGCATTGAGCAGACGCGTTTATCCAAAGCGACTTACAATAAGTTAATTTGTCAGAAGAAAGAGAAACAATATATCCCTGTCGGAATGGTAAATATGTGCCAAGCAACTACATTTACTAGGTTAACCCCTTCCTCTGAGACAAGATAGCTAGGTTAAGACGCTACTCAATGCTAAGTAAATAATGTAAGTGCAAGGACGTAAAAGATACGATAAGTGCGTACATTATGACATAGTGACTCTGTGAAGATAACTACCTATAGCAAAACATCCGATGAGTATCCTACACCATTATCCCCTTCCCAGTGTAGACATATATGGGCATTAGTCCATATTGGAGATGTCAAGACAGGCCTGCAAACAGAAAAGCATTGTAACACTTAGATTTCTCAAATGATTTCATTTTCAGGTTCATTTTATATTCATAGTGTATAACATTAAACATTTTTTACGTAAAATATATATATTCTTTATACTTATTCTTTTTGTACTCGTCGTGGCTTACTTTTCATCCAGAGAAACCGCGTTAATTTGTGTTTGTTGACACTCTTTGCCTCTCCAATATGGCGGTGAAGTCGACGTATGGCAGCAGCGTGCCGAAGCGGTCAACGCTCCATCTACGTATAAACGTCAACACTTCCCAGGTCCCTCCTGCGCTCTGAGCATGCCCAGTGCGGACCCTTCAGACCCACCGCCGCGACTCATCCCTAGGACCGCGAGAAAGAAGCGGCCTCTTTTATTAGTTCCAACACATATCCTACCAGAAAGGCTTTATAGGCAGGGTGGTCCCTAGGAACAGTTAATAGCCCCTGGTGAGGCGCTGGGCGCCAGAAGGCATTACGCCTCCTGACGGGGAGCCCAGTAGAGAAACCAGACAAGAGGTGGTGGTGGAACGGGGCTTGTGGTCCTCGCTCCACACACACTTCCACGCCGACCCTGCGTGGGCGATGCTGGACTCCGGGGTCTGGGCTCCGGATACGGGCGGAGAGAAACGTGTGGTAACCCAGGCCCTGGGCCGTTTTGTGGTGGCTAAAGTTGCATTTCAGGTCAGCCATACAGAGTGTGCCTGCTGTCTCAAACAATGTGTTTGAGTTATAGTGCATTGTTTGAGGTTTGGCAGCGGCGCCGGCACTAGAACTGCGCAGCACATGGAGGAATGAAATCAGAGGAAGAGCCTGCCAGAATCTCCAATGTTTAATTCCCTGCATTTAGCAGCACATAAAAATGGCGGCCCATCAAAAGCAGACTGGGCAGTTTGCGTTTGGTTGCTTGCGGGATCCCTACTTGTGAGCAGCACCTTGGGATTTCACCTGACCTCGTTGGACCCGTGATGGGTCGGCCGGGGAACGCGGCACGCGGCCATGTAATCAGTGTGTTTGTACTACGACCTGATTGGTCAGGATGCAGGATGATGACATCAGATAAACTATGAGGCGCACAGGAGCCACCACAGGGAAACACACAAGGGTCGACGAATTCCCCGCTTAACAGCAGATCAGTTTTACGATGCGGCCAGAGCGAGAACCAACAAATGATTAAGTGATAAGCCAGTGTCATGTTTTGCTAATTTCCAACACAGCAACACACCCACTGAAACCCCAAGATTGCTCATTGACCAGACGGAAGCGCCAAAACATGCATGCGCACAGATGGATGTGTGCACGCATAAACTCTATACACACTTTAATCCCAAGGGGCCGTCAAAACACTTCCCTCAGATTCAGGCTTTTTTAGCTCGGCGGGACGGACTCATTTCCCATGAAAACGTATAGCCGTTTAAGTGACCTCACATCACCGCACGGCCAAAAAGAATGGGAAAATTACAACATAAACACAATACTGTGTTTGTCAAAATAAAGCGGCTTATATTTCAGCCCCGGCATAGTTGAATTTGACAGGCCTGGTCACATGTCACTTACTGAGCAATTTGCTCCATGCTGTGTAATTAGGGAAAGGAGGTGGGGAGGGGGGGGGGGGGGATTACTCAGAATATTCATCTATAGCATCAACACGGTCAACAAGGACCCCGCCATATGTGCTCGCTGAAGAAAGACCAACTGTGTGCCAGTAGGGGCCAGCAAAACAACATTCTTATGCTATGGCAATTAGCATACTTTCACATGGCCTGGAATGCTACGATAACATCCAGTTGTGTCCCCTGGGAGGACTTTGATCCTGATGCTGGCCACTGAGGCGGGGGGAGTCTCTCTCTCTCTCTCTCTCTCTCTCGCTCTCTCTCTCTCTCTATCGCTCTCTCTCTCTCTCTCTCTATCGCTCTCTCTCTCTCTCTCTCTCTCTCTCTCTCTCTCTCTCTCTCTCTCTCTCTCTCTCTCTCTCTCTCTCTCTCTCTCTCTCTCTCTCTCTCTCAGAGATAGAGTGTCATTCAGGAGCCTCATGGGCAGCTGTCAAGCAAACCCGTCACCCCCCATGCGTGACACGGTGTTGTTGTGAGCCGGTGGGTAGTGAGGGAGCGTCTGGGTTCTGGGGGGTCTGGTGGGGGACTAGTGGGGGTTCTGGGGTCTGGGGCGGGTCTGTGGGTTTGGGGGGGGAGGGGCTGGGGGGGGGTCTGCGGGGACAACAGAGTGGAACTGTGTCTCTGGTGGGGATGGTCGCGCCAGCCCGGGATTGATGGGGTGGTGGTGAGAGACGGAGATGTCAGGGAACAGACATGCATTCAGAGGGGGTCCCGCAAGCGCGGGCCTACTGGGGCGGGCTGGGGCCCGTCATCACCCCACGGCCCCGGCCTGGGTGGAGGAGGTCGGGGGGGTGGAGGACCTGGGGGGTGGCAGACTTAACCCCCCCCCCCCCCCCACACACACACACACACACACACACAAATACACACCACTGGGGTTTGTTATTCTGGTGGTCCAACCGCTTCTACTGGTCTGCACTATCCACGGGACGCTGGGAATCAATTCATTCTTTATGCTGCTGTGGTTAAAAAAACAACAACACTGTGCGTGCATGGGTTTGTATGCGTATGTGTATGTATGTGTGTGTGTGTGTGTATGTGCGCGTGGGCTATACCTGACACTCACACACCGTCATAGGGTCAATATGAGGGTTGTTCGTGTGTGTGTAGATGAAACAGAACCTAGCTGTGCTTGAGCTTAAAGGCCCGGAGATAATGGCGTATGGCTGCGTGCACTGTCTCTCTGAGGGGGACCGTGCTGAATCATGAAACAAGCCGATAAGGATCCGTTGGCCCCGGGTCGGACCAGGTACGCAGAGGTGAGAGCATACGTTAAAAGTTACGCACACATCCAATCGCTGCGTGATTCTGGGCTTCTCACACACCGCTAACAGCCTCAGCTAATGTGATAAAAAAACACTCCAGCCTCCGTCGCCAGACCAGATTTAACCATTCCTTGGCTGAAAACCAAAACTAAAATATGAATTTGTAAGTAGCAGCATTTTTTAATGCTTCTATGAGGTTGACCTCATGAGTGACTGCAGTGGGACAATATATCACATCGTAAGGGTGTATGGTTATATTTCTTGATGTCAGTAATGATGTGCACATCGACGTTTGCTTCTGTATCCATGGTTTCTGGTGTGTGTGCGTACGTGCGTGCGCGCATGCGTGTGTGTTTACGTGCATGCATGTGTGTCAGGGGGCCATTGGTGTTTTTTCATTGGCCCCCCTCCTCCCCTCTCTCCTCCCTCCTCCCCCCACCCCTCCAGAAAACGCTGCAGACGGACATGGCGTCAGATGAATCAGCCATTGTTTGGGGTGCATGTGGCAGACGCATCAGGTGACGGAGAACGGGGGGAGACAGCCCCTCTCGCCCTCCCCCTCCCCCACCAGGGAGCAGAGAAGTCGGGGGAACCCGAGTCACGTTCAAATAAATGCTTTCCTGTCCAAATTGACACCCTTCCGTTGCCCCGCCGCGGCATGGCCTTGGTTTACAGTAATTTAGAGTGTGGGTGGCACAGGAATGCGGCCCGGGACCGAGGCTTAAGGTACACTTATGATGACTTAAGGGGCTTGAAATTAAAGGCTGGGTTAGGAGGCGCTTCACGTTTCAGCGCTACGACAGATATTTACCTTTACCCTCACGCCGAGCGAATGATTATTCTAAATGAGGTGGAGGTGAATTATCATCAAACAATTTTCAGGCCTGCATTCTTTAGCCGTTTCTTCTTTCGCTGTTCTGGTAGATAGACCACTTTATGAGACGCATATTGTGTGCGTTTTCAATCTCCTCTGAGATCTTGTTGTTGTTCTGAAACGTTTCTAGTATCTAGACAGGGCTGTGTTCTATATCACTACCACCCCCCGCCCCCCACTCCCACCCCTCCAAATCGTCATTTATATGCTAATGCAGAAAATACTTTCCAGTAAGATTAAGGGGCATGGAATTGCCAGTTTTTTGCAGGGGTTAGCTGCAGGTTCCATTATTTTTACGAACAGCACTATGAATCCAAACCAAGCCAGGCCATTTGAACATCCCATTGAAGCCAGGCCAAATGCGATAAACCATCTGCATCTGTTGATCATTAAGAAAACAATAATCAGCCTCGTGGCACTGAAATGACCCAGCCGCACTGTGTGCACTGCGTATATATTTGAGCACTGGATCAAATTTGATATAGACTACAGCCTAGCATTAACCCTATTGGTCCTCAACAAGCTCAGATTGCCTTTGCAGTCCTGCTTTCACTCCCTCAGTTTTCAAATTGGGTTTGGTTTATATTTTTATTGTATTTTCCCCTAAATCAGGCTGAAAACAAATGCTTTTCTTAACTCAAGTTCCCATCGGCCCCTCCCGCAGGGGTGTCTGGACCCTCTGACCCCGGGAGAGCTTGTCAGCTCGATCAGAATATACTGGTCGAATGGAAGCAGATGACTGAGAAGAATTTAGCGTCAGCACTTGCTTGCTCGTTCCAAATATAACGGAACATTTGAGCATGGTAACGAACTTGCCCATTACCAAATGTCCCACAAAAGTCTGGATTTTGCAGAAACGTCAACAAAATCAGCGAAATTATGTGGCTGATTGAACGCTTGTTGATTTTATTTCTGAATTATGTGCAAGCTGCATCGTTTCAAGTATGACCACCAGGGGGTGGAAGGTGAGTCATATTTAACTCAGTTTGGAACTGCCCTCAACGCTTATTATGCCAATAGCACAGTAGCATACTTAATATGATAGCTGCGCCTTTTAATCAACATATAAAAACAGTGCTTTGAGTGAAGTTGCTCTACCCTCCTTTTAAGTTATAGGCGACTGGATTTACAAACAGGCTAATACATGGTATTATTTATGACTTTAAATACTAGTGTTTTGCATATGCATCAAAGGTTCAGAGCAGAGGAAAAATATATGAGACTGACAGCAGGTAGGGTCACGCCATGCTTCTAAGCAAAGATGGTGCCATGCCAATAGCTAATTGAAATCATTGAAATCATGTGCACATACATGTTCACACACATGTGCAAATACATGAGGCCAGACTTCAACTTCAACTGGAGGGATTTAATAAAAACCTGTGTCTACACATGGACTGCGGACACATGGTGTTCATCAAATACATAACACTCTTCCTGCTAAACGGTAATGGAATCCCACGGCACAGGGAAATTAAATACATGTCCATACGGATATGAACAAACCAACTGTCAGGAATCCTTCTCCATCAAATATGATCGGTCGCTCCTTCCACTTCCCCTAACACACTCTTCACCTTTTATGTTCGCCCCATCGACATTGTCAGCACTGTTTTGGAATTCCGTTCCTAATGTGAAAACCTTGCTTTAAGTTGATGGATCAGGAAGATCTGGAAAAGCGCTCAGCGTTGAGCCTGTGTCCGTCTGTACTGCCGAGGGCCAGGCCGGCGCGTGGAGGGGGAACGTGAGGAGGCCTTCGACACAACAAAGTGCTTATCTACGGCCCAAGCTAATGGGGCCGAGGGCAGATGAGCTGTGGCCACCGCTCAGATCTCCTCCGTCCAACCAGTGAACACAAAGAGGCCATTTTGTTTTTAGGGTTTGCTCATCCGTGCCTTCGGAGGAGTGAGTCCTGAGGGTAATGCGGCGCTCTTTGTTCTGTTTACATATGACTAGGGCTTATTCGAATGGACTTGAGGCCCAGGAACCCAACACTCCACTAGGAAAACAAGAAGCGTCCTGGCCGGTCGCCACGGACGCCGGAACAGTTTCCAGTGGAACAGTCTTCTCTGACTAAACCGCTCACCAGGAGGAATGAGTTGTTACAGCTGAGAACATCCTCGCAAAAGACCCAGAACCGTCCGCACAGTCTCCAACTGTGGAAGACAAGAGGACACCCGGGCTTCCATCGGGCTGTATCAGAGACAGAGACAGAGCCAAAAGTGTGGTGTGTGTGTGTGTGTGAAACGGACCTATTGTCAGATGTCCTAGACATGACTCAATAGCCACCCTCACAAAGAGAAGAGGGAAATTTTAGAAAGAACACAGAGAGCCTTCCATGTTTTGTTTTACCACCGCTCATCTGCGGACACCGGGACCCTCAGGCAGCAGCGAATCCTCCACAGACCACTAATGGTCGCCCTCAAACACTTCATCATTGACTTGAAGAGAGAGACGCAACAATGTTGCTCCACAGGCCAATAAAATACGGTATTGACTGTGAGTGTGGCATTCACAGTGTGACCTTGGAATGGGAGGGAACACAGATCAGGACTTGGGTACACAACGGTGAACTCTGATAGTGGAACCTGCAGAGTGATCGATGTACCGGCTGACATATGCAGGCCTGACTGACTGACTGGGAGATGGATTGCTGGAGAGGCAGTCCTGTTGTTTTAGCTCCTGGAGAGGGAGAGCGAGAGCAAGAGCGAGAGCGAGAGCGAGAGCGAGCAATCCTGACACATGCGTGAACTTGTTTTTTAAACCTCAGACTCACGTCAGCCTCCAAGCGTCTCTCAATGTAATCCTGAAGGTAATCTCTATAATGCATATCTGGGCGGAGCCAACCAATAGGAGGACTCCAATTGCCTGTTCTAGGTGAAGACGGTAATCACCTGTCGAGAGACTACGCACACACACACATGGCGGGTATCCAAAGGTTACCGGAGTGGGCGCAATGCATCTTCACCTCAGCAAGTGTTCACGTGTGTCCTAGGATCATGGCTATGTGTGTATCGGCTGTATTTATACAGTAGATTAATATTGTTTATGTAACAACTGGAGTCGGGGATTTGGCACAAATGTATAGGAAGCAAGCTGGATAATAAATAACAAGTAAATCAATAGAATATGTTGAATGTTGTCAAACACACACCCAGCCACACAAAACTGACTCGGAGTCTCTCTCTCTCTCTCTCTCTCTCTCTCTCTCTCTCTCTCTCTCTCTCTCTCTCTCTCTCTCTCTCTCTCTCCCCCCCTCCCTCCCTCCCCTCTCTCTCTCTCTCTCCTCTCTCTCTCTCTCTCTCTCTCTCTCTCTCTCTCTCTCTCTCTCTCTCTCTCTCTCTCTCTCTCTCTCTCTCTCTCTCTCTCTCTCTCTCTCTCTCTCTCTCAAATTACGTCCCTGGAGGGCTTGAGGTCAGCGATAGGGCAACTCTTCCTCGTCAAAACAGATCCAATCCTCCAACGCTTTACGTTACAAACCGCTGGCGATGGGAAAACCAAGCAAGCCCCATCCCCACTAAGAGCTGCTGTCAGAATCTCCAAGACACCCCAATATACCTTTTCCCCTTGAGCTTTTCCCACTCAAACTGTACATCTGCTCGACAGAGAACGCCAATATCAACACTATTCCACTAATACTATCCCACTATTCCTATTCCACTATTCCAACGGAAAATCCAATCAAGGTAATTTTTGGCTGAGGACGTTTCAATCAATAATCTCCCAGATCCCACTCTCCTTTACAAAGCCTGCAACACAACACAGCCTACACCTAGTGATCCACTGATATCTCACTCTCCTTATGAAGCCTGCAACCCAACACAACACAACCTACACCTAGTGATCAATTATATCGCACTCTCCTCATGAGGCCTAGAACACAACACAACCTAGACTTAATGATCCGCTGAGATCCCACTCCCCTTACAATGCCTGCAATACAACACAACCTACACCTAGTAATCCACTGACATCCCACTCTGTCTTCTCCCCGAAACGCCTGACCCGTCCCAGCCCGGAAATATGACGCAACGAAGAAGATCTCTCTCTCATTGTATTGCATCGCTGTCTTGCCGAAGGACTACTCAGACAATTGGGGAGCATGGGAAGCTAAGTCGCACCAGGCAATCGAACCGGCGAGTCGTTCTCCTTTCCCCGCTGAGCCCCAGCCAAGGCGCAGAGACCCGCTGAGCTCTCCATGGGAGGGCTCCATATAGGAGCGGCCTCGCTGAGCCGCAGGGACCAGGACGCTGAGTGGATTTGCATGTTTACAGTTTATTGTTTTATTTCCGCACACGCGGTTTGAGTTAGCGACAACGTGCGCATCGTTTACGTTGAGCCGCTGCCCGGGTCTTTCTGAGGGCCAGTAGGAGTCAGGATCTGGCTCCTCGGCTCCATGTTGTATCTGGCTGCGCTCAGCTGGCCTGATATATCACAGCTGGGATCCATCTGACTCTCTCTCTCTCTCTCTCTCTCTCTCTCTCTCTCTCTCTCTCTCTCTCTCTCTCTCTCTCTCTCTCTCTCTCAATAATACTAGAGACTATAGACCTAGCCTTGCACGGTGGCGAGATGACACGAACGATGACAGTGGGGGGTCCAACATGCAACAGGAGTTAGCGCAGGAATTTGAGAAACTGTAGAAGGATTTTTCGCTTTGGCCCGCAGTCCAAGAGAGCGGCTTAAAGTCAGCTCTTTGGGTTTCGTTGACGGGAGCCATCTCCTATCCAGAGGACAGCCTGGTCCAGGTACTAAAACCCTGGAGAAATATGTGGAGATAAAAGACACCATCCACTTGATGGGTCTTTCTGTTGCAAAGCCAGCTAGGAGTTTAGCCTGCATGACGGTGATAAATAGGCTGTCAGCAGAGTTCTCCATAGACAGCCATTGTAGTCTTAGGCTGTGCCATTACAATGTCTCTTGAATTTCTGGTCTGTTCAGCATCTAAGAAAGATGAAAACATATAAGCTTCTAAACAGAGAAAGCACCCTTCGTTGCCTCGAATGATCCTGCAAGATATTGTATAACACCAATACCCGTGCTCTTTGGTGGTTACAGCAGTATCTTGATGGACGGCAGTCCATTCCAACACATACATGTGCAAGGCAGTCTGACAAATCACTTTAGATTCATATCCAAAGTCTGATGGCTGACAAACCCAAAGTCTGAGTGAAAGGAGTGTTTGACTTTCTTTCTCTTCTTAGTCAACCAGTAGTAGGAAGCTGTATAAAGTGTCTATAAAAGTTTTAAATCAACACCGTATGGACTAGCATATTTAGAAATACACATATAAAAATTCCCTTCTGGAAGCTCACTTTTCAAATTAGTTATCGTTTTTGTCTCCCCCACGAAGTTCTGCTATAACCAAGTAGGACTGCCGGATCCCAGATTAAGTGCAAAGAGGCCGAGGTTTCATGAATGTGTTAAACTCTAATAAACCCCAGCATGGTAGCACTTAGTAGTGAGACTGGAGATCCAACAAATAATGTGAAAACAATTAGCCTTTTCAAATTACCAAAACATTATTCCCACAGGTACAGTAACATAATGAATAGTTAATACCCACAGGGGCTGCATATCACATCCCCAGTTCAACCACGTGTCAGGCCCCCAACACGCCACGACAAACACGGTGGTTCCAATTAAATCGACCGCACATCACTTTCTCTCTCTGATAAACACATCACCACTGCTGTTTCTTCTAGAGTAGCTGAAGGAGAGAGGAGGAGAGAGGAGAGGACGGAGACAGGAGGACAGAGGAGGAGAGAGGAGGGAGACAGGAGTAAGACAGGTGGAGGGAGGAGGAGAGACGAGAAGAGGAGGAAAGAGGAGGAGAGATGAGGGCAGAGGAGATGAGATGAGAGAGGAGGAGAGAGGGTGGGAGAGGAGAATAGATGAGAGAGTAGAAGACCGAGAGGAGGAGAGAGAGAAGGGAGAGATGGGAGAGGAGGGATAAGAGGAGACAGGGAGGAGTGAGAGAGGAAGCAGAAGAGGACAAAAGAAGAGACAAGAGCCTGAAGAGACAGGAGGAATGAGGAGGAGAGAGGAGCCGCACGCCTTTGGGCCTTGTCCATGCAGACAACTTCAGCCATCGTCGTCGGTTTTCTTCTCTGTGGAAAACCCCCGGGTAATTGCTGCCATGTGCGGGCCCCCCCCCTCCAAACTATACACTAGAATAACAACATGGGGAAGGGTCCGTGTTATTGCGTCGCTTGTCATAATCTTCAAAGGCGGACACTCCAGCCTGTCTGGGAGACACTCCACGCTGCAGACCATCTGCACTGTTTTCATATGTCACCTGGAGTCACCGTCTCTCTCCTGTGATCACACACACACAAACACACATACACACACACACACACACAGACGCACACGAAAAAACAAAAGCTTCATATACACACACACAAGCACGCTTACACACATACACTCTTCATATCTACACACACGCTCTTCATATAAACACAGCCTTAATATCTATACACACACACACACACTTCCTATCTACAAACACACACAAACACTCCATACACAATTCATATATACATGCCACAAAAGGGCTCACACACGCATACATAGACACAAACCATATGTACACAAACACACAACAGTATTATATATACACATCGTACTGTGTGTGCAACACAGACACACACATACACACATGAACACACACTCTTCATATCTACACATATCAAACTGTGTATGCACACACACAGACACACACTTATATAAATGCACGCACAGCAATCACACACACACTCCATTCATAAACCTCCTGAACACACACACTTGCAACGACACGTTGATATAAACAAAGCGGAGTCTCTCAGTTTAAGTTTTCAAGACAGTTATTTTTTGCCGGGTTCAGGTGACAGACGCCCGCGGAGTCAGTGGAAGAAGAGCTTTGAGGAACAGAACTGAGTAACCGTGGAAACAGGAAGAGTCTGCTGACCTCCAGCGTGACCCAAGCCACAAGCAGCGAGGCCTCCGTGCACGACCATCCGGCTGCAGACCCGGCATGTGCGTTTCATCTGACACAGGTCCCATGCGATCCGGCATGAACGCATAGGATGATAACGCATACCAGACTGTGAACCTACAAGTCCGGATCTCCATCCCCAGCCCTGATATGTAGCCCGGGGGGATGTTGTCGACGGCTGCCAATGCTACAAACCATTGATATCCGGGAAAGAGCAAATATTCTACATAATATTTGCACTCAGTGAATCTGGCCGTAGCTCCGGCGATGCAAGTTTGTACACATTCTGCATTACAGAGTGGGTTCAACCAGGGCCACGCGCTCACTTGATTTGTCAAACTAGCTCGGCCTTGAAACCCCAGTAGGCTGGTCTTGCTCTGCACACGTTCTGAAAAGAAAATGTAGAAAATACAAACATGCGGGGTTCAACACCAACAAATACACACATGCAGATGGATCCTATTAGACACCTTTGACTGTTGCATCCAGCCCAGCTCGCTGTAACACACAGCCCAGACGGACAGGTCTTTACAGCGCTCTAACCATGGATGTGGTACGGCTTACCCTATGGATGTCACCCCGGGTTTGGGTTCAGATCAGACTGCCAAGAGCCCCATTGACTGACGTTAATCCAGATTAGAGACCAGGGCCAAGATGAAGAAATCGAAGCAGAGGTTTGTTGGACCATCGGGGAGGTTTTGATACGGGGAAGTTTGGCTATTGCGTAAGATGCAATAACATGCCAAACATTTTGAACACAAAATGTGGGGACCAGTGGCATAATAAGACAGGAAGAGGCAGGACTCATAAACAGTACAAAACAACACAGTACAACAGTCGGCCATGTTATGAATTCCATGTGCATCGACCGAATTAAACTGGAACCGTGACTTCAACATGGCAAAGATTCCTCGCTGCGCATCGTAATCCTCAACGTTAAAGGAAAATCCAGTTTTGAATGTTTGAACCCTGGCAGGAAGCCCATTTTGGTCAGTGACGATGATGAGATCCTTCACCTACACTCTTACAAGTCCAGTTCTGCAATAGCGTGTGTCCTTACTAATTGCCTGGCTAAGAGTCTAAATGGGACCCCACAGGGGATAAGAGCTTGACCGGACATCAATGTCCTCACATGGCAGCTGACTCTATTTGGGTGTTTTTTTCGTTTGGGAGAGATTTAATTGGCTTGGGTTTTTGTGCGCACTTGTGTAGTGTGTGACTCTTGTTCCGACCTTTCTATTTCATAAGCTGCCATGAAAATACCATAAATATGAAAGCTACACCAGCTTGGCTTCTTTAACCCCCACCCCACCATTGGGAGCCATTTAAGACAACTGTTTTTTCTGCACAATTATAAGTGGGAAAATCACTATGAAAAGGCTGTTTCAGAACCCAGATCTGGCGCTAATATAGTGTGGTTTTGACTGGGTAAACCCGATAGATGGTAACTATCCAATTGGTTTCCACTTTGACAATTACAGACACTGTTGACGCACTCCACTCTGTGACGTCTGCCAATGACAGATCACAGCACTTATAGGGCTTAAGCAAATGGTCCTCGTCTTTATCATACAGTCTTCTCATCACTTACACCCATCATGTCAAGTGAGGTTCAATCATTCATTCACATGGAAAGGCGCACATGCACACACACACACACACACACACACACACACACACACACACACACACACACACACACACACACACACATACAAACACACACACACACACACACACACACACACACAGACACACACCGTAGGAGCAAGGCCTATTTTTTCGTCTTTTAATGAGACAAGCAGACGTTTACGAGCATCAACTCATTAGGGCGATTGGCGAGAGGAGCTGAGATCGGCCGAGGCTAAGTGAGACTATCCACTCCGAGTCCACAATGGCTCTGATGCGTCTGCCCAGGGCCAGGCTTGTATCCTGATCTTGTTATGTGCGGCGTTCTTAAAACGACCGGCTCCACGCTTATTCTTTTTACATCTGTCTGTCTGTCTGTCTGTCTATATTCTCACGTTTCTCTCCCTGTGTCCCTATTTGTATGTAGCCGGCGTGCACATTTTCTAGCCACCCTACATGGTTTCTCTAGCCACCGTGCACTGTTTCTAGCCATTGTGCAGTTTTTCTAGCCACTGTGCACTGTTTCTAGCACCGTGCAGTTTTTCTAACCGCGTGCACTGTTTCTAGCCACCGTGCAAAGTTCTTCTAGCCACCATGCACAGTTTCTAGAAACCGTGCACTGTTTCTAGCCACCGTGCACAGTTTCTAGCCACCGTGCACTGTTTCTAGCAAACCGTGCACGGTATATAGCCAACGTGCAGTTTCTAGCCATAATGCACAGTTCTTCTAGCCACCGTGCACGATTTCTAGCCAGCGTGTACAGTTTATCTAGCCACCATGTACGTTTTTTCCAGCCACCGTGCAGTTTCTAGCTCCCGTGCACAGTTTCTATCCCCGTGCACAGTTTCTAGCCAACGTGCAGTTTTCTAGCCACCGTGCACTGTTTATAGCTACCGTGCACAGTTTTCTAGCCCCATCCAAAGTTTTTCTAGCCCCAATGCACAGTTTTTCTATTCACGTGCATATTTTTTCTAAACCCGTGCACATTTTTTCTAACCAGCGTGCACTGTTTTTCTAGCCACCGTGCACGGTTCTTCTAGCCCCCGTGCACAGTTTTTCTAGCCACCGTGCACGTAGCAGCTATGTCGATTATGTCGTCCTAGCCCCTGTGATCCTCCAGCATCGCCACTGATTCCATCGCCTAGCGTGGCCAAGTTACCCCCCATTGTGTCGTGAGAAACTCTGCTTCGAGCCGTTACCTCAACGCACTCCATGGAAGCTCATCTGAGTGATTTCTATTCCTCTCACTTTCTCACCCCCCGCCTACTCCCTCCTTCCCTCCCTCCCTCCCTCCCTCCCCCCCTGCTCTTTCCACCGTTTGGAATCTTCCTCAGAGTTTACTGAGGCCATATTGATCCAATCCATGTGGGTATAACTGTGTTTATGTTAAGGAGAGGTGACGTCATTAGGCAGGGCATATGGATCCATACTGAAGGCAGACAGCAGCTGTCACACACTGCCTGCTGATACAGAGTTAATAACATGGTGGAGCATGAGAAGGGACTCCACTGGCTGTAGACAGGGCCAGGTGCGCTCGTCAAGCAGTCAGATAACAATGGAATGAGTGGATCTTCCTGCGTGGCTGGAACCCACCTGACTCGGAATTCCTTCTGCAGGGGAGGAGGGGGAAATAAGGAAGCCATTGTTCCCATACCTTCCCCCAATAAAAATAGTAGCCTCTCCCGCTCGCTCTCTCTCTCTCCAGTCTGCTCTCAGGCTGGACCAAGACGTTCGTCAATGCCAATAACTCCGTCGGAGTCAGAGTGTCCTCGTCCCCCTTTCTCTGTACCTTTGCCCTTGTCTTCCTCTGTTTAGTGTTTGTTCTCTCACCTCAGGGGCCATTCACACACAATCATTTCGCGGGCCGTGAAACGTGAGGAGCGCAGCGCTGGCTTTTTGGTTCCAAAAGCAGAACAGCATGCTGAGCGTTTCTTAGTTTAAGATGACCGTAGAATATCTACACCTAAACACACAATACCATGGCGTTGCCTCACTTTTTTTTATTGAGTTGACATTGTTTCAGATCGGGGGATCTGCCAGAAACAGCAGATGCTTAAAGTGGAAAAAAACCAAGGCGGTCACCATCGCAAAAATCTGAGAACAAAACGCTTGGCTCCCATTGCCAACGACGACCAAACCGTCGCCCCCTGCTGGTCAGACGCTGCATGTGTGACCGGGGCCTCACCCTCACTGAAACTTTCAAACTTGACCTTTTGCTCTTTTCTTCGGCTCTCCCTCTTTTCTTCTTTTTCCTCTCCGACTCCCACTACTGACCACTGCTGTGATTAGATCAACCCATTTCATGGCCAGCTGTGATTGGCTTCAGGCAGGTCAGACGTGGTCAGGCACCCCTCACTGACCGCAGCCCAGTGATGCATTTCACAGACGTGGTCATCACACATGAGGGAGGGTCAGATGTCTATGGGCCCCACCAAACCCCCTTGACTATGGGAGCAGAGTGCACATGTAGGTTATGAAACCAGTGCCACTTCTGATCAATCAGGAACCTCTTCCTTCTCTCTTTACTATTAAGACGTTTATTTCATTCCTTCTTTTTTTAATGGATGGCTGCTAGATATTGAAAAAAAGAAAATCTAAAACAAAGAAATATGATATGACGTATCTCGGAATATTAAGTCAGCCGATTCTTTCCACATTAGCTTAGGGTATTAGAACCTACTTTCACCTTATTTTAATGCGTACCGCATGGTTGTCAACCGAAATTATTGTTTCATTAAAAAGTTATTAAAGGGGTTATTAAAATGAGAATGTTCAGGAGCGTAAATTACTCACTTGATGTCCGCGTTGGTCTAGTGCTTTTCTGTCAGGGTTTTGGCCCGGCTTTCAATCATCCAACATGACGGCGCCATTAAATTATGTTTTATAAAACGGGCTCTATCTGAGGCCTACTGGATGATATCACAGCCATAGCCTAACGCAGGGCTGTGCTTCCTAAAGCCCTAAAAATGGATACATTCCTCTCCTATTGCTGCGCTGACAGCGGGCCCGAGACCTGTCGGAGCACAGATGGCAACATAAAAAGGAGGAATTGTTTTCGTACCTCACCGAGATCACGCTGTAAAAGCAGTTCAGATTGGGGACCACGGACGGAAAAAGTGAGTGAAGCATAACTGGCAGTCGTCCAGATGGCACATCGCTCGCGATGGTTGAACTGGCGGAGCCCGGGTCTCCAAACGAAGGTTGAACAAGTTCAAACACACATACGAGGACGGATTAGCCATATTGCAAACACAACGCGGCTGCTTTTCAATCAAGAGTCAACACTGCCGTGCATGTTTCATCAGCTAAAACAGCATCGCAAAATAGCACATCTGACTCACGGCCAACGCTTGGATAAATCTGCTGTGGTTCCGTGCCCAGAAGGGATAGTTATCGTGATGATGTCACAGAGGGGACAGGAGAGCAGTCGAGGAACAGCGGGGCGTCTCGTAGAAACTGGGCCTCAGGACAACACACCGAAGACGTTCACACAGGTTCTGAGTACGAGCTCTTGTACGTATACGTCTCTTCTCGGAGAGAGAGGTACTTCAGGCATTTCCAGGCGAAGTTCAATCTGTGAGATATCAGGGTTCACATTCAGATGAACAAGCCCCCTCCAGTATGCTATATGTCCAGCTTTCCAACCCCTTTCATTCTATTTGCATCAAGCCACAAATAATTAGGTTTGGATATTGGTTCCGTCGCGCAACACAATGAACAATGGATTAACAAAATCGACAGGTGTATATCATGACATACAGTTGTGGAAGAGTGTCTTCATTTCTAAAAAAAGACACATGAGATTTTATATTCCTGAAGACACGGCTTTACCTCACTGGGCAGCAGACCCAAATCGGACCATCAGAGAGAGAGAGCCCTGCAGTCCAGTGGGACTGGGCGAGAGAGAGCCCTGCAGTCCAGTGGGTTGTGGAGAGAAAGAGAGAGAGAGAGAGAGCCCTGAAGCCCAGTGTGTCTTGGGCAAGAGAGAGAGAGAGAGAGATAGGAGAGAGAGAGAGAGAGAGAGAGAGAGAGAGAGAGAGAGAGAGAGAGAGCCCTCAGCCCAGTCCGTCTGGTAGAGAGAGAGAGAGAGAGAGAGAGAGAGAGAGAGAGAGAGAGAGAGAGAGAGAGAGAGCCCTCAGCCCAGTGTGTCTGGGAGAGAGAGAGAGACCTGGGCGAGAGACCTGCAGCCCAGTGTGTCTGGGAGAGAGAGCCCTACAGCCCAGTGGGTTTAGGGAGAGAGAGCCCTACAGCCCAGTGGTTCTGGAGAGAGAGAGCAGCTGAGATCTGGAGGCTGATACAGAGAGAGAGGAAGGCTCGAGAGGGGGTGAGGAGGGGGAGAGAGGGCACTCCTGCAGGAGAGAGAGAGTGCAGGTCTCTCGTAAATTCGGTTTTTGTAATCATTGATTAGTTTGAAGATAAGGTGGCACTTTCTTAATCCCAGACGGGAAATGATGGGAGTTACAGCAGAAAGTAACTGACAGAAGTGAAAATATCAAAAATAAATAAAAAGAGTAACTAAGTTAAAACGAAACGATATGTTGGTAGAATTGTTATTGTGAACGCAAATAATAACAATAACAGCATTGTACTGAATAGCATTGTACTGAATCATTGTGTGTGTGTGTGTGTGTGTGTGTGTGTGTGTGTGTGTGTGTGTGTGTGTGTGTGTGTGTGTGGTGTGGTGTGTGTGTGTGTGTTGTGTGTGTGTGTGTGTGTGTGTGTGTGTGTGTGTGTGTGTGTGTGTGTTTGTGTGCGATTCACAATGTGCTATCATGTTTATAGTTTATAGTCTTACAACTATCCTTACGAACCAGGTTCACATCACAGAACTTCTAAAGCACATTCAAGATGCTCACAACACTCAAAACGTCAAAGAGCGAATAAGAGACCGCTCTGCATGCGGGCGGAGCTAAAACGAACCCCTCCTCCTCCACAGCCCAGCCGTAATACGACGGCTTCGACCGCGGGTAGCGAGACGTGACAGCCGCGGACCCCCCTAAAACCACCGGGTCCTGCAGGCGTTACAATCCGAGCTCGCACGTGTACGTTCCCTAATTCTCCCGCCTCCGCCCCGCCATGTGAGCAGCCTTCACACGCCGACGCACCCTGAAAGAAACCCGCTCCGGGAGGACCCAGCGGCCGGGCGCTGCGTCGGCCCGTCAGGGTTCGCAGAAGGGCCGACCCCGACGCTGACTGGAGTGAACTTGACAATGACGGCTTCATGACAGGCTTGGTATTCAGTCCCCCCCACCCCCACCCACCCACCCCACATACTCGGTCCCTGATCCTCTCATTCCAGGTGGCGATGGATGAGCGGATCAGGGCGTGGCGCATTAGGGTCTCGTATATGTATGAACACCAGCCTCTCCCACGCTGGTTGAGGTTAGATGAGGAGATCTGAAGGGATGATATAACCCTCGATATGTGCTGAATGTCTACCCCCTGGTGGACAAACACTGCGTTGCTCTTTGTTTGTGTGTGTGTGTGTGTGTGTGTGTGTGTGTGTGTGTGTGTGTGTGTGTGTGTGTGTGTGTGGTGTGTGTGTGTGTGTGTGTGTGTGTGTGTGTGTGTGTGTGTGTGTGTGTGTGAGTGTGTGAGTGTGTGTGTGGGGGTGGGTGTGTGTGCAAAGTCAGACATACAATCTAACACATAGGCAGATGCAGATCATCACATGTTATCACAAGTCTAGAATCTGAGCTCTAAATGTCTGTGTGATCATTTTACGCTTGCGTAAAATGTCAAATCGACCAAGGATGAACGGCGTTGCTTTCAGTCACACAATTCCTCATTTGAAATTCTTGAATTCCACAGTGTTTGCCTTCACTCTTCTGGCTGTGGGCGAGAAGTGTCACACAACATCTCCATTAAACCCAGAGAGAGACGCCCTGCACGCAGTAAAACCTGTGAACCCCCTCATTGACAGAGAAGCTTTTGACTTGCTCTCTCTCTCTCTCTCTCTCTCTCTCTCTCTCTCTCCTCTCTCTCTCTCTCTCTCTCTCTCTCTCTCTCTCTCTCTCTCTCTCTCTCTTCTCTCTCTCTCTATCTCTCTCTCCTCTCTCTCTCTCTCTCTCTCTCTCTCTCTCTCTCTCTCTCTCTCTCTCTCTCTCTCTCTCTCTCTCTCTCTCTCTCTCTCTCTCTCCCCCCACCCCAGGCGGTGTATTATGAGGGCCCACAGACGTGTGATATTGATCTTGGAGCGGGGGGTTCAGCCCCTCTGCCACGGTGGCAGTGGCCCAACGCTCAGGCCTTGCTTCTGGTAAACTTCCCTTTCCAACGGGATGTATTGCCTTTATTTCCTTCTATAGTTTACACTGCTGCGGTTTCGCTGAAAATAGTCAGTTTGCTCTTCTCCTCGGGTTTGTCCTGGCATGCAGGGCGGAAAGCCTTACTCCAGACGGTCTGTCTGTCTGTCTGTTGCCCATTTAGATAATTGACAGTAAAAAACGATTCCTATGGAAGGAGATAGCAGATCCGCCTAAACATCAATAGCATCAAACGAACCGGAAATATCAACATCAAGGTTTTTGGAAAACGTACACTGAGTGTGTGTGTGTGTGTGTGTGTGTGTGTGTGTGTGTGTGTGTGTGTGTGTGTGTGTGTGTGTGTGTGTGTGTGTGTGTGTGTGTGTGTGTGTGTGTGTGTGTGTGTGTGTGTGTGTGTGTGTGTGTGTGTGTGTGTGTCTGGTCTGAATGGGCTAGATATCAAATCTTGCTGCTGTTCGACCCCTGTCTGAGATGCCCGCAGATCATTTCTTTGGTATTCGCTGCCGTGTATGTTATTGTTGGTGGTGGAGCCACCTTGCCATCATTACAAGGGGTATAAACATGCTGTTTGTGCCACTGCATCAGCCCCCTCCCCACTGTCAAACAAGGTCACCGTGCAGGAGCCTCACTCCTCTAGGGCTCCACCATATAAACCTGGCGGGGGGGGTTATCAGGTTTATTGGGATGTGAGGGGCGTTCGGGCTGGGGTGGGGGGGGGACAGGTGGGCGAGGAGAAGCTGCCATCGTTCCCACTCTCCACAAGTCGACCGTCTGCGATCATCGTTAAGCATGTCTATCAAAGCCGGTGTTTAGGGAGTCTAGACACGGTAGGAGTGGAGGGAGAGAGAGAGAGAGAGGTGCACACGACGGAATCTGATGTAGTGTAGAGTTCTCTGGTTAACCACATTTGAGAGCTGCACTGTCATTTGGGACCATAAATCTACCGTCTACCTGAAGAAGTGTGGGAGATAAAAGTTCCTCTTGATCTGCTGGTGAGCCCTGCAGTAAGGTGGCAGCAGCACAATAAATCATGGAGCAGGAGAAGCAATTCAACCAGTGATGCACATAACTCCTGTCTGTGGTCGGTGTGTTCCGATGCGTCTGTGCTGTTCTGTATGTTCTGATGTGTCTGTCCTGCTGGTCGTAGTGTTCCGATGTGTCTGTGCTGGTCAGGGTGTTCCGATGTGTCTGTACTGTTCCCTGTGTTTCGATGTGTCTGTGCTGCTGGTCGGTGTGTTCCAATGTGTCTGTGCTTGAGTGCACTGTCAATTGACTGAACTTTCCTCTGTCTCCTAGATAAAAGAGGAGGGGAATCGGCAGAGACCTCAAGTTTGTGCCGATATGTATTCTGCGATTTATTTCATCTTTTGTGTTGTTTGATGTATAAGCGGAAAGTAATCTCCAGGTCCAGTGGTGTCTGCCACAGTTTTTTTTGACAAATTTTCCAAACAGAACAGAACGTAGTTCAACCTAAACACAAACACACTGTATGAACTGTTCTCGGTTTGCCGTTGTTCTTTTTTCAAAGCAAACACTGCATGTGGTTGCACAGAGCTAATAACTCCCGGAGATATCTGGTCACGTCAGAATGCTTCACGCTGTGGCTATGGTTTTCTTCCTACCGAAGCCCAAACGTTATTACCCACTTGAGCTGGCCAGGTGGCGAGACCGAGACGGTACCACGGCTCTCCCATGGTACCAGACCTCAGCCAGACACTCCGCTCTGCAGGGGCTCCAGTGATGCCTGGAAAAAATTAGGCCTCCCAACGTATTATCAAATTAATTACCGATGGGGTTTTATCGGTCAGTGAGAGGACAAGAATACATGAATAAATGTAATGTAAAAGGAAAAAGTTAAAACACGTGAATTACAACGTTGCCTTGAGGGTTA
>NC_079420.1:8623810-8661310 GCF_026213295.1 Gadus chalcogrammus
TACACACTATGGACAGTACACACTCAATACTCTGCACACATGAAGCACTCACATTCACCTCCACGGCTGGGCCCACAGCTGGACCTGCTGTAGAAATATCAGTCCATTCCAAACGTCCACTGTGTTGTGGTAACACGCTAATAGGGTCACAAATTAAGCATTTCCTGTGAAAAGGAGTCATTTCCTGGGCCCAAATCTGTGGCCATCGCTCTTCAACTTCCTCCATGCCAATTGCACCAATTACAAATTTTACCTCCCTGGCTACGAGCTCTGGTGGCCAGTGCGTTGGCTCAGGACAGAGACACAGCTGAGGATCAACGCTAGGAAACAGCAGCAACTACCTGGTAGCAATTTAGCCAAGTCAAACTAATCACGGTGTAATCAAACAACATGCCTGAGGGATCACCAAACCTGATTGCCAATATGATTGGCCCACAGGGAGGAGCTCGATCAATTCAGGTTTTTAGTTGGCCAAAAACCGTATTCCTCACGGAACGACACAGCCTGGATATCACCTCCCCCTAGTGGCCACACGGTGAACGGCAGGCTGGTACGTCCCACGGCTCAGATCGCTCTCTCTCAGAGTTCCATTCCAGTGACTTGTGGGATTACAGCGCTCTGGGGAGCTCTCTGAGGGTGGACATGATGAGAGTGTGTGAGACGGTCCAGCCTGGGCCTAATCCAACAAAGTGCCCTATTAAAAAGTCCTCCAGCGCGGATCAATTTACAGGATTTCATTTGATTTAAACTGGTCATTCAAGAACACAAGCCAGCCGAAGTTTGAGGGTCAAAGTGTCACCAGAGCAGCGATATCATTACGTAAAAGCAGTGTTGGCAGCAGGAATACTGGACAGATAAGCGGGATATGGAGATGTTATATGAAACCCTAAATCAAGCCAGGGGGAGACATGTTTCCATTCCCAGAACTTGTTTTAGGATATGTTTCTCGGTGTTGGCTGAGCGTGTATATCCAAACACAACAATGCAGACCCTGCTGACCCCCCAATCTCTATTCTCTATCTGTCCTGTGTGTGTGTGTGTGTGTGTGTGTGTGTGTGTGTGTGTGTGTGTGTGTGTGTGTGTGTGTGTGTGTGTGTGTGTGTGTGTGTGTGTGTGTGTGTGTGTGTGTGTGTGTGTGTGTGTGTGTGCAGCGCATGCATATTTGCATGCATGCGTGCGTGTGTGCGCATGCATATGTGTAAGGTTGGGTTATCTGTGTGCGTGTGTTTGTCTGCATGCATATGTGTGTGTGTGTGTGTGTGTGTGTATGCAGTGGTTGTTTGTCTGTCTGTGTGTGCATGCATATGATTGTTTATGCATTGGTTGTATGTGTGTGCATGCATGTGTGCGTGTGGATGCAGTGGTTTTTCTGTGTGCATGTGCGTGTGTGCGCACACATACGTCTGTGTGTGTGTGTGTGTGTGTGTGTGTGTGTGTGTGTGTGTGTGTGTGTGTGTGTGTGTGTGTGTGTGTGTGTGTGTGTGTGTGTGTGTGTGTGTGTGTGTGTGTGTGTATGCAGTGGTTGCCTGTGTCCATGTGCGTGTATGTGTGCATGCATAAGAGTGTGTATGCATTGGTCGTCTGTGTGGGTGTGAATGTCTGCTGTGCATGCATGCATGTGTGTGCATTCTTTGTGTGTGTGTGTGTGTGTGTGTGTGTGTGTGTGTGTGTGTGTGTGTGTGTGTGTGTGTGTGTGTGTGTGTGTGTGTGTGTTAGTGCGGGTGTGTGTTTATGTTAACAACCATCAGCGTCAACACCGTCGTTGCTTTGTTGTTGTTTTGTCGTTGTCTCGCTGCCGGTCCTTTTACCCTCTTAAAACATTTCCACTTACTTGATACTCGGCGCTAAAGAGCTGTCCTCCTCGGCCACGCCCTCCTATAAAGACACAGAGACAGAGAGCACACGGTGAGACGGGGAGACGGATCAGAGACGCAGCGAACGCCGTCTATAAAAACCCGCGCACACCACCGCAGGCTCACCGACGGAGACGGGCGGCGGTGTCATGTCCTCACACATCACTTAAAGGGGGCTGCGCGGTGAGGGCGGAGCAGCAGGGCCCACAGCGAGCCCCGCCCTGCCGCTTGGAGGGCAGCCAATCACCACACTACACAGCTGGAGGGCAATCAGTGGCCGCGAACGAACCCCGCAGATGCCTGAGAAGCGCCATGTAAAGAGAGGCTGCGGAAACCCCCCCCCCGGAGTACCACCCTAACGGTCTCCCCGGGGAGCGGCCCTCGGAGATCCCCGGCTTCCCGTGATACCATAATCCAAACTTAAACTCGATGGAATCGAGGTCCAAGTTACACAACACAGGCACGTAATAAAAAGTGACAGCAAAACAATGCCTGTTCACACTCCTAAGCCTTCCAGCCTTGGTGCTTGTTACACATGAACACATTTGTTTGTTAAAATGTTTTTTCAATAAGATGTGTCACTTAGCATGTTTCGTGTTAACATGTAAAAGACGGACACGCTTTGCATTAGCACGCATCACGTTCACGTGTTTTACATTAACATGGACCACGTTAACGTGAATCCCATGTACATGTTTACATTAACAAGGACTGCACTAACTGTATTACATTTACATGTTAACATTAACATATAGCCCATGTAAATGTTTACGTTAACATTTATCACATGTACTTGAGCTGCTGCCCCCTCGACCCGACCCCGGAGTAGCGGTTTGAAGGATGGGCGAGGAGGATATGTACATGAGAGACATGAACAGAGATCGCGACCCATCAAGGGGGGTTGGGCCGGGGTTCCGATGGGAGACGCTATTGTTGATGACATGAACGTCCACTCCATGAATCCGGCACAAAAAGGACGAGCACCGCTCATCCCCCAAACTTTCTCCAAGAGGCTTGAGAGCCAGTAAAAACATCAAGGCAGATGGCCTTCCAGTCTCCGGCTTTATTCAGTCACTCATTTAGTTTATCACCGTCGCTATTCCAGCGGCTTCACAGATAACAAGCAGAGGAGTATAGTTACCAAGCCAAGGCACACTATTTATAGAACACTAAAAACGGCTGCATATTTACTACGATTTTGGTTTCAATACATAAAGAGAACAGCCAGGCTCAGATCTGGAGAGACGTGGGTTTGGCAGGCGTGGAGTAGGAGGAGGAGCAGGAGGAGGAGGAGGAGTAGGAGGAGGAGGCTGTGGTGGAGGAGGAAGAGGGGGAGGAGGAGGATGAGCAGGAGGAAGAGAGGAGGACCAGGAGGAAGAGTTGGAGCAGGACGAGGGGCAGGAGGAGGTGGGGCAGGAGGAGATGGAGGAGGAGAAAGAGGAGGAGCAGGAGGAGTAGCAGAAGGGGAAGGAGCAGGAGGAGGTTGAGCAGCGGAAGGGCGAGGAGCCGGAGGAGAAGGATCAAGCGGAGGAGGAGCAGAAAGAGGAGGAGCAGGAGGTGGATCAGGAGGAGCAGGACAAGCAAGAGAAGGAGGTGCTAGGACCGGCCAGGGCGGAGCCATAAAACTTTTCTCCCTCCTTCTGACCTCTGGCCTAGGGAGATAAATTTGAAGAAGTGCTGACATTGAATCAGATTGTTGAACAGCTAGCCTGATTCCAGCTGTACAGCGTCCAACCTGATGAGAATTGTTTTTCTCTGGTTTGACATTTACAAGGTAAAGCGCAGAACCTTCCAGACAAGAGCAGCTCTTTCTAGAAAGAAAGCGAGTGCATCCTACCCCACAGTACCAGCATCATCCAGTTTTCCCCGCATCCCCATGGACACAATATGCTTACAATTCTTCTCCCACAATGCCTACCCGGTTGACTTTCCACGGGAGGTCTCATGCCAGAGAAACACTGCCGATCCCTTGCCAAACGGCATTCGAGCCGAGCGTTGGCAGTGTTACGGAGGCACTGTCCACATTACCCGGGGGGGAATCACACAATGGCACAACACAATATGCCCATATGGAACGCATTGCGGGCGATTACTGTACAGTAGTCGAGTTTCCTATACAAGCCATGCAATATGTACGTAGGGAAAATCAACACGCGTCCCCCAAGCTTCGGAAAAGGGGGAGAGAAAAAGAGAGCGAAAGAAGAGTGTGCCTGCCCATCAACAGGCAGGAAAGAGCCATCATCTGTCATTGTTTGCCCACGGCTCAAACAATTGTTCTCATGGCAGACCGTGATTGTGAAAGAAAATAACTCCTTGTGTGTGTGTATTATCATGAATAAATTGCAAAATATTTACAAATTGTTGTGCGCTTGCGAGCCCAAAAGTCTACAGTGATCCACGTTTGATTGCTTGCAGTACGTGAGCGGAATAACAGAACAGGAAATATTTGTTTGGGCACATTCTAAATATTCACAGAGCAAAATCTGCCTCCTCTCTTTCCACAATCCATCCCCAGACCTCAGCAGGGATATCCAGATTCATGATTACAATACTGCTGCATCGACTGAGAGGGCAGAACCATTTATCATGACGGTCACCAAGAGATCCGAAAAATCGGAAAGTTTCATCACAATGGTACGCTATTGTCAAATTGGTGTGCTATCGACGTATCGTTGCGCCATCGTCACATTGGTGCACTATCGTCAAATTGGTGCACTATCGTCACATTGGTGCACTATCGTCACATTGGTGCACTATCGTCACATTGGTGCACTATCGTCACATTGGTGGGCTATGTTCTTCGCCGTAATGGTGCACTTTCGTCATATTGGTGCCCTATCGTCGTATTGGTGGACTATCGTCGTATTGGTGCAAATCTTTTGGATCCAATTGACTGTGGACTTTAGTGTTATCTAAATGTTTAGAGGTATGAAACACCTGAGATGACACAACGAGATCCTAAAAGCCTTTGCTGAACATTCACTCGAATTGCTGTTTTTCAGTGCTTGAGCTGCCAAGGAATCTCTGCCCTGCCATCTCCATGTACATACATATATATATATAAAAAGAAAACACAACAAGTGCAAAGCTTAGCATCTGCACAAGAAGGAGAAACGGTGTGACCTCCTTGGTCGCTGAGGGTCCTTTGGCAGCTCAACACAAACGTCTTTCAGACTTCTCATGTGCGGTGCTGGTGTTCACACACTACTCCCAGGAGAGCAGGCAACTGTAGATCTTTGTTTTCACAAAAGGAAACTGTTGACAGTACAAGACTTTGTCAGCAGAGAGCTTCAGACCTGATATTCCCAGAGCTAAAAATAGACCCGAAGACAAGGAGAAGGGGGGAGAAGAACAATAAGGAGGTGCTACAAAAAGGTTTTAATAAAACAGAGGAAACGACTCCAGCCAAAGAAAAGATGGGGTTATTTTTACCGTGGAAGTGTGCGGTCATTGGCTGCTCGCTGGATAACACTCTGATAGAGCTGAAACAACCATAACGAACAAACACGTTCTGTAGCTATTGATCGGGACCAGAGGGGTAGGACTTAACCGGAGGATGCTGACATTAGCGTATTGAAATGGCAATCAGGGTTAGAGGGGAAAGGAGGGGAGAACATTCCAGAGGTCGTGCAGCCAGCGCCACAGCAGTGGTCCCACGGACGCCTAGGGCCTCCCGTCCAGACAGTTCGTCTGTCATTTAATCACACAAGACAACATCCAGCAGGAGCGGAAAATGGTGGGGAAGGCTGTTTTAAGAGTCCCGCAGCTGTTTTGCTCATTTTTCTTCTGCTGTCTTTTCTTCATCCTCATCCTCATAATACCCCTCCTCCTTGTCTTACTCATACCCCTCCTCCTCATCCCCTCCTACCTCCCCTCCTACCTTCCTCCTCTTCATCCTCTCTCAGCCCTTTCCCCCTTGTCCTTTCGCCCTCCTCCTCCTCTTCCTCCTCTCACTCTCCTCCTGGTCTTCCTCATCTACCATCCTTCTCCTGCTCTTCCTCATCTCCCCTCCCTCTCCTCCTCTTCCACCTCTCAAACTCCTCCTCCTCTTCCTCCTCCCATCCCCCTCCATCTCATCCTCCTGAAATCGCCCTCCTCCTCTTCTTCCTCCTCCAATCCCCCTCCTTCTCTTCCTTCTCTCTCTCTCTCCACCCACCCTCCTCGCACCCTACTCCTCCTCCTCCAGCAGGAACTAAATCTCCCCAGAGCTCCTCATGAATGGAGACGATGAAGAGGAAGAGCCTGGAGGCAATGGCTGGAGTTGGCTGAGCTTCGTACTCCAAGCCCATCGAATCAAAGGCTTTGAATACGCGTGACGGATGTAAAGATGGATTATAGGGCAGTCACAATCTGGGGCTGCAAGCTTTGACAATAAATTGTTTCAAATTATTTGTGTGTGTGTGTGTGTGTGTGTGTGTGTGTGTGTGTGTGTGTGTGTGTGTGTGTGGTGTGTGTGTGTGTGTGTGTGTGTGTGTGTGTGTGTGTGTGTGTGTGTGTGTGTGTAATTCCTGGAAAATGGAAACACATGCGGACATTTACATATACATAGATTATGTGTGTGCACGTGTGCGTGTCTGTGTGTGTCTGTGTCCTGTTAAAAGTAAGCATATGCTGACATTGACGATATGCATCGCTTGTGTGTGTGTGTTGGTTTACATAATAATGTTATGTTACGGCTGGATCTCAAGTGTCCTGAGATACCCTCACCCTCGTCGCCACACACACCGACCAACACACGCAGCTACCAACACACACACACACACACACACAGTCCCCTAATCCTTACCCACCATCACCCTGTTCCAGCCTATCACACACCACTCCCATATCTCTGTCCCATTAGCATTCTATACAACTATCGTAAGAGCAGACCATCGCAATAGACACAGCGGTATTTATGTGGTTCTATCCCAATTCATCACATGGTTTTCAGTTCAGGCCAATAGCTGTTGCTTATTATTCCTCCTGGCATCGCTCCCATGCTGATGCACAGCTGGACCCAGTAACCCGGGCTGGTGCCAGGACCCTACCTACTCCCCTCCCACACAGTTACTGGAGAGCGATCCCTGGAGATGTAGCTCCAGGGGTTCTGCGAGATGTAGCTTATGAATGGCCTATGGAGCTGATGAACAACGATGTGAAGTCTAATTCAGAGCTCCGTCACCAGTCTGGACAAGTTATGTTGTTTCCTGAGTGTTGGCTCCTGCCTCATGGCACAAGTCAGAGTTTAGGTTGTTAATCAGATATGAACAGCACGCGTTACCTTCTTTCACTTCATATTTGTTTCAACAATCTTGTGGCCGGAGGGGGGATTCATTAAGAGCAAAATTGGCAAAACACAAACGTAGCCATCGGCAGTAAGGTGTACAGGGTGTCTGTAAAGGTTTCAAATCAACACTGTGTGGACAGGCCACAGCAGAACTACACTTATTAAAAAACCCTTCTGAATGCTCCATACTCTGGCAAATTATTTCCTCTGTAGAAAATCTCCGTAACGTAACAGGAAACAAAGGCATAACTCTGCCCTTTCAGGTTGATGTTTTCCAGCCCAGGCTCTGTGCCATCTCCAGAAGTTCTTCTGTAACAAAGTATGACTACTGGATCAGAAGTACTGCCGTAGCATAGTAGGACTGCCGGATCAGAAGTACGGCAGTAACATAGTAGGACTGCCGGATCAGAAGTACGGCAGTAACATAGTAGGACTGCCGGATCAGAAGTACTGCAGTAACATAGTAGGACTGCCGGATCGGAAGTTCTGCTATAGTAGTAACACAGTAGGACTGTTGAATCAGAAGTTCTGCTGTAACACAGTAGGACTGCTGGATCAGAAGTTCAGCTATGACACAGTAGGACTGCTGGATCAGAAGTTTTGCTGTAACAGGGCTGCTGGATCAGAAGTTCAGCTATAACATAGTAGGATTACAGGATAAGCCAGTACACAAATATTGATGAGTACTACAAAAACGAAAGACTTGCCCTTCATTATGAATGCGTAATACTATTCCTTGAATGTCAGGAAACAGTCTTAAGGGGCTGTACTTGAAAGCCGTAATTTAATTATCCATGATGTAGGAACACAAAATACCAAGCTTGCTCCGTGCCCCTTGGACGCAGTCCCACTGTAGTTCCATTAGAAAATCAAACGAGGAGTGAGTGATCCAACATGACAGACAGGAGACTGAGGAATCCCTCTCTGCAGTCGTCCAGCACACACACACACACACACACACACACACACACACACACACACACACACACACACACACAAACACACACACACACACACACACACACACACACACACACACACACACACACACACATTCTCAGCAATCCAATGTCCTGCTTCTTTCAGTATATCTTCAGGTTACACTCAGAGTATAATAAACGAGGAATGTCTTTGAGAGACCAGGTTCGTCTCCCCACATGCTGGACTCTTAAGGCTGCGAGTCCGGCCCTCAACACATTACTCTGACGCTCCAGCGACAGCTCATCAAGAAGCCGAGGACTCCACCTGTGGACGACCGATCCATCATGGTGGAGGCAGTCCAGACGTAACGTAAGGCTTCTGTGGAGATACGCTGGAGGCCGGACCAGAGGCACCGGGCTGCTCCTTCATTATTGATTAACACAGCTCTGTGGGTCGATCAATCGATTGATCTATAGCGGACGCCATCCAGCCCAGTGGTGCTGGTTAGACATGTATGACGTGACTTAAGATTCCTTCAAATGGTCAAAAGAGGAAATACAGATTGTTTTATTTTATTAACGGTAATCTGTTGAACTAATGTAGGATACCCAACCAGGTGGATCTTGTAAAGCTACATATTACATAAGTTATGATCCCTTCTGGAAAATATGTGAATAAGATGTGGTGTTTTTACAAGAATCGGAATGCTACCAAAGGGCTGATGTGTTTGTACTGAAGCTATTACAGTGGACAATAAACCAGGGGGAGAAATGAGTGCAAAGGGAGGCTTGGTGGACATTTTACAGGAATACTACATTAATGCGGTGTCGAAAGCGGTAAATCCAAAACTTTGGAAAATATTTCCCAACCAGAGTAACAAAAAACTCCACACAACTGTGAACGTGACTTTTCAGATTCTGTTGCAAGCCATTATGGCTAAAGAGAGTGTCTCTACAAGTTGGTCACATGACCGGGCAGAACTAAACCAGATGGAGGTTGGTTTGTCTCAAAACTAAAAGGTTTACACACACACACACACACACACACACACACCACACACACACACACACACACACACACACACACACACACACACACACACACACACACACACACACACACACACACACACACACACAAACACAAACACAGACTGGTGTTTTACACACACGCATAAACACATACTTGTGTTTAACACACATACACACACTGGTGTTGTACCCACAATGGGGGAAGGGGAGGGGGGAGTTTAGTAATTCACACACAAACACTCACACACACACACACACACACACACACACACACACACACACACACACACTGGTGTTTTACCCACACTGGGGGGAGGGGAGGGGGGAGTTTAGTCATTCACACACAAACACACACACACACACACACACACACACACACACACACACATACAAAAACACTGGGGTTGTACACACACACATATGCATGCGCACGCATGCACGCAAATATGCATGTGTTGCACACACACACACACACACACACACACACACACACACACACACACACACACACACACACACACACACACACACACACACACACACACACACACACACACAGGGTTTGCCCTCATAAACACATACCTAGGGTGTAAGGTAACAGATTCCTTCCTCTAGATTTCCTCATCAGCGTTGCGAGTCTCTTGCTGCTCTGATGACTGTGATTGGCCCTCCTCCGATAGGTCAATCAGCGACGGTTTGTATACATTAGTGTTGGGTTGTTATTCCCATGTGTTGGCCCATCTTCTCTCTGGCTCCCTGAGCCCTGTTGATTCTGTACCGGTCGCAGCCTCAGGCCCATCAGGTTCCCTTTATCTCTGGGTTCACATCCGATCTAAGTCCGGCCCAGAATGCACGATGCTACGCACGCAAATACACACTCACATGCACGCACATACAAACACACACATGCACGGCCGCACAAACTCACGTTTCACCCACACTGGTGTTTTATGTAAACTGTTTTTACACACACGTGCACATACACACACACACACACTGGTGTTTTACTCATTGGGGGGGTTTCGCATGCATGAACACACACAGCACACACACAAACACACACACACACACACACACACACACACAACACACAGCACAGCAAGCGGTGACAAGGCGAGGGCGTTTCCTGATGGCTTCTCTGGCTCTCGAAGCGGTAACCTCCTCTCCTCCCCCCCTCCTCCCACCTCCCTCTCCCCCTCCACTGCAGACACAGCTGGGTGAGGCCGAGCCACCGCTCTCCCCCCTCCGGCGGAGGGCTGGCGCGGCCGACTGGGCCGCTGGTCCGGCCCAGAACCGCTCGCATAAAGGCGGTTCTGTTCGACGCTGATTGCCGAGATAATCTTGTCCATGCTGCAGGAGTAGGAACTAAGTGCTCTCTCTCTCAATGGTCCTACCTCAGTTTCCCCCTCCCTTAACACTCACCCTACCCCTACCCCCCCACCTCCATCCCCTACCTCCACCACCCCCAACGCCCCCCCCCCCCCCCCCGCCCCCCCCCCCCCCAACTGCACTCCCTGGAACCGGAGCCGGGGCCATTGCAGCGAGCGCAGGGCCCCTGGCGACGACACAGCCCCTGCTCCGGCCTGGCGGGATATTTTATGTTCACACTCTGCGAGTGATTCATTTCCCTGCATGAGATTTAATGAGGATCTGCTTCTACTTTTCCTCCTCTGCCTACGGCAGCCACCCGCTCCGTGTGA
The DNA here is from genome assembly GCF_026213295.1 of Gadus chalcogrammus. Taxonomy (NCBI): domain Eukaryota; kingdom Metazoa; phylum Chordata; class Actinopteri; order Gadiformes; family Gadidae; genus Gadus; species Gadus chalcogrammus. Next base: position 8,634,585 of record NC_079420.1, read on the forward strand.
GGAGGGACGTCCGCAGCGTGGTGCCCGGGGAGGGGGATGGCTGTTTGGACACCGAGCACCACAATAATCTGGCCGTTTATGAAACCCTTTGGATGAGCTAACATTTGTTTATCCCCGCCTGGGATCAATAAAGTATTATTGGCTCTTAAGCGCTGGTGCAGGTAGAGACAGTGATGCCAGTCAGATGGGAATATCCTGTCAGGAAACGTTGCACACTTGATAGTTGTCAACGTCAGGGAGAGAGATTGGGTGGTTTTGCCGGTATAAATGTGCCCACATTTGGCAAGGCCGTAAAGAGACCGCAGATGTATTGTGATTGGTGCAGAGAAATATAAAAGATGCATTCCAGCTCCTTGGGAAATTGTCTTTTCATGAACTCAATGCCCTCCCTTCACTCTCCTGTGCTGACCATGGGTTTTCTCTATGAAAATAAAAGAGATGAGGTAGAAAAGTAGACAAATCCAAAATGGAAATCTGTACTTCAGTATTTGACGCATTCCTCTGTCGTTGCTATGGTTCCGGTCAATTTTTATCTTTCCATTTGTAAATAATAGCATGTTATTTATATTAGTCTAGTTTCACTTGATAACCAAGCAGGTACATTGCGGTTGCACGATTACGTTGTATTTCTCCGGGATTTCATTTGAAGAGGTGACCAACTTCCAGTGGTCTCCCGGACGGACTTGGATGTGGTTTGGGTTTGTTCCACTTCATCATGATGTCGTCCCCCGGAGAAGATGTAACACGTAACCAGAGCTCTGGAGGCGTCTCTGTTTAAAGATCATGGAGATCCTGCTCCTGAGTCAGTCACACGTCTAAAGGTCTCCTTCCAACACGGGGCTTAGAGTACGAGTACTTCCTGTAAATCAGCCTAACCCCTCTGGAATCTCCTGAGTCCTGCTGCAGTGGATTCAAACCGTGGTAGGCCCATGACCCTGTTTCCATGTAAAAAGTCTTGCATCAAACGTGGATCTGCTTGGATAGTTTAACCCTATGAAGGCCCACCACCACAATAAGTGGCTAGCTGCAGTTCACTAATACCTAGCTACCAATCATAAGCCAGTCTAAATGCATATACATTTTCTCCAGCGAACCTTCGATTCTTTGACTGTATGTCTTTTCCTTAATTCCTTAAATATCTACACTAATAAATCAGCAATCACGCACACCAGCTCCACCATCAGGCGACTCATTCTGAGGTCCCGACCCCAACGTTTGGGAAACACCGTCCTGTTGAGAAGAAGGCCGTCGCCTCCGTTTATCACACCTGCATAGCAGACAGTCAGGCTCTCTGATGCCACCCCAGGACGCCCACCTCTTGTCTTCAGATGGCTCTGGCAGCACACGGAGCTGTAGGTGAGCCTTCGGTCAGGGATGCTGAGCGTATTACAGAAGGGTCAGACCGAGTATTTCCACCACGCTGCCAGACACCCAACAGAGGACCAGTCAGCTAAAGGACAAACATTTACCCTTTTACACACACACAACTATGTTGTCTTTGTGAACCGGCATGCATCATTCCCTCGCCACTCCCCGTCTCTCTCTCTCTCGCGCACACACACACAGACACACACATGCGTGCATACACACACAGACACACACATGGTGACACACACATGCAGACACACACAAACAGATACACAGACAGACAGACAGACAGACACAAACACACAAAGACACACACACACACACAACACACACACACACACACACACACACACACACACACACACACACACACACACACACACACACACACACACACACACACACACACACACACACACACACACAATTTCCATGCAACCTGTTGATTTTTTTAATATGTGAACCACCCCAGCGACGGGGGGATGCGGTGTCAGACACAAGCCTTAAACAGCTCCAAAGATCTTCCACGGCCTGTTTCCCTGGGCTGACCTCCTGGTACTGCTGGCCCAGAGTGAAACATAACTGAGATATCACCCTCGTGGCTCCAGGCAGGGCCGCACACTGCCTGCCCCATCTGGCTCGGTCCGACGTGTAGGCCTAACAATAACAGCAGATAGGAGATGGTAAATCAAGCCCAGACTTCTCTCAGAGCACTTAGGCAAATGTTTGCGCAACGCAAAAAGTAAATTGGTCGGTTTCCCTTCATCCTGTGTGAGCCCCTTGGCCTTATAAAAGTCGTTCTCCCATGGAACCATAGCCCGGGTCGCTCCGCGATGTGTGACCTCTCCCAAATACATATTTTCTCAGAGAACAAAAGGAGCATTCTGTAATAACGCAAGGCGGAACTCGGATTCAGCTGCTCCACTTTATCTCCAATCGAGGAATAACAAACATTCCTGAATGCCGAGTCACCGTTGGCTTTCCATATTTGCCTCACACATTTATTTACCAACACCGGTTATCAAAACGATATGGGTTGGAATTCTTATTTAAAAAAATCAGCAAAGCAAGTTTACTGCATAGTGCATACCACATGCTACCTGCTGGCATATTGGACCTGGAGTACACCTGATAATCTACTTTATACCCAATTACCAAAACAAATTTATACCAGAACATAAAGATTAAATAACTTCCCAACCATGATATTCTATGAAATGGTTGGAAATCCAAACTGCGGTAGACTGGCTGTCACTGTAGAATGAAGGTTTATCCAAGTTTATCCAAAATACATTCAACATATGCCAGATAGATACATATTGGGATAGAGACATTAGTGTGTATTGTGTTAAATAAAACATGTAATATAGTCTTGATGCGTGTCGAATACAATCACATCTTGAGTTTAGCGCCACTTAATTCACACCTGAACGTTGGCGCGCGTTTTTTCCTGTGCGTAAACGTAAACAATTCGTGTGCGTAACCGTCCGCCAGCGAGTCCCGCCCGTTCTGACAAAAAAACAAAGCACCATTCGACTGCTCCTCATCCACTTTGACCCTATGGGAAGGGCGAGTCATACAATGTATTTGAAATATACATCTGACGCAAAATGCTCCTCTCATACTATACATGTCCAAAGCCTGGTGGTGTCCAAACGCACGCAATCCAATAGATCTAGGTTCTGTTATCTTATCCAACCGGCGGTATAGCACAAACCGGAAACGGGTTATATCTCAATGTGTACTTATGAACTCATGCAGAAAACCAAACGCCGTGCAACATAACCATGTTTTAAGCGTAGTGATGCATTCATCCATTCATCCGTATTGCTTCCATAGATCAAGCAAGCCAGGCGTGGCAGACGTCATCGCGTACGAAGTTCACTGGCAGGACATCAGCGGGTATGCAGCGAGGCATTTCCAACAGCGATACAGAGAAACCCACTTACCTCAACGCCGAACTCAGACCCTGTGCAGCCTGTTGAAAGTCGTGTTGTCTTTCTCGGAAAATCTTTTGAATTAACAGGAAACATTCTGCATGGTCGCACGCTCGATGCACCCCTCCCTTCTTCTGCAAGATCCCCTGAGTTTGCAGAGTATCCTCCCATTGCTGATTGTTTACTGGGAGGGTAGCGTGCCCATTACGCAGGGTAGCGTGAACCCATTTCTTGCCTACTAGCCCATTAATAGCTCACTTAAATTTCTTATTTGGCACTCTTTTGTGACTACAGCTAATAGGACCTTGGCTACTGGATAAGAGTGAACAATCCACATGGATGAGTGTGATTCTTCCCACTGGGTCACTGGGACGACCAACCATCACATAAGGACGTTTAGAGTGGAGTTCAGTATTTAGTGGTCATTAAGTACCCTCAAACATCCGTCCTGGAGATTAAAGGTGAGCCTTGGTATAACAGCCACCTGCCCAAAGGGGTGAGATAGCAATCATTGTGAGAACTGGGACGCAACATAATAAATAAGGATACATCTTTTTTAGACACAATTTAATGGAGAGTAAGTAAGTAGATACTTTAATCATCCCCTTGGGGAAATTAAGGTCCAGCAGCAACAGAGTACAGACAACAACTAAATGGACATGCAGGTCATGTTAGCCCTGCTTTGACCTCATCCAAGCAGGGCTTTGAAAGTAGCCCAACAAACGTCGCCATCGATTTGACTTTGCTTGATGTGAGAAAGAAAATGTATATTATTCACTTTGGGTTTTTTCCTCATGATTTTTTGCAAGGTTAAGTCAATCCTGACAGAATCCAAGCTTTTACATGACTCCTACTCAACGATCCCTCCCTCCTAGATGCACTTTATATTTGTGGTTTTAAAATAATGCAACAGACCTGCCAAGCTTGTTTTATGGCTATTGTCCCCAGAATGGCCTTGATAGCATTAATGTGAAGTATGCATACAGAGAAAAGTGAATCAAATACAATATTGAGGACAACCTGACCCAGAAAAGTCACGGTTTTACAGTTGTTCTTCCTTTATTTAGCAGGCACGTTCAAATCAATTTTTTTGAGTTGTGACTTTTGGACCATATACTGTAGCCCCTGTCCACCACTAACTCTCACTGTTTAACAATGTGTTTGTACAGCTTACACCAGGGCTGACCTGACAGTGTGTCAGTGCAGTCCCCATTATATATAGCGACCCATCCTCCCAGGGTCCCTGATCACACATGTCCAGAGTGCTCCTATACCTCAGATTCAGTCCCGACACAATGGAAAGCCTATACATCTCTCGTCACGCATAGTGCGCCGAGAGGGATGGGGAATCTGTAACAACATTGTAAACAAGAGACCCTTCTGGCTTCTTGCACTTGTCTCGATGTTTGCGCCAAAGACAGAGCCCTTCTCTGATTCACGATTCCGGGGAAACTTCACTTTGGGACGGTTTGGCTTCAGGGTGATCCTTTAGCCTTAAACTCCCACTCGGATGACTCCCACTGTTGTTCGGCTGCATCCATCATCAGTGGTACACTTTCAACACATGAGTAGCTGCATAGTGGCTTCATCGCTGACATAGCTTGTACTACAGCGGCAGGTGTGAGGGATGAGGGGGATCTCAGGTGTTCAGTGTGTCAGCCAACACAAGTTACATGACAACCCCAAAGAGAAAGACAAGGGCACAACCTCATTGTGATCGTTTCTCCCATCATGCCTCACTACTTTTGAGCGCAGCTCATCTCCTGGAGGCTGAGCCACAGAAAAGGACGATTCAGTCACTATGGTAACTATTCCTGTTCAGGTGAACCGTGGTTGTAAAAGCAAATAAATGTTATGGTTTTTTTAACTCCATTTCCAGAAAGCAGAACTTTTACACCCCAGATTTATTATAGCGGTCACTTGGGGGGAAATGTGCTGTCCATGACTACAGCACACTGCTGCGCTGAAAGCATCAAAGGAGACAGTCTTTTCAAGGTTTCCTCTTCTTCCCACTGGGATGGGAGGAATGCGTCCACTCCTTGCCTACAGGCTCCATCCATCTTGGTACCAAACTCTGGCTGGGTGGGGGGAACTGGAACAAAGATGGCCGCAAGGTGAATTGGGCCCATTAGGGAAGCCTCTTATTTCAAACCAAGATTGGGCCTGTTAAACCCTATTAGCCCAAAATTAAAATAAATTCCACCAATTGGACTGAACTCGTCTCGCAAAGTCTAAACATCCCTGATCGGTCCTCACACATGTTTAGACCACACCCCATTGGAGGCCTCAGTAGGATGTGTGTGCGTGTGTGTGTGTACAGATGTGTGTCGACTTTGGGAGAGGATTAGGCATCTGATAAGAAATGAAGTGTAATGGAGTCAGGAGACCAAGAGATCCGGCCAGGGAATAAACAAAGATAGCGGGACACAAGTCCTTAAGTTGCTTCTTTTTCCCCCTAAATTTGGAGTATTTGATAGGTCTTTGCCACTGATCCAAAGTACACCATGATTTCAGTGTGGGAGACCTGTGAAAACAAGCACAGCCGTTTACTTATCGGTTACTCGCTGACTTAGAGTGATCCATCATCATCGCAGGCTCACTTATTCATCCTCAAAAGCCAAACAAGAACATTTCTCAGGCCAGTTGGAAAGACGAACTAGCCTCGAAATGTGATGTTGGTTTTAGCTGATAACACACAATGGAGCGATGGGTAATTTTGTGACGTGTGCACAGGCATGAAATCCCATTAATTTTCAATCAGTAGATCCTACGTATCAGTGTCTGTCCAGTTGCATCTGGACGGATAAACAGTATGCAGTAGTCTGGACCAGTAGAGATCAATATCAAGCTATTCATTGATACTTAATGTTAGAAACAGTTGAGTCGAACAGTAAACGAGACTATTTTCTGGCCATCCTGTGAAAAGCAGCTTTTTTTTTCTGGAACCTGAAGCCGTTTCTTTGCCAACCAGACAAATTAAAAACACACATGACAGGGACCCACAAAATATTTTATTCACAAGAATTCATATTTCTCAGAGACAAACCCAAAGACTTACTAACCATTCTATTGGTTACAAAGTCTGCCCCATTGCATCCCTTACCCTGTCTACTATGTGGTATTCTACCTTGAGGGGGAGGGAAAAATAAACCAGAAAAACCAAAAAAATTTCAGCATGTTACAATTAGACAAATCTAACCGAGGGACAACGCGATGCGGCGGCGGCAATACGAAAACAGCCAGGGGAGCCCTTGGGGAAGGCAGGGTTTACGACAAGCAGAGACCGCTTCAGAACGCCAGGAGAGCTGACTCTTAGTGATCACGGGTCACGGCCCACAGCCCAGCCCCAGGACACCGCAGCCCCATGGGGTAACGAGAGAGACCTGCCTCGGCCAAGTCCTGGACGTCCGCCGAAAAACATACATTATATCGTATCATATCAAGGTGAAAACAGAGGGCTGCGCTGCTTAGTCTGAAGGTGGAGTCGAGGACCGCAACTGAACCCAGAGAATAGGATCAACATGAACCAACAAGAGCTTAACTTGAACCTTTAGATTTGACGTAAGCAGGGCGGGTGCAGATGGATGCGGTACCGGGGGGGGGGGGGGGGGGGGGGGGCCGTGGTTCTGCCAGGCGCTCTCCGTGGGAGGAGGACTCCCGGGTCCGTTGGGTATGCCCTGGATGGGGGGGGGGGGGGTTGGGCCGGGTCCATCCGACCTGGCACGACCCCGCCTAACTGCCTCCCCACTGAAGTTTCGCCAAAGAGAACTTCAACGCACTTGAACTCATGGTGTTGTTGGGAGGGCCAAAAACAAACAACAACTGATATGGTTCTTCATGCTCCAATCAATCCTCACCACCGTTGTTGGAAAATACAAAAAACTGAACAAGAAAAGCATCGTCCGTGGTGGCGCCCCCTGCTGGCCGCTGGGCTCCAGAGGGGGTTTTCCCCGGTCAGGAGCATGTCTTTGGGGGGCTTAGAGGAGGGCACGGTCCCCCCTCTTCAGGAGATGATAGAGTTGACGACATGCACCACCTCGCCGTTCTCTGACTGCATGGCTCCCTGGAGGGCCTCCTTCACCTCCAGGTCCTCCTGCATGCCGGGGGCCAGCTCTGAGGCCTGGGGGACACAGGAGATAGGAGGTAGGACACAGGACATAGGAGACAGGACCTAGGACTTGCGATTTACAACACAGTACATACGCCACAGGATTTAGGACTTGGGACTCATGACATAGGATATAGGAGACAGGACAATGAGAGGAGTTGGCGAGATGAGCCACCAAGCCAGGAGACTCATGAGGCAGTGGGTGGGGAAAGGCCGAAAGAAGGGGGGAGAAAAAAAAAAAGAGAGAGAGAGCGAGAGAGAGAGAGAGACGGGAAAGGCTGAAGGAAGGAAGAAGAGAGAAAAAGAGAAGAAAGACAGAACAAGAGAAGGATAGAAGGAGCAAAAGAAAGAAGAAAGGAGGTGAGAGAAAGAAAATCATGTTTGAGTTTATGTATAGTAATTTAGCGGATGATTATATCTGGAACAACTCCCAGGTTGCGTTTGACAACAATCAACAATCGATCCAAGAGCCCAATCACTACAGATCGCCCTTGGCGCGACTACACAAGTCCACCTTCGCAGAACCAAGAACCACCAGATACGAGTGTTGCTTCACTCTGCTGGAGAGAGAGAGAGAGAGAGAGAGAGAGCGCGATGCCGATGACGGAAGGCTCCTAGCAGGATGACTCACTCCTGACTCACTCCTTCCTGCACCGCACGCCAAAGGTTCCCTCCAACACACCTGCAGTGCTTTCTACACTCCCCCTCCTCTCCTGTCAGGAGCGGCGCTCTCCGACGGCCAGCGTCTCTCGGACCAGCACACAGCTGCAGCTCACCCGACCACGCCCTGCAGGATCACTGAGCCCTGGCGCGCTACGCGCAACCATTGGCGACGCACGGGGCCAAGTAAATGGTAAATGGACTGCGTTTATACAGCACTTTTCTAACCAGTGGCAACTGAAAGCTCTTTAAAACATTGCCTAACGTTGACCGGTTCATGCGCACATTCATACACGCACAGCGGTGTCAACCCTGCAGGGCAACAGCTAGATCGTCGGGGGGGCAGTTAGGTCGAGGTGTCCTGCTCAGGGACACCTCGACACTCGGCTAGGAGGAGCCGGGGATCGAACTAGCAACCTTCCGGTTGCCAGCCAACCCGCTCTGCCTCCTGAGCCACTTGCCGCCCAGCGCAGCTTACGCAGAGTTCCACGGAAAAGGCTGGCTGCATCGAAACCTAGACGACCGCAGTTCTACCGCCACGGGGCCTTCGCTTGCTTCCTCCATCAGGGACGCTGCTGGATATTGGGAGTACTTCAGTTTGGCTGCAGCCCGGGCGCTTGGCAGCCATCTTCCGCAGGCTGCTTGAGGAGTGTGCCTGGGAAGAGTCCTGTCTGGATCGCCTGACCTGGGGCTCAGCCATGGCACGCCTAAACATCCCCACCTGAAGAACCTCTTCCCCTACCGAGCACTAAAAACATGCTGGAAGTAGCGGCTAGCGTTTGAGAGGAATGGATGGACACAATGAGTAAACTAAACTAAAAATGGTGCGATTAATAACAACAAACGGCGGGCGTAATTTATCAAAGAATTTGTATAAATGCTGCCATGTGTTTGGACAGAGATGACAGGTTTGTTTTTCCGCACAAGGGAGACAGAATCCTTAACCTTCCACTGAACGCAAAACAAAACCCCAGATCTGCACCGATGATACCAGTTTGGTTTGCTTCACGCGGCAACACATGTCCCTGTCCTCAATGCACCTCGTGCTCAAATCCTGACACTGTACTCGCGGCTCATGGGGCATCTGGAGCCAAACCCTTGGACGACCCTGCCGTTCCAACGTCAGTTGAGTTGTTTAGTCATCAGAACTTGATGAACTCCAACAAACACAGACCATTGTCCCCAGACGAACACGTGCCTTCCTGGTAAAATTCCTTCTTTGGTTGATCAGACGCGAGAGACGGCAATCGGTTAAGTAAACACATTCACACAACCATCATGTGTGGTGGGGTGGAGGGAAGGTGGAGGCGTGGTTCCTCTTTGTAGCTGTAAAAGGTCCTGGAAGGAATCAGCGGAGGGAAAACAAACAATATTTGATTCCTCTCTGCTCTGGCCTGCAGTGCAGGCCTTGTGTTACGACGCATGCAGCAGCAATCATGTACACTCATAACGCCGCGCGGCTGGCCGGAGCCCAGCCAAGCGGCTTAATCAATATAGGAAGTCTCTGCCCCGCCTATGTTCTCCCGGGGGGCATGGAGCCAGGTCACCTAGGCAACCCGGCCCAAAACACTGAGACAACAAGGCTCCGACGCGAGGGAGGGAGGGGTCTTTACGAGCGGCCCTGACAGCCCGATGGAGGGCCGGTCTTGAGGTCTGCATCTTCACGTGTCTCAGTGAGACGCACTTAGGATCAATCACGCTCCGGGCCAGACGCTGTCCTCCCATACGCGGCTCTAAACATCTACAAACCTTCCTCTTTAATCGCTCTCATGACAGGACGGGGGGCCGGGGGCCGGGGGGGTATGGGGGTGAATGAGACAAGATGGATGGGATGGTGGGGGGAACTGAGGGAACACTAAAAAAGGCCTCTCAACTCCACACGTATGCAGACGGCTGTGATGATGCATCGCCCCGTGCGTTACATGAACGGGGCCGTCCTGCCTGACTGCACGAAACATCTGAATGCTTTTGAAGGAAATATGCTTGATGCCTGTTGGACCAATCACGATCACGGCAAAGACAACCTTACTGTTGCATGATCAGCACACCGTTTGGGGCCCTTGGGGAATATTTGAGGGACCTGCCTCTCCCAAACCGCCATGTCCATGTTGGGAGACTTTGAAGGGGGGGGAGATTGTGAGGGGGAGACTGAGCGGGGGGAGACCATGAGGGGGCAGTGTGGTGCATGTGTGTTTATACGTAGTAGTCATTACGCCAGCTGGCAAGCTGCACAGGAACGAGTGTGTATATACTGTACATACATGCATTTGGTTAAACTCAGACAGAAGCTGTCAATTAGCCAGTGGTGCATCAGTGCATATTAAGCAAGTGCAGCGTCTTTTTTTATTTCCTTTAATGGAATGAGTCACTTTTAACTCCCTGATGTCCTGATGATTGATGCGTTGGGAAATCATCGCCGAGTGCGTGAACACGCATGACTCAAGCGTTCAAGTGCGGATTAAGTTGGGATCAGGTGTGTAATCCAAACCATCCTAGGGATCTTCTAGTGTCCACTACAGACTTTCTTTTGACTGCTTGGCCATCGCGAACAACGGGAACCTCTTTCACTTTGCGTGGTTCCCCGTTTACTGGGCCATACATCTCCAAGGACTCTCTTAACCAAAGACAGATTCCTTATGAAGCCCACTTGGCCCTCTGTGATGTGATAAAACCGAAGAGGGGAACCGAGAACAGATCTGCAGGAAGCTGATCAGCTGTTCCTCCAAACTCGGCTATTTAATGCACTTATCTCAACACCGAACGCCTGTCAACTGCGATCGCTCTTACTTGTAATAAGGCTCCTGATCACCTTGGAATGATATGTTATGTTAAACCTCGCTGTAGGAACGCTTGCCCAACAAAAACTATTTACATGTGTGTGTTTGCACATCTGCTGGGAAACAGGGAAGAAATGTGTGCGTCTGCTTCCTGAGTCAGCACGCCGATCTGTGTGATCTGGGTGCGCGTGTGTGTTTATGTATGTATCTGTGTGCGTGCGTGCGTGCCAGCTCATGCGTGTGTGTGTCTGCATATATGCGATCATGTCTTCAAATGTGTGTGTTAGTGTGTGTGCTTATGTGTCTCACAAGTGCATTTGTGTGCATTGTGCGCATGCATGTGTGAGTCTGCTTACGTTCACGAGTATGTCATCACATGTGTGTGTGTGTTCACGAGTATGTCATCACGTGTGTTTGTTGGTTCACAGAGTAATGTCATCACATGCGTGTGTGTGTTGTGTGTCACGAGTATGTCATCACGTGTGTGTGTGTGTGTTCACGAGTACGTCATCACGTGTTTTGCGTGTGCAGGTTCTCACCTGTACAGCAGTCGTGTGATCTGCGACGGGGGCCAGCTGGACGTACTGCACCTGGATGTCCGAGGGGAGGCTGCTGCCCTCCACCGTCGTGGCCCCCCCGTCAGACGAGGCCACCGCTATGAGCTGAGCCCCCCGCAACACCTGGAGAGAGAGAGAGAGAGAGAGAGAGAGAGAGAGAGAGAGAGAGAGAGAGAGAGAGAGAGAGAGAGAGAGAGAGAGAGAGAGAGAGAGAGAGAGAGAGAGAGAGAGAGAGCGAAGAGAGAGAGAGAGAGAGAGAGAGAGAGAGAGATTGTTTTATTGGTTGTAGATTTAATATTAAACGTTATCGCATCATGCACATCCCTGTTTACAAGTTCTTAAGCCTTGGTCGGACTCATGACGGGACGAGCTCGTTGCGTGAACTGCTGAGGTTCGTTGTGCATCTTACTAACTATGTATGTAATCGCAAAAAATCTACTTCCCATAATAGAATGTGAGAAAGCCAAAATACTCCAATAGACGATCTGCCGTTGGGCTTTAAGGAACTCTACTGGCTGGAAATAGTTGGTTCCAATTAAAAACCAAAGCTCATTTATGGCCATGAGAAGTGTTCTTAGTTCCACACACACACACACACACACACACACACACACACACACACACACCACACACACCACACCACACACACACACACACACACACACACACACACACACACACACACACACCCCACACACACACACACCACCCACCCACACACACACACACACACCACCACACACACACCACACACACACACACCACACACACACACCACACACACACACACCACACACACACACCACACACCACACCCCCCCCCCCCCCCCCCCCCCCCCCCCCCCCCCCCCCCACCCACCACCCCAAAAGGAATCCATGTGGATGCATGCACACAATCACACAAAATGACAGACTGACAGAGTCAGTCAGACAAGTTTGCATCACAATTCCCACAGTTGCATCTTGATACCATGTAAACATGTTTCCCACTTCCCTTCTGGCAGACTGTTTACACATCAAGTAGATCAGAAACATTATGGCCTGTTCAATTCAATTATATCTTTATGAGCTTTGGTAACTGCACTTTATTAAATTATACGCTTGCTAAAATTGGAATCATTTGGCTCTGTTTCATGAAAAAAAGCCTAACAAAACAAAAGGAAACGGCAAAAAGAGCGGAGGGAAGAGGAAGACGAAGAGAACGAGGGAAAGCAGATTAAAACTGGAGATTGTGTGTGGGATCCTTATCCTGAACGATGTGGAACATAAACTCTACAATGTGGCTTCCAGGCGATAATCACAGAGTAATGCACCCCAGCTTTCCCGTTGAAGGCTATTCCTACAGCTTGTTGAAGACACTCTCGCTGATAGCCAAGACCACAGACAGGGCTGCACATGTGTGCACGAGGAACTAACCACACCTCGGATGAGAACGCATCCAGACGCAGACGCACACACACTGAGCTGTAGGTGCTGACCTTCAGCAAACCGACCCGCAGGGGAGTTCCCTCAGCATGCAGGACAAAGCTTTTTTACTAACCTGCAAATCACATCAGGTTGTGTTGCAGCACATACACAAAGAGACCCATTGAAGAAATGAGGCACTTCAATCTTGTCAGACCTCCTGGTGATATTAAACGTTTCTGTGACTCTGACTGGATGCAGGGCACTGTGCTGGGTTGAAGCCCTTTAGTACAACAATATGGGGAGTGGGCAGATCCACAACCGCTACACCACACAAACCTGAACCACTAGCTAGCCTTTGAGGCTCTGAGTCAGAGCGACGCCCAACTCCTCCCCCACCCTACATCAATCCTGCTGCCTCATCCCCGCTGCTTACATGGAAGCCATTAAGGTGTCCAGACTCACCTGGTAAGATAAAGGTTAAGTAATTTACATCTTATTTAAGGTTGGCTAAAGGCCGGATCTGGCCACCTGCGCGGGTACGTGACTCAGTAATCAGTGGTCAGCCAAAACACTAGACGGTGTGAAGGTAGATAAGTGGCTGTGATTGATCGGCAGAGATTATGGGTAATCACGCCCTTGGGATGCTAGTGTGAATGCCATCGCATGCGGTGGTTATGCAGAGCAGAGCAGACGTCGGCTGACTTGGAGACCAGACAAGAGGACCGCAGACAGCTGGTCAATGAGGGCAGGTGGCTTTATATCAACCGCTACATCCTCTGCTCATCTCTAAATCACCGTGCCCTCATGAAGGCTTGCAGAGGGTGGGAGCCAAGAGAAGGGACGGCACCGTTTCAATTATTGGTTCCCCGTCCGATACCCAATCCGGAACTGGGTTTGGTCCATGGTCATGCTGTGTATATCGGAAATAAAAAATGGTTACATCGATTTTTCGGTGTGTTTCTGGATATTCATGAGAACACTGGGCTTCGCAGCCCACATGTGTGCCCTCGCAGACGCCGGCCAGACAGCTGACGGTAAGATTGGTGAGAAATGGAAGTGGCATTGATCCTTTGGATCTGCATCACATACGTTCTTATTTTGAATTGGCGATGGACTTTACAAGAGAGAAATACTATTGTATAATCTCTGTCGGCTGAGGGGAAACTTTGATTTCACCTTCTTCAACACGAGAAGATGGGTGAGAATAAGAACGTATCGGAGCCTTCACCGGTCAGATCGGCGCCACCCTAGCCGGATGGGAACGATGCGTCACCTCACTTCCTCCACCTCACTCTGTGTATATACGCCAGTGTATGGATCTGTTTGCCTGTGTACAAGAGACAGTGTGTGTGTGTGTGTGTGTGTGTGTGTGTGTGTGTGTGTGTGTGTGTGTGTGTGTGTGTGTGTGTGTGTGTGTGTGTGTGTGTGTGTGCGCAATAGCGTGCGTGTGCGATAACATGCGTGCGATAACGTGGGTGCGTGTGTACGATAACATGCAAGGCCGGTGTGTTTCCGTGGGTCCAAATGGTGTTGCGTCTCAACACATGATTAGGTGGACCGGATGCTTGACCCTGGAGAAAGTTAAACACCAGTCTCCGACCTTAAAAAGGGAATAGATCTGCGTTCTCAGCTGTGCACCTCTGGGTGCTGCTCCACAGCACCCAGAGGCCTGCTCACAGTGAGTTGGAATACACAGAAAACTTGACAGGTCGTCGAAGTGCTTCGGACCCTCGCATTCATGACCCCATCCAGCTAATCTGAACTTCCATCTCACGCATGAGCTGGCCACTCAAAGTTCATCCAAGCGATGGAGAAACACATGCTTGGCACGGACCTCAATGGTTGAGGCTCCGTTTACTAACGTGTCTCTGGCCACATGATATTATGTGAATCACGTTCACACGCATTAGTGCTTTAGTGATGATGGAGCCAACAATGCCTGGCAACGACCAGTTGGTGGGAGCGCTTAGTTCTTGTGGACTTTGTGAATTATCAGTTTCTTACTGGTCAGTCTCATCAAGGGCAGGAGCCAATCCCGGTTGACCATGAGTACATATGAGCCAATCGCAGTACACTATGACAAGAGAGGAGCCAATCCCAAAAAACAATGAAAAGAGAGGAACCAATCCCAGTTGACTATGAGAACAAAGAAGCCAATCACAGTACACTGTGATAAGAGAAGCCAATCACAGTTGACTGAGAACAAAGCACTCAATAGCAGTTCACTATGAGAATGAAAATCCCGGTCGACTGTGGGGGTAGGCAGCGAAGTCAGGAATCAGCAGTTAATCAGTTCAACTGAGGTTAACTGGAAAGCGGAGAGCATGTTGTGTCTTATGAACGAACCAAAAACACCTGGTACGGCTCTACAAAACACGACCACGCCTAATATACGTGACACATTCTGTGCTCAGTGTGTCTGCAAAGGCCCCGTCAGATCTTAGGCACATTAGTTATGGTTGCAGTCCAGCTTTTATCAATTGGGAATTGCAAATAATCCGCTGTTGGCTGGATGTGGGGTAAGGGTGTCACGATGCAAAGCAGACAAGGTGCCGTCCAAAAATGCAGGGTTCGAAAAACAGCCCTGGCGGCCCTTGACAGATTGAGCCACGGGGGATATGTTGGCCTTCGTAAGCATCTTCAATTCCCGCAGAGCTTGCCAGTTGCATTGAAATGAAATCATCTTTTTCGAATGCCGTTATGGCTTCAGCAACAATGAAACCAAGTTACTGAGGAAATGAAGAGCAAAGAGAGCGAAGGCGACCGAAAGAGAAGGGAGCAGACGAGAAAGACAGAGCAGCAGAACAACCACAGCAGCACTAATGCAGAAAACATTCAGGTTACCAATAACTGAATGTGTAAACAAAGCATCGGCCAAAGAGCTGGTTCACTTCAAGGAGTTGTAATGCAGAAACCATGCAGGTTCCCAATAACTGAATGTGTAAACGCACCGTCAGCCAAAGAGCTGCTTCACTTCAACCAGTCTTTTGGTTTAATGTGACGGAAGTTTAATTAAAATAATGATGGGATAAGATCAGCAGCACAAAATGATCCTGTATGCATGCATAGTGACACTGTAAGGCTATCCTTGTTTACTATTAGACTGATCTGTACCAGACATCCCGACTTCTTAGTAATTTGGAACAACGTTGCATTATTGCTCAAACTCAAGGGAGGTCTCACTACAGTATGTGGTGCATTGACTGTCTCGGGTGTTTGTTCTAATGATTGTCACGACACAAACCATGGGAAATTAACACCCTTACTTTCCACACTAAACAACAATTCTTCCCTTTATCTATCCTCTCATAAAAATAAAACAAGAGCCAATCCACCAATCTGGTTTCCCTTTATTCCCAACGGAATACTTCTGCCTCTCTCAGCTCTCTCCAAAGGAAAGAGAAAAAGAAAATCACCCAAACAACTGCAGGAGAACAAAAGTTGGGGAAATGAGAAAGGAAACATTCGGAGCCCAGAGTGGCTGGAACTTCCTCTGTGTGCTTCTCATCCGTCAACAACATCTGGGTCTAGAGTCCTGCTGGCGGAGGACAGATGTCCAGCCTGAACCAACTCGTGGTGTGGTGGGTGGGGGGGGGAAGAGAGAGAGAGAGAGAGAGAGAGAGAGAGAGAGAGAGAGAGAGAGAGAGAGAGAGAGAGAGAGAGAGAGAGAGAGAGAGAGAGAGAGAGAGAGAGAGAGAGAGAGAGAGAGAGAGAGAGAGAGAGAGAGAGAGGAGAGAGAGAGAGAGAGAGAGAGAGAGAGAGAGAGAGAGAGAGAGAGAGAGAGAGAGAGAGAGAGAGAGAGAGAGAGAGAGAGAGAGAGACCTGCAATGCGAGTGGGCAGAATCATTCCAGTGCCCTGAAATCCCCGCACCATTTGGGTTGATACTACTTTCTTGCCTACCGTCTTACCAACTGACAGAGTTTGGAGGCAAAGACGCCAAATTGTGCTATAAAGATGATTAGGCAGCCTCAATTCCCGATTTAACGGTTGAAGTTGGAAATAATTCCCGTTTCCTGGACCACCCGTCGCTTCCCACGCCCACTCCCACCCCTGCCCCCACATCACCCCGTTGTTCACAGAGCAGAACACAAAACCTGTATCCAATCAGGCCCCCTCACACATCCCCCACGACACCACATCCACCCCAACACAAGTCCTCTTCAAAGGCTTGTAGGGGTAGAGGTTCCGTCACAAAAACCAACATGGCTTGAGTTCAGATCCACAACAAGAAAGGTTCAGAATAGCACTTATAAAGACGTAATGGATCCAGAAGGATCCAGCTCTCGTAGGCAAAACGATCTTCAGAGACATTTCAGGGATCGGCAACACGCATCTGAACTTTATAACGTCAGTAAATTTCATATTTCATGACAACTTTGTCGCGATCATAATTATCTCGTTTAATTCCAACAGCCAGCCCATATATAGTCCATTTGATGTAACCGCAATGTCAAATGTTGCTTTCACTACAGCACAATGCAAACATTGCTCAAAGGAGCAATCTTTTACACGGTAGATTCTTATTCTTTCAAGAAGAGGACTCAAACTGACAGTAATGACGGAGAGGCAACAAAAGCCTGCTGGTACCAATGAATCAATCACTCAACGCGGTTGACGTACTCTGCCCAACAATGCTAATCCAACCATCATTCTCCCAGCTGCCCAATGGTACGTAACGGTCATCTCCTATCACCACGGCAACCCTTTTCCTCAAGTCCTTCAGACAGTGCATCTGTCTGCATCGATGAGTGTTTGACGCAACAGCCGGAAACTATAAAAACACGGAACGAGGATGACATAATTTAGAAGAACACAAAAACGTCACGCTCAATTGTTTCAAAGTGGCCGTGGCCAGCTCCGAAGAGCATATATCACATCGATCCTTATCTGAACCCCGTGTCCTGACGCCGGGGTCAAATATGGCCGCGGCATTCCCAGAATTCCCATTGAGGATGTGATAAAGGATCTGACCGCTCAATAGGTTGTCTGTGTGATGGTGGAGATACGAGCGAGCGTGGCGGAGTGCAGCAGTTGATGTGCACCCTAGGGGGGGAAGTGAGATGGTGACTCACCGAGTCTAACAGCTTGCCGTTCTTAAGATTGCGGCCGGTGACTCAGAAAGAAGGAAGAGATCCCTAGAGCGTGCCTCGGAGGATGCATACATCCCAACAGAAAATACTCTGCAAACTCATGCTTTCCCCCTCCCTGACTCACCCCACAGTATCTTCACTATATGCTCTCAAGGTGCAGGCAATTTGTGTTTTTGCTGAGACGAGAAGTCGGTTTTCCCCACCCAGATTGTGTTATCTGGTTAGTCGCGCAGATGGGATATGCTTCGTGTGAAGAACCGGGATCATGTAAGCGGGCTGTGCAGATCTCAACAGAGGTCACGTCACCAAGGCCCTGTGCCGGACTGAGCGATCTGCCAGTAAGCAAGACAGGCAGACAACAGCCAAGATTGTGACACAGAGAGCATGAGGCTAATAAATACAGATTTGCGGCCCAGTCTGTATTTTTGTTTTAATTTTATCGTTTTCCCCCTAATTTTTTACAGAGCCCCCATTGGCTCTGTAAACCTTTTCTTGGACCGCAAATTATTAAATACACAGCAATGTGCACGCACACGCAGTGTTTACAGGACCTGGCGGCCCGGTCCGGGAGGGGTGGCGAGCCAGACGATCTGTCCGGGTGACACAGTTCTCACAGAACCAGAACCTCTCAGAGAAGGGCCACGGAGAGCACAGCTGCCCCAGATCCAACCCTACCCTCTGCTGATGGGGTCGGCCCGTGAAGGCCGAGGGGCGACCTCAAAGACAGCTTCCCCCTCTCTCTCCTCTCGACTCGCTCTAATGGAAGGCAGGGCTCCGCAGCATCCCGGGCCTTAGCTGGATCTTTATAGGCCTCCGCACTTATTTGGATTTGGGATGGATTCCGCAAGGAGCTTAGAGGCGTCAGCAAAGGGAGGGACGACTTTTAACTCTTTGTTGTGTCTGGGGCTCAGTGGTTACCGGTTACTCGGTGAAACGTCGCGAAGGATTCAACTCGGATCGCATTAAATATCAACCGAAGAGTAGCAGGCTTCCTGGCTGTGCGTTGACTTGTTTAAGGCCCGGAATACTATAAAAGCAAGAGACAGCACTTGCAGACATACCGTTAGCAGGGTATGTCTGCCTCTATTTTCTTCTCCAGCCAGGACATTTATCTGACATGCCTCCATGTGGTCTATGTCTGTAGGGTAAGCTCACAGCTGAGAGGGAGAGGCTTTGAGATAAGGCTGTGCAGACAGTGAGAGCAGTTAAAGATTATTTTAATAGTTTCAGATGTCTCACTCTCTCCTCCCTCACTACTTTTCTCTCCCACTCTCAAGCAACCGTACCAGGAATACATTTTGTCCAATTTATTTGACATGAGCATTGCTTTCAGTCTGGCTTTACTTGGACGCTCAGCCAGTACGAAGACACAAAGGTCAGGCATATGACGCAAACAAACATGTAGACTGAAACAGCACAGATCTTGTCAGATTGTGCACATGGACACAGACACACACTCACATCACTATATTTGGAAAAACATATCCGCCTTTGACACAAGGGAAACGTATTGACTCACTTACAGCCAACCTACAACATCCAGCCCTAAATGATAAAACGACTGTTGACAGAGACCAGGGTTGTACTGAAGGGGCTTTCAAATAAGAGGCGGACACACACATGCGTGCACGTGCAGACACAGCCCATGGTCCTCACCCCACCACCACCAGGGGGCCAGCGAGCCAGATGTGAGCGGAGGAGGGCAGACGAAATGAGAGGAGCTCAGGGAACCATCTTCCTGTCTATCTTTAGCGCAGGAAGAGGAGAGGGAGGAGGTGAGGAGGGGAAGGAGATGGAGGAGAGAGGAGACAAGGGGAAGACTGGGAGATGAGGAGAGGGAGGAAGGGAGTAGGGGAGGAATGAAGGAGAGGAGGAGAGGAGGGGAGAGGAGGAGAGGAGGAGCGGGATGAGACAGGACCTGGGGAGGGCTGGTCTGGTAGAGCTCCAGAGCTACGCTGATATAGCGTAGGCCAGGCTACAGTAATGCAGTCAGAGCACAGTCCAGAACCATTACATCCACCACATTGATGTCAATGACGCAAGGATGTGGGGGGGTGTCTGCAAATACTAAATGAGGCAAAGAAGGGAATACATATCCGTTTGAATATATATCAGACGATAAACTCTCAAGGCGCTTTTTTCAATGTTTCTGGCACTCGATTGGTATTGTTCCCCAGTTAACATTGAAAGCAGAAATTCAAAGTTCTTTGTCTGGCACTTTAGTTGCTGGCCAGAGCCAGTGGCAAAAGGAGTCCCTTCTGGAAGGAGCAGGTTCCTACCCACAGAGGTCTGAGGGGGGAAGCCAGCTAGCACTTGCCCTACACTAGAAGAACCTCTTCCAGAAGCTGGTCCACTGCAGTATACAAAGTAATAACCACCGTTCAGCCATTACCAAGCAAACCAAAATCAAGGCATGAACCTACATGCATACAAGTCGAGGAAACGGGATTCGGTTACAAGACTTTTTAACTGGTATATATCTAATACAATAGTGCAAAATCTGAACCAGGATTTGGTGCAGACCGGTGCCAAGACACACAGCAGAGACAGACTGGAGAGCTGCCATCGGGCTAGGAAAACAAGGTCATTTGAGGACATGCGTCTGTGTGAGTCTGTGTGAGTTCGTGTGAAGGTTCTTGGTGTGTTGGTTACACAGAGAGAGAGAGAGAGAGAGAGAGAGAGAGAGAGAGAGAGAGAGAGAGAGAGAGAGAGACAGAGAGACAGAGACATAAGAGCTGGGTTGTGTGGTGACTAACTCACACTCAATTGAAAACACATCCAGCCCAACAGCCAGTAAAACAGACAACAAAAATACACGGTCTGTCTATTTCACAAACACACACACACAGGAACATGCATGCTCGCACGCACACAGACACACACACAATTAAGTATCATTAAGAGCTCCCCTCGATTTAATTGTGTGAGTCGTGTTTACAAACAAATCTTAAGGCAGCAGCACTAAAGGCAGCAGCATCCTCATCATCATCATCCTCCTCCTCATCTCCCTCCTCTTCCTCTTCCTCTCTCAGATGTTATTTTGGGAACCGGCAGGCAGCCGCTCCCCAGACACACCTGACGCATGAGTCAGCGAGGAGCTCTCGCTCCAGCTCAGGGCTCCAATTGGCCGGGCACCAGGCGGTGTCGCCTCCGTCCCGGGGAGCGTGAGAAAGAGCTTTTGCCGACCGGGGGTCTCGCTCGCAGACAAACAGCGTGAGGACATGAATCCTGGATCACAGGCCCGCTCGGCTGCTGCAGCCTGTATATGGACCGAAACGGTCACACACACTCGCGCTGCTCCGAGAGGGTCTGTCCGTCTCCCTCTCTCGCCGGGGCTTCCAGCGGGAGGAACACAGAGAGAGAGAGGAGGAGAGCCAAGATATCCAACTACGGCATGGGAGCCGATAGGGTCGTGGAGGAACGGAGAAGGCCTGAAGATGGGGAGGCCATGCATAGCGTGTCGTGCATGTGTGTTCACGTTGCTGTGGTGACCAAGACTTAGCAGTGCAATTTGAATTAAAATGAGTTCACAAATTATCGAATGTTATCGAGTGTTCAATTATTGTTTTCAATCGTTCCCTTCAATTTTGATCATTTTAAACTTAAATATCACATTTTCCTACAATGAAACCGGCTGGCTGGGAGTAATTCATGTAAAGAGCCCTTGGGTTGTTGGTTGACATTTTTGGTTCAAGATGACTGGTTGTGTTTGAATGAGTCAATATGTTTTACTGGTGGAAATGATTGATACTAGGAACCCCTTGAATGCCAATTTGGCAAAATCCATGTGAACTCTACTAGGCTACGTCTAGTTCCTCTAATCGCCCCCATCCCTTAGTCAGGATTCCCCTACGATGATTCCCAGCAGCGTGCTGAGGTTTCTGAGTGCTGATGTGAGTGTTCACCAACAGGATGAGCCATCAGAGACGTCTTAGTGTGATTGCAGTGGGGCTCTTGGGCTGCATTTCAACCAAAATGGCCACTTACACTGGTATAACAGCATAATGCCTCAACTAGCAGGCGAGTGCAGTATGTGTGCGAGACGTCTTTTTGTGTGAACGCAAATACTGTTGCTGCTGTTCTACACAATTAAAGATGTAGGTTATATTATGGTCACTATAGTCTAAAGCCATTAATGAGCTTGTGCCACGTACAGTAGATTCTTGCATTTGTTATTCTCCTAATAGCAGAACGCCATTTTTCAGTCCGTTTTTTTACAGTATTTCTTTAATAGTATTATTAATTTACATATTATATATTTATTTTAATTTTCCCAAAAAAATATAGGCCTATATAGTTTTTTTGCATGGCTGAGTGAAGTGACTCCAGTATCCACCACTACTGGAGACATGCGGGGTAAACGGTGCTTAGCTAGTAGTTGAATAGAAAAGGTGAGCTCTTACCTGTCCGTCCTGGCTGACGTGCACCTGATGGATCTGCAGGTTTCCCTGAGAGTGGGAGAGAAACACAGCCGACAATTAGAAGAAATTTCAAAGTATTTCTGAAAACAAACCCCGGTATACTCCACAACACATGTACGGTGTAAAGATGTCATTCTAAACAGTGAATTGTGATCATGTGGGCTGTACCCGTTTAAACCGTCTTTCTCCTGATTTATGTGTTTAGGAAACCTCTCTTGTAGTGGGTTTTTGTTGCTTGCTCAATTCAGTTGTACACACGTCTCGCTACTGTCACAGAGAGCACGAGACTTTACAGACGAGGCAATCAACCTATAACCGATCAATGTGAAACAAGTTAGGTCTGAAGAGTTGAATCGAGTTGCATTCGGTGCCGTGAACTCCCATTGTTGCCCGAAGGAAGAATGTAGAACGAAGGCAGACAGCGGCCCGCACTGGGACTTGTTTAACTCTGCTTTTGGACAACAACACACGACTACGGCACCAAAAGCATGGCTCTGCTCTTCTGCTGGACAGACGCAAGTTGTAAGCAGGGGGGAAATAAATGGATGCCTTTGGCTCTGTCGTTGACGCGAGGGGAAAAACAATAACTCAAACTGGCCGTGCCGCTCGAAAAGTACGAAATTAAATCGAACAGCGCGGCAACATAAAACGCTCTATCTATCTAGCTATCATTGGCGCATGACTTATTAAGCAGACTCTTGATTTGTGCTGGGAAAAAGCTTTTTTGGGAAGAGCAGCAGCTGGAGAAGGGACCGAACTCTGGAGCAGGCGGGTGCATCGCCACACACACACACACGTGTTCACAGCGCGCATGTGGTTCTGGTAAGACACTGTTGAAATTTGGAGAGTACTTCTCATGTCCTTGGAGATGAGTCAAGAGTGATGTCATTTCTGGCGACATCTTGTAGACCACCAAAGACAGAAAAGTATCGGTAGGCTATGAGGCCAACAGTACAGTCTTCTCTCCAGAATCAGAGCAGAGTACCACCAAACCTTGTCGCACCTCTCCACGCAGAGAGGGCACGGGATGGGCCCGCTGCACACCACCAACTTTCCTCTCGTCTTAATTCAGTTACGGGGAGACGTCTAGCGCCGTTTAAAGCAGTTCACGCTGCCATATGGGCACCGAGTAGCAAAATCTCCCCAATAGCTCATTTCCTTTTCAAGCGCGCTGAAACCAATGGCTTTGATGGGCGCAGTCGGCCCACAACCAAAACACACCGGCTGAGTGACAGCTGGGAGTATGGGGATTTTGTTGCTAAGCTTTGAACTCTAGAAAACAAACAATATGAAGGAGTACGAGCAGGGCAGAAGGGACGAAAAAAAAGAGTCCTGGCTCGGGCCACAAAGAGCAGGAAAGGAGCTGGAGCTTTCCTGTCTCCACTAGAGTCCTAGAGTCTCTCTCTCTCTCTCTCTCTCTCTCTCTCTCTCTCTCTCTCTCTCTCTCTCTCCTCTCTCTCTCTCTCTCTCGGTCGCACGGATCTTCTCTCGTCGCGTCCCACCGATAGGATGAGGAGAAAACACGAGGTGTCGTCTGTTGTGGTTCTACGGCTGCGTGAGAGACCGCGATGCACTCGGAACGAACTCCCGTCTTGTGTCTTGAGAGTCCTCCAAACCAGGAGATTAGGAGATCTTAAATAGACGACGCCGATACACATGGAGTTACTGGCGGCTGAAGTTGGGATGGTACTGTGGGTAGCTGCTTCCCCCCGGGGACTTGAACCCTGGTTCACCAGAATAAGCGGCAGCGCCTTAATCCCGCCGGTCACACTAGAGCGTTCATCTACGGCGTCGGGTTGCTTTCTGATTCTGGGGGAACTTGAGCTCATTACTGCCACATTACCCAAATGGGTTTAGGAAAACCCCAGTTTTTGGAAGATAAAAGATAATCACTTTTCTCAAACATTTATACTCACGTTATATATTGAGACGAGTCAGGGAACAAAACGTTTTGCCCAACCTATAATTAATCCATCACCTATTTTATCCCCTGCATATGGTTTTCGGTGTAAGGTGTCTTAGCATGTTAGGGGGCAATGTTCTCTTGACACCAAATTGGATCCCATTATCATCAGCGGTGGTTCCCATTAATACACACTCAAAATCCAGAACAGAACAATGTGATCAGCCACACCCATTTGTTTCTCTACGCACTGTTACAGACTCGGGGCAACACTTACTAAACACCGAACAGAACGCACACTAAAACACAGAACACATATGAACACACACCTCGCTGTCTTGAGTGATCTGCACCTCCTCTCCCTGTGGCACCTGAGCGATGTGTAGCTGACCTTGAGGAATCTGAGGGGAAACAGGACGGGAGAGATACAACGGTCATGGCAAAACATAGAAATTTACTTTGTCCCCCACAGGGGGCGCAGTGCCATGTTACCAGGTCAGGGCAAAACATAGAAATACACTTTGTCCCCCAAAAGGGGTTGCAGTACAATGTCAAACCTGCTGCTCCCAGGCGTTTTAAAACCATAAAAAGTTTTGCTAAACATTCACGAGACAACGTGGTCGGACTGTTATCTCATTCTGCATTTAAGAAAAACATGTGGGAATAATTGCATAACATGGTCTCTATAACCAACTACAGAGTTAGATATTGTATGATTTAAATATCAAAAAATTATTAAAAGGTTTCAGACATGCCGGCGGATAATTAAATTCCAATATGTGATTAATTACTTGTTCTGATTGCCAAGTGTGGGATCGGCCCCATGCACAAGGTTTTGCTTAATGACTCATTAAAGCAATCTTGCGTTGGCAGCGGTGAACTGCCAGACTGTGTGCATGTGTGCACTTGTGTGTGTGTGTGCATGTGTGCGTGCGGGTGTGTGTGTGCGTGCGTCTCATTCCCTTTCCTGTATTAGTATCTCATTAATGTCAGCCTCAGCGATGCCGTCTAAAAGCTCTTTGCAGCTCTTTCCTTCCGATTAATGAAGTTATATCTTATTTTATCTTATTAGGGGTTTTATTGAGACAAATATCAGGTCGCTACCGTTTACTTGTACTCATACTGACTCTTACCCCCCTAGGCGAGGTAGCCCCCCCTCCTGCGGTCTCTGCCAGGCGAGACCCCTGGTCTAAGTGACGTTAGTGTGAGATGGCTGGCTGGTGGGCCATGGCATATGGGAGCATGGCCATTAATGTTAATTTGTTCCTCGTGCGGGGTATAGCCTGCGTATTGACTGTGAACACATTGTCGTTAAGGTTGTTGATCCTTTTTTATCATGCAAACTTCCAACAACAAATTTCCCCCAGTGCACTGTTCGTTAGCGGTTCCTCTGTGTGTGCGTGTTTGTTCCTGATCAACACTTTTAATCACGCTACAAAATAAAAAAAAATGTATTAAAAATAATTACTGCCCAAATTTCCAACCATGCACAAAAATAAATGCACGTTTTAAAAGATCTAAAACATCCAAGGTAATCACGAGACCGATACTGCAGAGGGCAGCTCCTACCAACAGGAGCTGGCCATCGTTTGTGTGAGATGGTGGTGCGGATAAAAGTCAAGCCAACGTTGCGCCCGGTCACACATGTGCCGGCCCACCCGTGGTGTTGTAATGGGTGTGACCTCTGACCCCTGCAGCTGTACACGGTCTCCCCAAAAACAGGTCTACCACTCCCACACTGCAAGAATGAGGATTGAATTTGGCAGAGCTTAGCATCCCGTCTATCCCCACGCCGTCCAAGACCGTGTCATGATGTGTTGTATTTGTTGCATGCATTCAGATCTTTTGGAGTAAACAAGTATGAAAGCCACGTCTACAAAGTCAAGTGCCTCGAATTTGCGCCAAGAGAAACTGCGGCCCGTCTCCGACAGCATACAGAGGAAACTGTGCATCCAAACACGGACGAACGCCGAGGTGTCCATGGAGGACCTCCGCCTTTCCAGGCACCTTGTGAAACCTCCAAAGGATTCGGCGTACCAAATGCTACTTTCATGTCCTTTTGAAGGCTTCAGAAACACTGTCTGTGATCTACTTCTACTACTTGCATAAAAAGATCCATGCCTACACTTAGATCCTTTTCTAGAAGTCGTGTCCCACCTGGCAGGCACATTGTTGCATGATGCCATGAAAAACAAAGACAATTGGGGATCACTTGAACAACAGTTATGCCCTTGTCAGTTGCACATTGGACCCTTGACACACACTTTATAACTAGATCCTAGACTTTTATATTGTACATCGATTTTTTGTATTTTATTTCTGCGTATCCTTATTTAATATCCATGTCGAGTTTTTAATTTTGGTATTTTATACTATTTGTACTCGCGCGTGGTTATTTTGTGCGTGGTTGCAAAATGACAATCAGGCACTTCCTGGTTCTGACTTAGAGGAACTAGAAGAGGATAGTCCACTCACCACCTGCACCTGACCGTCTTCC
>NC_079420.1:8666310-8723810 GCF_026213295.1 Gadus chalcogrammus
GCTTCAGCAGATTTCTGATGTGCTTTGATAGCGAAATGAAAGCAATTAGCGACTTCAAAATATGTTTTAACCTTTACAACCAGTCAAGCCATTAAGAACAGATTCATATTCATACAACGGGGGCCAGGCAAGGGGCAGAAGCTGCATGCGGGATAAGAGAAAAAGGGTCTGAAATATTCAATTAGCGGTCATACTTTGGCTAAAGGTAGAGAGAGGCTGCAGTACATGTACAATACGCATGTTCCTACGCATGCAAGTAGATGGGGATATGGATGGGTGGATGGGTGGAGGTAGAGTACGTACGGTAGTACTATGGATGGGTGGATGGGTGGAGGTAGAGTACGTACGGTAGTACTATGGATGGGTGGATGGGTGGAGGTAGAGTACGTACGGTAGTACTATGGATGGGTGGATGGGTGGAGGTAGAGTACGTACGGTAGTACTATGGATGGGTGGATGGGCTCGTGGGTGGGTGGATGGGTAATTGGGCGTATGGATGGGTGAATGGGCGTGTGGATTGACAGATGGCCATATGGCTGTGGACATGGGTGGAGGTATACGCAGAGAGGTACTATGGATGGGTGGCAGGGCGGAGAGAGGGGACTCACAGCGGATGCCGTAGATCATGAGAGGGTCCAGCTGCTTCTTGCCGTGCTTGCCCTGGCCGGACAGGTTGGACATGGCCTGGATCTCGCGGTGGAACAGGTAGTCCAGCAGGGTCAGGGCCATCTTCTCCGCCGTCCGGCAGTTGGTGGCGATGTGGAGCATGTCGGCGGCCGAGATGGGACACCTCACGCGCATCTCCAGGTTGTTCTCGTCGCCCAGCCAGGTGCCTGCTGGGAAGTCCTCTGAAGGAAGGAGCGGGAAGAACCAAGTGATGATTCAGTTGGGGTTATGGTTTGTTGCTCCCAGTAGTACGGGAGACTTTTAAGATTAGAGATCGAGTCGAAGGCTGTCCTCTGCAATCTGCAATCCTTACAGTACATGAATTACATAAATAATACATAAATGAAGATAACTAATAATCTTTTAAATTAACATTTTAACACACACATGTTCTTAGTCTATTTGACCAGACTACAAAGCATGGTTTGATCATTTAAACTATGGCACGCACGCTCATATGGTAGGAAAGAAAGACGCTGAGGCACAATGTAACTATTTTCAACAATATATTTAACAAGACTTGTTGAAGCCAAGAGGGATTCTTTGAGATGGTTTGGGGACTGGCGCACACATTGCATGACCTCCCGCTGCCAGTACCACACTCCACTTTTATCTCCCTCTGATTAAAACACAACTTTGAAATGATCGGTTTGTGTTTAAACAACGGCTCACATCTGCAGATACAATTAAACGTTGCGTTTCCCCTTTGAAGCTAACTCAAACTTTCTGGAAGACTGATTGAGAACAAGTCAAAGAAAAAGATCAACAGTAAAAACCCAATTGTCTTAACAAGGAATTACTCTGGGTTTAGGGCCGAGCCGTCGGGGTACGCATCCACACACAAACACACACACAACAACCACTGAGACATCAAAACAGCTCAGATTCCACCAGTATTAGTCAGTTGGATGTGCCTTCAATTAGACATAACGGTCACAAATGTCTAAACTCGTTATCGGTCAAACTTTGAGTTGGTGGGCTAAACTGAGGACATGATCAAGATCACAAGGAAAACATTGTGTGTCTTGATGATCTGTGTGAGTGCATACGTGCAGACGGGGTTATGCGAGTAAATGCGCGTGTTCCTGTGCGTGCATGCATAAGTACGTGCCGGTGTTCTTGTGAGTTCTTAGGTGTGAGCGTTCTTGTGCGTGGGTGCATGTGTGAGTGCGTGCGTGCATAAGTGTGTGTGTGCGTGTGTGTGTGTGAATGGATGTGTTCTGGTGCGTGCGTGCTTGAGAGCGTAAAGGCATGCTTGTGTTGTTGTGAGTGTGTAATTGTGTGTGTTCTTGTGTGTGCATGCGTGAGCACATTCCTGGGGGTGTGCGTTTGATACTGTGTGTCCATTCATAAGTGTGTGTGTTCTTGTGTGTGCATGCATGAGGGCAAAAGTGCATGCATTTGTTCTTGTGTGAGTGCATGTTTGTATTCCTGTGCGTGCCTACGTAAGCGCTTGCATGTGTCCTAGTGTTTGCATGCAGCAGTGTGTAAGTGTGTGCGTATGTTCTTGTGTGTGCCTGCGTGTGTTCTTGTGTGTGTTCTTGTGTGTGTTAGGGATGTAACGGTATGAAAATGTAACCTCACTGTTATTGTGCCCAAAATTATCCCGGTTTTCGGTATTATCGCAGTATTTTTAACTACCCAAAAATGCCCATACTTCAGAGTTAGTCGTCTTAGAAGGTAGGGATGTTCTACGATCGTCTAATAGTCAGAGTCACGTAGAATATCGGATAATGAATGTGACTATCGTTATTTATTACACGGCTCTTCTCAATGCTGTTGATCGCTCCGTTCCCAATCTCCGGTGGTGAATAATTTTTTGATTATTAATTTTTTTATCATTCACCGTTAAGTCATTAGCGGTCATTATATGCTAAGCATATAATGACCGCTGTCAAGGAAAGTAGATTTTTTTTTTTTTTCCATCATATCACTCCGCAAGTACTCCGGTAACTTATCAACCCCAGCGTCCTCAGTTGCTAAGCGACGTCAACGTCTTTGGCGGACTATTTCTCTGCTGATCAACACTACGAATGCTGGTAACAAATAAATTATAAAAAGACACACCGCGTGAAGTTATTTTTTTGACGTGTCTAGTTCACCATCATGCAGGCTGTGTTCAGTAAAATAAATAAATAAATAGCGATATGTTTTCGGCGCATGTAGGCCTATCTGCCAATAAAAAATAATTTTGATGTTGAATGTTGATGGCGCAGTCATAAAAGCCTCTCCCTGTGTCAATGTGTGTGCGTGCATCCGAGGTGCGTGTGTGCGTGCGTGGGGGCTACTTGATTGACTGATTTTCGAATACTTCTCAGCGAATATTGAATAGTATTTTTGCCAGAAATGCACATCCCTATTGGAAGGCTGATGGATTTCTTGAGCCCTGTCGTCTCCTACTTCCACCATGATTCCCACTTCAAGAAACTTAAAAACGTAATGTTGTAGGCTACAGTGCGCCTGCGTGGCAACTTCAGGAGACTCGGGATGAAGCGCTGGGAAGGATTTAAGCACACGGTTTCCACACCGCGGGTTATCGGGTTATCCACCGAGATAATAATTTTATTTGAAATGAAAACGGTAATTGTTATTGACAACATTTTTATCAGGGTTTACCGTAACACCGGACACCGTTACATCCCTTGTGTGTGTGTTCTTGTGGCTGTGTTCGTGTGTGTGCTCTTGTGCGTGCGTGCATTCTTCTGTGTGTGCATGCATGTGTTCTTGTGCAAGTGCGTGCGCGTGTGTTCCTGTCGTCCATGTGTTCTCGTGTGCGTGTGCTTGGTTGGTCGTGTTCTTGTGTGCGTGTGCGCGTGTCCCTTTGCGTGCATGTGACATACCCTCCGAGTTGAGCGTGATCAGCGTGACCGTCTGTCCGTTCTGCGTGTTGGACGTGTTGCCGCTGTTGGAGACCGAGTCGCTGGCCTCCGAGCCGCTGTCCTGGTCCTCCTGGCTCTCCTCGGGGCCGGGGACCTTCACCAGGATGGTGTTCTGGCGCCGGCCGCTGCCCACCGTGCTGGGGACACACAGGAGGCCCAAACTCAGCTTGTGGCTCCTCACCACTTGGACACTCGTGGTACCGTGTGGACATGACCCACTGGGTGAAAGGATGCCTGCTGTTGGGTTTGGTTTCATGTGTATTATGTTTTTTTTTGTGGTGTATTGTAATGCTGTTTTGTGTTTTAAACCACTGAATTGGGCCGCAGATGAATTTCCACCTGATGGACAATAATACTAGTCTGACTTCGCCAGATCCTTTTGCAAATGTGTGTTATTCTGGACCCTGTTGGTTAATTTTTTAATTTTCATTGGGTTGTTAACAGCGGCTGCAGTTTAACGGCCCCCTGGATGCATTTGGATATTCCTACAGCCAATCAGAGCACATCTTGGTTGTTTATGAAATGCACCAAACGGCCCTCCAATTGGGCGATCTTCTGTACAGACATCCAATCAAACCCACCCCATTTTGGCTGTGATTGGCCCAACCAAGGCCATTTGCTGGAAATGTGTCCGAAACGGGATGTTGGCCAGACACATAAGTTGGAGCACATAAAACATGAGCTCACAGATTTGTCTCCGTCCCATGCTACAATAAAACTCTAATTTAATCCGGATCAGGGGGTAGAGGAAAGTCACAGTGGGTAAGGGTAAGCCACTCTGCCAATGAGCGTTTGCTGCCTTGTGAGTGGATGTTGTTTTAGGCGGCAAAAGAGTTTAGAAAGGAACTACCTAAGGTATATAAAACCAGGGCATGGCTGAGAATGAAAAATCTATTCTTGGTCGCCGAAATAGCCAAAATGGCTACCATTATGCCACCGTTGGGTATGCAAATTGATCATGACCCTGTAGGAATTAACACAGAGCTCAATTCATTACACACGGATGGGTTCAGCAGTAAAGGTACAGCGTGACAGCAGTGCTACCCAGTGGAATAAATGTAAACTGTAAAGAGCCTGTTCGTATTTAAGTTGTCACATCTCAAGGACAATTGCACATTCCTATTTGTTAAAGTATTTTTCCCATATGGTTTTAATAAGATAGGAATGTTGGACTGTTGTTGTTGATGTATGACTTTGATAAAAGACATTAACAGAGGAGAGACTCAGTGAATGACTCGATAAAAGACACGAACTGGAAGAGACTCAATGTATGACTCGATAACAGACACGGACAGGGGTGAAACTCACTTGCTGAGCAGGTTCTCCAGAGGACTGTCTTCCGGGATGGAGCTCTTGGGCCGGTCACTGCTCACGATCACGTTCGTTTGTGGAACAACACTTTGGGGAAAAAGATAGGAGACGTATGAGAGATTGCACAGGTCATTTGTTATTAAAGCACTCAGCCATGACACAAAAAACGAGGAAGATAAACAATCGAGAAACAACAAGCACCCGCTGTTCAAAATGTTTTAAAATCAATGCTTACGGATTGGTCTCAAATGTTCAATTATGGGAAAAATAATAACCAGACCCCTGTGTTATGCTAATTAGAAACAATCAAGCCGGATTGTACGGATCCAATCATTAAGTAACAGAAGAAAAATGCTGTGGCTGCTGTGGTCCTTTAAAGGCAGTTAACCCAAAATAGCATCGTGAACTTGGAGCCACTGAGTTCCTAGGAGCAGTTATATAGGCTGTTAACCTAACACAGCAGCATGTCATTCAAGTCAGTGTCAACGGCAAAAAATAAAGAAATCGTAGTTAGAAATTAATAAATAAAAAAAGGGATGCGTGTTGCTGATTCTTGCATTCATGTCGGATCTTGTGCGAAAGGGTATTTAATTTCTACTCCCCAAATTATTCTAGTGTCAAGGGATACAAAAAACTCTAAATCCACTAAGATTTCGGTAACAAGCATGACCAATGACCCCTATTTTGCTAGTTTTGCGTTCATTAGTTTTTCGCATCATTAACAGGCTTATCCCAACTATGCCGACATTCACTGTATCCACATTTTGTTAAGTTTCCTGCCCTGCGCATGACCACACTGTGGTCTCAGAAATCTGAAGTTGGTTCCCGGGCGCTACAACGTGTCCAGTAGCCCACCGCTCCTCACAGGTGGTGATCCGTCTAATGCTGGGACTGAGGTTCCCCACAAGGAGAGAACACAACGATGCTCACCATCGCACTTTGTTCCAGGTCTGGGTGGCACCCTGCGGGGAGCCTGCCACCATGGGCACCTGGATGGGACTCTGGCTCTTAGCACTGGGCACCAGGCTGTCGAGCTTCCGTCCGAAGGCTTTACACGAGGCCTCCACGGCCTGCAGCTTGGACTCGATG
Source organism: Gadus chalcogrammus (assembly GCF_026213295.1). Lineage (NCBI taxonomy): Eukaryota > Metazoa > Chordata > Actinopteri > Gadiformes > Gadidae > Gadus > Gadus chalcogrammus. Next base: position 8,672,256 of record NC_079420.1, read on the forward strand.
CCCTCGAGACGCTGGCATATTGTGGACTGGAGGGAACTCAACAGGCTCTGGGGAACAAACCAAATGTAGAGCCGCAACGTTTAGCTGCTTGACAGACAAGTAATCAAACCTAAATCGAATGATGGATTAGTCGTCGAGGTCGTTCATCATGTACAAATACCAAACAATTGCCACTTAATGCTTCAGACATTCAAATATTTGGGCCATGGATCATTATTAAATGTTAACTTTCTTGGCTGCTTGTCAGGAAAAACGAAGCAGATCAAAACACCACTGTGCGCTGGTCATTTGGAATAATTCTTTATGAAATGTTAATAAATTATAAATGTTTGTAAATTATAGATTATTGATAATTCAACACAAACACTATGAAAAGCTGAAGGGCGTGTTCCACTGTGTGAGACAAGGTATCCTACCCTTATCGAGGATATATCCTGGCTGTTGTTTTCTGTGCTCAATTTTCTCCTTTTCCGTTGGGACCTTTCTCCATCGTCTTCATGATTTTCCAGCATTTCTAACCAAAATCAAATGCAAAGAAATTTTACTGCATTAGGAAATACTTCACTTGGGGGGAGGATTGATTCTCAAACTAACTCATTATGGCAAAAGCAATATAAAACTATATTTGAGTCCACATAATACGTACAAACGATATGCCAATTAATTTAAAATAAGTCCTATCTTCAAACGGTCAGCGATTACAAATAATAGTCCACAGTAAAATTTAAAGTGTCATATTGGCATCATAATATGACATTATTATATATAAACGTTAAGTCAATATTGTGAGTAAGGAAATTGATAAACAAGACGACATATGAGCGAGCCCTAGCTATCAGTTTAGGATACAGCGCTTACCGTTCTGGTCGCCTTGAGCGAAGTCCTCCACTGTAATTTGTACGATTTCATCCAAGTCTCCCTCTGACATCATTCACAGCTATGAGGACAGAAAACAATTGAGACAGCAAAACTACAATCAACGCAGAATGTCGGCAAAGTTGTTTTGGGAGAGTTGGACGAAACATGTGATATTCGAAAAATCAAGATCCCATTTGGTTCCTGTTTAGGAGTAATACAAGATAATGAATTACATTTTATTTCTGAATATATGTTAGTGAATTAGTGAAGTAAATGCATTCAACTTTTGTTCACCACAATGTTTCATAGTGTTCAAATAATAATATTTGATAGCCTGCTTGAGCTGCTCCCCCCGCGACCCGACCCCGGATAAGCGGATGAGGATGAGGATGAGGAATATTGTGATTTAGGTGGCTGGCTGCAGAGTTTATGTTCTGGGCTGTATTAATTGGTTTGACTGTTGGTTGGTGTATATGCACAATAGGCATACTTCCCACCACATGGGGCAGTAGACAGCCTGTTGGGGTAGTTGTAATAGGTCTACGGTTAAAGGTAAAATAAGGTCATGATGTGGAGATCCAAAACTGTAACGTGGTTCGTCAAGTCAGAAACCCTATGTATCTCCACCCATGTGAATACATACTGATGTTTATATGCACCTCTAAACTAATATATACTTCTGATCACCATTCAGGTTTAAGAGAGATCTGTATCCTATATTAATCCATGGCAGTTTCAGAAGTGTGTGTGTCGAAACCCACTCAGTTAAAGTATCAGAAGCTAAACCTGAAACCATCATGCAGCAACACAGCCTAGCTAGCTGCTAGCCTCTAGCTTAGCCATGCTAACCACCTAGCTAGCTCTTGAGGTATTATGGGGACTTTTTTAAAAGGAGGGGACATGGCAAAATAATTGGCACATTGTTAACGATCGATAGAAACACCGGAACACATGTGTTGAAATAAAAACAGTAGACTAGGGTGGAAGTTGGAGGTGTATGGACCCCCGTACGGGCCCGCCAACATGTGATTTGTGATCGGATTCTCGTCGGCTAAAAAAGGGCTTTGGCATCATGGTCAGCCCGCTAGGCCTCGTCTCCTTCAAGTGCAGCAAATAGCACAGTATTGGAAAAAACATAAGGCTAAAATATGCTTTCCATCCAGCCCGTGTGTCGGCGTTACCACTGCGCCGGGCGTGTACCGTGATAGATTCGGGTATATTACCGTGTGAATGACGAATTCTCGTGTTGTTTGTAGAGATTCCGATAACGGCGTCGTTCCTCGCGAGAGATGTGGGGCTCGTCCGTCGTCTGCTGGAGTTCCCGAGAGCTACCATAGCGACCTAGGCTGGGATAAGATCCCGCGTTGTAGCGTTATGCTGGTATGGCGCCACTCAATTTCCGGTCTCTTACTTCGTATTACTGGTTATGTAAGCCAGTTTAACTGTCGCCGGAGCAAAACGAATAAGAACGTCGTGAAGAAGTAGATCAACAAAACGGAGGATAATTATTGATTTTATTAAACGAAGAAGGCGACAAAAAGATTTCCGAAACATTTACCGGAAATAGACAACCCTCTTTCGGAAGTTCCTCCCCTTCTCTAGCCGCTAGACACATTCAATGCGGCGTCAATGAATTGTAACAGAAAGTCCCGCCTCTCTCTCCTCTCGCCAATAACGCTCATTCGTAGCATCCCGATAAGGACGCCTTTGAGCCTGGTAATAGCGGCACAGCCACATTCACTGCTAACAGCGGTAGGTGGAACACTTAAGTGCCGTCCAGAGCTATGCAGAAGATATGAAACATAGGCCTATATTTAAATGTTATTAGGATATTCTACATTGTTAAAACACATCGCCATTTTGTTGATCAAACCGGGCAGTGTGTATAAAACACAGGTCTTTACCATGAAGCTTGTAGGCCTACGCAGATGGTAATGTTATCTGCCAATGACCTGTCATATAGTAGCCTATATTAATGAGTCCACGTGAGCAGCTAAAATAGATAAATATGACATTTGACAAATTATATTCAAAACGTTCCTACCGTGAATGCATGCACTCTTGGCATATTGTGGTCCCGGTGGGGCTCGAACTGATCACCCAGACAGCTATGCTCGGGCTACACTAGTCTATCTGATTAATAGTAATTTAACTATATTTCACGTGGTTAACTTACGAGGAAATAAATAAATACTTTAAAATTGCGTGAAGCTCTCTTAATGATATGATCACTGACTTAGGGGTAGGCTGTCGCTGTCAGCACTTGTTGCGTTAACAACGACGCTGAAGTTGGCATCCGATTCGCAGCATCCAATTCGGCTTGAAAACCACTTAGAATCTTCAAATCGGTCCTGATTGAAAACCACTACACCTAGACTCTTCAAATCTGGACTACATTATCACAGTGAGGCTATACATTATGTAAAACATAGTTTCAGATTTGTGAAACCTTTACCCTATTTGTGAAAATGCAATACAGGCTTATTTGAATGCTTTTTAGGGGTCCAGACTGCATTGCATTTTCACAAATAGGTTAAAGGTTTCACAAATCTGAAACTATGTTTTACATAATGTATAGCCTCACTGTGATAATTTAGTCCAGATTTGAAGAGTCTAGGTGTAGTGGTTTTTAATCAGGATCAGTTCTAATGCGGTCTGGACCCCTAAAAAGCATTAAAATGTGCCTTTATTGCATTTTCACAAATAGGGTAAAGGTTTCACAAATCTGAAACTATCTTTTACATAATGTATAGCCTCACTGTGATAATTTAGTCTAGATTTGAAGAGTCTAGGTGTAGTGGTTTTCAATCAGGACCCGTTCTAATGCAGTCTGGACCCCTAAAAAGCATTAAAATTAGTCTGTATTGCATTTTCACAAATAGAAAAAAGGTTTCACAAATCTGTAACTATGTTTATTATAATGTATAGCCTCACTGTGATCATTTAGTCCAGATTTGAAGAGTCTAGGTGTAGTGGTTTTCAATCAGGAACGATTTAAAGTGGACCAGCTGCTGAATCGGATGCTGCGAATCGGATGCCAACTTCAGCGTCGTGCATTAACAATTATTTGACTGCCTATAATTGAAGGAAGGATGAATCAAGCCAGAATTTTTACCTGTAAGTTTATTAGAGAACATACAGCTGTGACAAAAGATGTTCTTCTTGTAGTTGTTATCTTAGTTACCTCAGAAGAGGGTCTCTACGCTGAAACGCTCCCTGAAATCAGATGGTAGCAGTGCAGTGGGTCAAAACTTCCAAGTGTTCCCAAGTAGGCCTTTCCATGAAACCACGCATGTGTTTGAAGGCAAATCATTCAAGGGTTAAAGATCGAAGGCTAATGAATGAAAGGGAAACGTACAAAGATAGCCAGAAATTGAGTAAATGCGACTCTAAACTAAAACGACCATCCCTTATATTAGACATTGCAAGTATTTCATGAATGTTTCACAGTTTCTCTATCAAGGTCTTTTATAAAGGTGTTTCCTAGTGGTTTTAGATCAGTATACCGCCCAGAAAAGTGCACTTGGAGCAGAGAGCTTATAGAGGCCATGATAAGACATACAGACACTTTGAACTTTGAAATATGCCTTGTGTTTTGGGATCAGTCACCACTAGGGATTGGTCACCATTTACAAATTAAACAAAAAACAAATAACTATTTGCCGGTATGAAGCCAGCCAAATCTATTTCAAAAGACAATATATTTAGTCAGTAAAATGTCCAAAGTTCACATTGCAGAATAAGATAAGATAGCAAAAACTACTTTTTCAATGGTGGATTATATAAAATTAATCACATTTTATAATGCACACTTTATTACTCTATGGGTTATTAAAATAGTTATCATCAATTGGTTATGGACTTAGTGTCATGTATTAAACACCTGAGATGCATTATTTTGTTTTCTTTATATATCGTGATTAGCTCTATTTAATCAATAAGTGATAAACTGTGGAACGAATCTAAGAACAAAGCAGTAAGCCTCACCATTGTCCTAAAATCCCCTCATAATATTGCAGTCATGGTTGTGAGGATATTGTAACTAGATTCAAAACAAATGTCTGCATGCGATTAACTAGGGCCATTAGATAGAACACAGACCAGAATACATTGGATGCCTCTTCCTTTTAAATATCGTGCAGAGTACATCGTGTACGTTTCATAACAAGAGGCACATACTGTTGGTTCCGCTATCATTATCTTCCGAGTCTTATGCTGGGAATAAATAAATAAAATAAATAAATAAATACAAAACTATTGAGAAGCTATTGTGTGCAACGTGTCCTGTGGCTATGCCGGGGCCGAGACATTAAAGACAACATGTTGTCAGTCACACCCCTCTTCATTAAAGACAACATGTTGTCAGTCACACCCCTCCTATGTCCTCACATTATTCACCCGTGATTGTGATCCAGCCCCAGCTAGTTCAAGCTTTCTTCCCTTGAAAACACGCCACAAAATAAACGTGGTGTCATGTTGCCTCGGATGTCATGTCTAGATGGTGAGTATTCAAAGTACATGTTGTGAAAGAGCGAAGTTGTATCAGTGGACACTAACTATCTGGAGACCGTAAAACCACTGTTTTAGATAGCATCAGCGAGATAATAGTTAATAGTGGTCGGGGTTGGAAGTGGCGCGCGGTTTATCGAGGAGGGAGCAGGGGGAGAGAGAGCGAGCTACGTACGCGGAGGCATTAGTGCACTGCTAATTTAGGTGGCTCTAGCGTCGCTGCTCCTATCAGGACGTCCACGACTGCATGTTACGTAGCATGGCTTCAAAGCACTCCATGTCGGGGGAGTGGGCGTGGCCTAGCCGGTCTGTCAGTCGGCTGTACATGCTGAAGGACTTCAGCTCCAGCCAGATGAAGCCGAAGCGATCTTTGTCGAAGAGCACGAAGAGCCCGGGGGTTCGCTCGGGGCTGGTGAAGCCGTGGCCGGCGATCTGCCCCGTCCCGTAGAAGCTGAAAGCAAAAAAGGTAGAGAGGGGAGTCATTGAACGCACTCGTTTTTATGCTTAGCTTGGGTTGGGTTTGAGTGGGGTTTAACAAGTGAGGATCAAACATGTCACCGTACGATTACATCGCCGCAACGTGCACTGGCTACCGCTGGCTGCGCGAACACAATTCAAGGCACTGGTAGGTGCCTACCCTGTTGTAAACCGCCCAGACCCATCCTTCATACAGTGTAATGGTCAAACCACACACCCCAACCTGCCCACCAGGCTCTTTGAGGGCCAAACTGCCTGCTACCCTTGGAGGGACCCAAGCTGCCACTCAATCAACAAACAACAAAAATATTGCTTGTTTGCTGTCCCGCCTCCACAATGATGAAACAAGCTCCCCAACTCAGGACAGCTGAAACCAAATCTTCCGCCGCTGACTGAAAACTCATCCGTTCAGACAATAATAAATAATAACAAAAATAAAATAATAATAAAAAGTAAAAAAGAATACTAAAATGAAATACAAACATCTATCTTCATCTCTTCTTTCTATAATGTAGCCCCTAAAGCACTTTGCCTAATTGATGCAGTTGATGTACTGTTGCATGCCACTTGCCCTCCTTAGGTTGTATCTTTATTGTTTGAAAGCGCTTTTGACAAAAACCTCAGCTAAATAAATGTAACGTAACTCGATGAATATAACCACTGCTCGAAAACACATTTCTGTTTAATTTCTGTGAACATTGCAACTCCAGCTGGGACTCACCACTTCTTGCAGGTGCGAGGGTAGACCTCGTTGCGGGCCATGACCCCCAGGGGCAGGATGAAGGGCTGGGACTCTGGGGGGCTTGGAGCGCTGCTCCCCCTGCTGGCCCCAGACGCCTCAGCCCCGCCACTGGCTCCGCTGCTGCTCTCCCCCGCGGCCCCCCCCTCAGGGACCCCCTCAGGGGGGCCTCCGCTGGCGACCCCGACGGCCCCGTTTCCCCCGGTGACCCCCAGGGGGCCCTCTCCCGCAGGGCAGGCTGCAGGGGCAGGCCCCTCCCTCTGGACCTCGGCGTGCACTCCTAGGACCAGGCGGGACAGCTCCTCTATGCTGCGCTGGCGCTCCAGATCTGGGAGGACCACGGGACGACTCAGGTCCACCTCCAGGGTCAGCTGGCCGGCGGGGACGTTGGGGTCTCCCTGTGTGCGCAGGGTGGGACGGAGTCAACGTCCCGATCACATGGTGGAATACGCCCGGAGATGCACGCCATGTAGACCCAATAGTTTTAGTTTAATTAATCAGAGGAATTCATCTCTATAGAATTTCTAATGTTTTGCAGCGATAGGCGTTTATTAATTGAAATAATAAACTTAAAATTTCCTCACAACCAGACAGGAAATTCTGGATAATGGCACTGAGAATGGGTGAGCGTGTTATCATTATCATCTGTGTCTCCAATCTCTTTGTGACTCACACACACACTTGGCTGACATTCCCTGCCCTGAGCAGACGTGTGATGTGTTGCTGCAGAAGAGGAACAACCAGAACTCACCGTGAGCTTGGTGGCTCGGGCGCTCGCCCCGTGGAAGCTCAGCATTACAATCTCCAGGCCGTGGCTGCCGTAGGTGCCCTTGAACAGCCCAGGTCTCAGGAGATCCGTGGGCAGCAGAGGAGGAAGGTAGATCCGCCGGTAGGTCAGGCAGTTGCTACCGAAACAAGGCATTGGGGATCATTCACTTGAAGGAGGCCAGGGTAAGACAACAATATTAATCCCCGCGAGGGTAACTCAGGTGTCAGCGATCAGCAGCAGAAAACAGCACAAATCAAAGGCAAGATAAAAACAAACAATACATTCACTATAATATGTAAATGCATGATAGGATGGTGCTTTATTTATTGCAGACGGGAAATGTTGGTGTCTTTGAATTTGGAACAGCTTTAAGAAATGGCACACACACAAACATTGAAGTAAAAACAACCTACTCATATTGGCTGGTATAAATGAACTTCATGAGGATGAGCTCCTGTGTGTGTTCATGGAAGATGTCTTCCAGCGTCCGTCCCCATTCTTCCTCCAACCAAGTCCTGAACTCCTGCAAACACACACACACACACACACGCACGTAATGGATCAGAAGTGCAATAACACACATGAGCAAACTAACAAATCAACCTTTTTAAACACATGACAAGAACAAAGTGTGTGGGATAGTTTGACCACTCAAGGGTAACAAGTTACAGCCAATAAAGTAAATGGATTTCCCTTTAGGACGCCTTGTACACCCTCTCTGCCAACAGAGATCCTGTATATTCGTCTCTTCCTTGAAGATCAATGTTAGTCAGGCCTCGGTTTGTTAGCCAAGTAAGCTTAAGCACAAGAAACCCTGCTACATAAAAATACACACAAGAGCCAATGAGCCATTTAGCACTATAGTATATATATTACCAACTAAAAACATGACAGAAGTGTTGCAGGAACCACTGGGCCTTTCAAACACTGAACATTAGACACAGAGGAAAGGCAAAGTGGAACATTATTTGCAGTCATTGAGGTTTCTTTATCGAAAGCCATCCATGTAAAGTCTGGGTCACCACTTTCCCATCCAAACCCATTTGCAGCAGATTTAGGTGGCCGAGGAGAGTAAAATGTGCCAGGGTGCTCCCGAACCAAGCACCTCCAGTTGGGGCTTCAGTGGGATACAAAACGGCTATTATTGGTGCAGAGGAGGACAGAAATGGCAGCCTTACCTCCTGTCGGCCTCCGGGCATGCGATGGTGGTCTGTCTGGTTACATTTGGTGGAAAACTCATCCTTCTTAACAGTCTGAAAAATAAAGAGATATGTCAGATTGATCAGGGTGGAGGGTTTTGGGATATTTAGGGACTTTTTTGAACAAGGCTTTATTCCAGCAAAGAAAATAACTTTGAGCCACTTTTGTTTTTAAAGGACTATAACTCATTTTAAACTGGATATCCAAGTACTTTCCAACACTATAAAAATCCAAATTTCCGAGTGATTTTCAGACCTTGACACCTATGTTTTTGTGAGTTTGCTCTACAGGCTTCCCCAGGATTGGGCCAGAGCTCTGCAGAGGGACTTGCCTGTATATCTCCCTTGTGAGGGCCCTTGTGTCCGTACATGCACTCCACAGAAGCCTTCCTGTCCTCCGACATGGTGATGCGGAACAGAGGCCTCCTTCTCATGGGATCCTCCACGCGCGGGTCATGAGGCGGCAGGTACATCCAGCCGACCACAAACAGCCCCTCCACCTGGAAACACCGTGTCATGTCAATCCCTGGTAGTGTGTCTGTATTCGCTACAAGTCACTTTGGATAAAGGCCTCAGCTTAATGAGTAAATATATATCCATACATAAACATGATGTAGTTAGCCGTAAAAATATATTTGCCCACTTCCTTAAATGGAATCTTCAACTGGACATGTTCATACAGTAGTAGTATGCGTCAAGTTTGACTAAATCTGAACAAATCTGGTCTATCGTTGTGTTTCATGTTACGATACAATAACCAAGACAAGCACTAGTAGAGGTTTCAAGAGAGCATGGCTATCGGAAGTGTTAGGAAGACTTCAAAGGGCATCCATTAGAAGCTATGAATGGAGAGATAAAAAGGAGGGCAGAGGGCATAGCCAGTTGTAGATTTACCATACAACAAAGTTGAATTAGAGGGCAAGAGAGAGTGAGGTACATATCTAGGGTCAAACTAGAGGAGGACCCGTATAGTCATAAGTTTGTCATATTCCAAACATACACTGGACAGAGAGGATTGACAATCTAAGCTGGTAAAATCCTAAACAAATCAGTTTTTTAAAAAAAATCGGACTTGGGCTTTACCAATTCTGCCGCCAAAAAAACTCATTCCCCAAGAAGCAATATCATATTAACCATTATAAGACACATTCAGACAGTCCAATCAGAAATATGTGTGCCAAGAATGTTAGTCCAATCTCTTTGGCAAAATACAGTGTCCTATGAGCACGGTGTAGCGGTGTGTGAGTCACTCACCACCACATTGAGAAGCCCTCCATATGGGCCAATATCAGGCTGCCAGAGACCCAGGACACTTTTGTATGGGTGAAGCACTAAAAGACAAAATTTCAGTATGAGATTTATGACAAACACCATTTATGACAAACACCATTTAGATAATACGGGTTTAGTTAAGTGCAGTGTTAAGCTATAGCGTAAACAACGTATGGACCCTTAGTTGAGAATATTAGTATAGTATTATTAGCACAGAGCCCTTTGTCATGGTTGCAGGCTCAAAATGGCTTCACATGCCTCAAATTAACCCCAACCACATGCCCTCACATGGGAAATAAACTACCCAAAAGGCACATAGACAGCATGCTAACCATTAGCTATCTCATTGTCCTATCCTCTCCTATGAAAGCCATCCACGGTAAAGAATCGCTACACACAGAAATAGCAACACTGCAGAAGAAAGGGCATCATTAGCCACAAAGAGAGTTGATCGTGCCTTTGTTTCAGATCTTCGAAACCATGTTAGTCAACCCACAATGAACCGTAATAAAAGGTATGGACCACACATGCCACGTTACATACAGTGTATGAAAGCCTACACATCCCTATAGTCCATGTGCTAGTAGTAATCAGGGAGGACGCCATGTAGTGTCCAGACTTCACTCGAGGGACCACCTAGACATTTGTGCCACAAAAGTAGGTTGAGGGCCGAGAGTTGACTGCATACCATTTTTTTATTGATGCATTGAAGCGGAATTGATGGAAAAAATGTCATGTACTTTTATGACACGTTCATTATGTATTCTTAAGTATTCTTTTTAGAATCAAAGACATCAGAGACATTTTCTGAATTATATTTTATCTAATCTCGGCAACAGAAGATAAGTTGGGAGATGTGTGTGTGTGTGTGTGTGTGTGTGTGTGTGTGTGTGTGTGTGTGTGTGTGTGTGTGTGTGTGTGTGTGTGTGTGTGTGTGTGTGTGTGTGTGTGTGTGTGAGAGAGAGATAAAAAGGCTTACTCATTATTTAGGGGTTGATTTAAACTAATGCATCAGTGACAGTGGTGGAGAAGTTAAAATCTAGGCTTACATTTTACATAGAAGTCACGGCTTGACACACCGCCAACCTCCATCTTACGTAGGTCCTCGTTCACGCCAAATTCTACAGAGCAAAACAACAACCGATAGCATGTCATTCAAAAAGTGAGGCTACCAAGAAATGTTTTAGCATATTACAACGTTGTCTACACCTGCAGCATAAAAAAACTATGGTATCTGGGTTAGAGTAGGTTGGGACAATATACAGTTTCATCAGTAAAATGTACTGTTCAAAAAACAAATGCATGGCTGGATTTGCATCAATAATGCCAGGGTTTTCACGGTTAGGTTAGGTGTGATCAGTCAACAAGAGAGACAGGTGCACATCCTATGCAGGTACATATGGCAACAAAGGAATGTGTTTGATGTCGTTTGATTGCATACATGCATCTAAATACATAGATACATATACATTACGATTCATACACATGTCAATAACAAGTGGTCACTGACAGCAGTAACACTAATCCTAGATTTACCTGCAGCGCATCGTCTCCTCCAGATCGTCTCGGTGTTGAGGATCTGCTTGAACTGCTTGCAGACCAGAGCGACGGTAGGCAGCGCCGTCCCGGGCAACAGGGAGAAGATCTCAACCAGCAGCTCCGGCGGCAGATCCAGCAGCGACTGCGGGTTTGGAGGTCCCGTGATGGCCCGTCCCAGCAGCCCCTGGGGCCTGCAGCCGCTGGCGTGTTCACAACACACGTCACCGGGGCCACCGCTGGAGCCTGCAGCCTGGCAGTCGAGGCCGCCGCAGCCACCGGCGGCGTGCTTCTGGCCCACGATCCGCTCGTCCTCCTCATCGTCCATGTCCACGTCAGAGTCGCTGACCGGCTGATCCTGGCCTCCGTGTCGCTGTCGTCGCCTGCACCTCCGCGACTGGCCCACTCCGCAAAGCCTGGCACACACCGCCATCCGTAGTCACCAGAGGGCCAGCGTTACATCACCCCAACACATGGATACACACTGCGGTCGGGGAGCCAGTGGCTGTTTGTGTGTGTATGTGTGTGTGTGTGTGTGGGTGGGTGGTGTGAGAGGGTCTGTCCTTGGGTCCTGTTCTGTGACGATGGGCGTAAACTCGAGTCTCCCGACGTCTAATCGCGTGCCGCTGCGTCGCAGTTCAAAGGACACCCGCGTTATCGCAGCCAGGTCTCGGTGAACCGACGACGGGTATGGCTGATCTATATATCGATATAAACTATCTCCCTAATCCCTAGCCAAGCACCTGTTCGTAATCATTGATAGGATGAACTGTTCATCCCTTCATAACATAATACTCCATCAGTCCAATAGGTGGCGGTACAAATCCTAGGTGACGCATCATCATCTCCCACGAAGAACAAATCACTTGGAAATATTAATAAATATGTATAATTGATAAATATAAATTATGAATATACAAGGTTTATACATTTAATCTGTCAGAACGTAATAAAATAAAATAACATACATATAATAACATTCTGTTGGGCAGCTGACGTCATCCGGAAATCGCGTTGTTGCCAGGTTTGTCAAAATAACGTATACGACATATTTATGACTATATTTGAGGTAATGTTTTTTTCCACAAATAAAACATACGCAGGGCTTGTTAACACTTTTATCGAATGTAAGATATCGTTTAAACCAAAGAGCATTCTATCTTACAACTTAAAATACAGAAAATAAGACACTGTTTACGATCTGAAAATACGGACCGCTTCGATACGGATCTGGCAACCGTAGCAGGAACATGTCTGGCGGGAGATTGTGAATAGGAAACCCCTGCATACCATAACAATCGGTACAGGAACAGAACATTTTCCTCCACGAAACTCGGTTGTCCTTCCAGGTTGTTCTAAATTCACCATGATAGCTGTGATGGACAAGATTCTGTCGCTGTCGGAAGGAGGAGACGGGCCGGGGGAGCTTCAGCAGTACCTGTCATCATTATCCAACGACCAGGTAACCTTTAAAGTTGTCACCATACATGATGCTTGCGTGTTGCGGTGACTTCGACTGGATGCCAGCACCCCATCACCGATTTAAAATATTTTGCCTGAATGTATGTATGTGTGTGTGTGTGTGTGTGTGTGTGTGTGTGTGTGTGTGTGTGTGTGTGTGTGTGTGTGTGTGTGTGTGTGTGTGTGTGTGTGTGTGTCAATTATGGAAGCCATTGCACTCTGAACATACCTGAAGGGAGGGACCCCCAACTCTGCGTTCCTCCTCAAGATTTCTTCCTTGCTAATTAACAGAATTTGATCTTGCCCTCTGCGGGGCTAGGGTCAGGGGGTTGTCATAAATACATGGCCTGTTAAGCCCTTTGAGACTACCGGTGATTCAGGGCTACAAATACAATTGAATTGAATGATCTACAAGGTAGGTGTCCCCTACCCTGACACATTCTGCTGCCTGACCTTTCACCCTTTGCCTCGTTCCTCTGCCAGCTGATCAAAGTTCTCACCAACGCCGCACTGAAGGGGAAGAATGTAGGAGCCACGATCAAAGGGATCTTCAAAGGTGAATGGCTCGAATCCCAAATAAAGTATAACCTTAGAGATGTCATATTTGTAGGTAATCACAGAGTATATGTGGATACCTATTGTTATTGTAGGGATCCTTCTTCATCATCTTCTTGTTTTAATTTTTAGTTGTTATTAAATGCCCTTTTTCAAAACCTATTAAAACGTCCTTTATTTAACATTTAAACAGGGTCGCCCCACAATGACCCCAAAGGCTCGGGCAGGAGACTGCTCCTGTATCAGCACTTTATCCCGCTGTGCGAGTCCGGGGATCTGCAGTCAGAGGTGGCAGCCGACATCATTGGTCTGCTCATGTTGGAGGTGAAAGTCTTCTTCGTGACCCAATAGGTTGATCTGACCTGACGGATCAATGCTGTCAATTAATAAAACGGACCTTTGGACCTTTTTATCATGTCGATGCATTGACACAGACCCCTGCAACTATTAGATATCACAGGGCTCTGTTTGTCTATTATCAGTCACTTTGGAAGAAAGCGTCTAATAAATGTCCAAAATGTAAAGTTGAATGTCTATCAGTAGCTTGTTTTCAACATGTTTCATTTATATCCCTATGTCCTAATAGTTAATAACATGAACCTTACCTACCAACTATTTCCAATCCATCTTTGACTTGTACACTTTCGCCACTTTACGTTTCTTGTTTTTTGTGACAGGCTCCGAATCTATCCGGAGCATGTTTGGCAGAAGTGGCCTCCCATTTTGTGGAGGCCATCAAGTCGGGCAAGATGGCCAGTGGGAAGTCTCTGGAGCTTTTTCCTAGCGTGCTGACGGCCCTGGCCGCCTGTGAATCACTGTCATTTGGCAAAGGTAACTATTGGTACAGCCCTCTCAGTTCGGCCCTAGCTCGGCCTAATCAAGATAGCTGCTTGGTGAATGAGGCCCATACAGATATTTGCTATGAAACTTCTGTTGTGTTTAGACATGTGTTTGTTCTTGTAGGGCTTGTATGAATTTAGTCCCACAAAGTGTCTTTGTAGTTCCTCATGGTTTCTCTTACTTCCAGGAGAACTGAGTGGAGAGGAGTACAAGAAGCAACTCATCAACAGCCTCTGCTCCAGCAGGTGACCAGCTACTAAACGATTGTCTCCTCCACTACAGCTTCCGTCCACTGCCTACTGCACACTTGGCTCATTGCTCACACATGTATCCTAAGTTCAGTTGGAGTTTAAGGGTTCTTGTCAGGAAATCTGTGGACTCGACTTCCATGTAAAAAAACAAGTCGAGATGAGATGAAATAAAGATGAGATTAGAGATACAGGCCTTGGTATACACAGCTGAGCTCTATGGCATACTATCTTAAGAAGTGTGTGTGTGTGTGTGTGTGTGTGTGTGTGTGTGTGTGTGTGTGTGTGTGTGTGTGTGTGTGTGTGTGTGTGTGTGTGTGTGTGTGTGTGTGTGTGTGTGTGTGTGTGTTCATGCAGATGGGAGCCAAAGTGTGTGATCCATTTGACCACCATGTTTCGGTAAGTTTGCCTTCGTCACGTCGATTCCTCGTTTGTTGTCTATGTAACACGGTTATAACTGCTTTAAATTAAATTTAGTAATTTAGCAGATGCTTTCATCCAATGTAGTCAATTCACTGAATTAAACTGAATTTTAGGACATGTTGTTAAGGAGCATGTAGGAGTTGGACAGTACAAAGACATGTCAATAGGGAACAGGTAGGGGTTAGACAGTACAGAGAGGTCATTACAGAGCAGGTAGGGGTTAGACAGTACAGAGACAGGTCATCAGGGAGCAGTTGGGGTTAGATGGTACAGAGACATGTCATTAGAGAGCATGTAGGGGATTGGACGGCACAGAGACAAGCAATTAAGGAGCATGTAGGGGTTAGACCGTACAGAGACATGTCATTAAGGAGCATGTAGGGGTTAGACAGTACAGAGACATGTCATTAAGGAGCAGGTAGGGGTTAGACAGTACAGAGACAGGTCATTAAGGAGCAGGTAGGGGTTAGATAGTACAGAGACAGGTCATTAAGGAGCAGGTAGGGGTAAGGGGGGGCATCTTGCTCTATGGTGCCTACAGTGAGGCATTATTGAGGATATTGTAATCAAACCCATAACCTTTATCCTTAAACCCCTGTCTGGTCCATCTGGTGTCTCCTCTTCAGGGACGTCCCCTTGTCTCCAGAGGAGCTGCAGTTCCTGGTGGAGAAGGTTCTCAGGATGTTCAGCAAGCTGGAGCTACAAGAGGTCCCACCGTTGATCTACCAGCTGCTGCTGCTGTCTGCCAAGGTGTGCACGCACATGTAGCACCTTGTAGCGGCTTCTCTGACGCTACACGGCCACACCGCAGGGTCTCCAACCGGCCACCCCTGGATTGGAAGAGGAAGACCCGAGTCTTTACAGTCACTTGGCCGTATTATCTTTCTCATCTCGGGGTGGACGGTTCGAACCCTGTCGGTGGCAGGACTGAGGACTCTCCTCACTCTATCAGAGCGTTTGTTCTCATCACAATGTTCTGCCATAAGGAACTGGCCCTTGTTAACTTAAAGCTACCGCAGACAGCAGGAAATGCTTCTGCTCTCCAGCCATTTCTTACTGATGCAGCTATGCATCATTTGGGGAAAATAAGTTGTAATTGGTTACATGGAGACCATTAAATGATTGTTGATGCATCCTACCCGTCTCACAGGGCTGTAAGAAGCAGGTCCTGGATGGAATCATCGGTTACTTTAATGAGCAAGACCTTCAGCAGAAAGCTGAACAAGAGCGCGGAGAGTAAGTGATAAAAACATCACAGCGTCACACATATTTATGTATAAACAGCATGCAAGCCTTATGTGCTTTTCTATATGCATATTTGCTTTATTTACAAACAAACTTTTGTCGTGCACATTGGCCTTATTGTTATGTGCCGTACTTTGTGTCAGATACCTTTTTATCTTATTATAGAAATAACATTTTCCCCCTGATCCATAAAGTCATCTGAGATCTTCAGGTGTTTAGAACACCGGTCCAGCCTTGGAGCTCTGGACCCCGGTGGAGCTGGTGTGTGTCGGTTAGGGATGTGTGTGTGTGTGTGTGTGTGTGTGTGTGTGTGCGTTTGCTGGCTCTAATGCAGCACTGTGTGTAGGAGCATGGAGCTGGAGGTGCAGGCCATCCCCAAGGACCAGCTGAGGCATGTGGAGGGCACCGCCATCCTCCACATCGTCTTCGCCATCCGCCTGGACCACGACCTCGGGAGGGAGTTCCTCAAAAGCCTAAAGGTCACGACCTTTTCAAGTCCTTTTATTTGAACTCCTTCCACTATCTCACTCCCCCGTTCACCACTACATTAGGGCTGGGCGATATGACGATATCATACCGTGGACGATATGAAAGTGTCTACCGGGAGAGATTTGGCCATATCGTTTATACCGAGAGAGAAAAAAAGAAAAAAAAAAAAATTATATTGCACTGCACTGACTGAAGCAAGGCAGGTGTGAGACTCACCTGTTAACTTGAAAAAAAATCTCATTTGTATTGAAGAAACAGTTCTATTTTTACCACCAGCTATTTGCACAGCACATAACTTTATTTTATAGGTGTATAATTAGTATTTAAAATATTTGTGTGATGCTGTGATTTTTATTTTATATTACACTGCACTGACTGACAGCCAGGCAGGTGTGAAGCACACCTTTAAAAAAAAAAATGTTATTTGTATTGAAAAAACAGTTCAATGTTTACAAGATGTTTGCACTATATGACACTGCAGTTAATGACAGATTGTTCGCTACTTACTCCTTTGTAAGCATGGAAATTCAAGTTCAAAATAAAAGAAAAAACTGATCCAATGTGAAGTATGGTTATTTTAAGCCATTTATTATTTTAATTTACTTCAAAAATACCATATCGTGATATATATCCATATCGTGATATAAAATTACTCATATTGTGATATACGATTTTGTCCATATCGCCCAGCCCTACACTACATAGGTGGTATCTCCCTCCCTCCCTCCCTCCCCTGTTCAGCAGTGAACAGTACATCGTCCCTGTGAACAGACTCATCATTCTGACAGTCTTAATAACTTCCTCTGCAGTTATCCTACGGAGACCTTTGTCCTTTCGGCGTGGCGCTGTTGCTTTCAGTGGCCCGCATCCAGCGATACGAGGACCAGGTAAGAGGAGGACCTCACCCCCCCCCAGACATCCACATCACTCAGCTCTGTCTCGACTTGCACGTTCCTGATTGTGTGCCACTTGTGTTGGGCAGGTGTTTGAACTCCTTAAAGGGGCCATCACCAAGAGCTTCAGGGACGAATTCCTGAAGCAGGGCTCCAAGATGCTGAAGGACCTGTTCCCCGAGTGCTGCAGCGTGGCCCAGATGATCCGCGACACCGTGAGCAACAGGTCTGGAAAACAAACCCAACAACCCGATTCAGACGTTGTGTTACTTAAAAGACAGCTCTCTCTCTCTCTCTCTCTCTCTCTCTCTCTCTCTCTCTCTCTCTCTCTCTCTCTCTCTCTCTCTCTCTCTCTCTCTCTCTCTCTCTCTCCATACACGCATGTATGCATGCATGCATGCATACATACAGTGTTGGGAAGGATACTATTAAAATGTATTCAGTTACAGAATACATGCCAAAAAATGTAATATGTAACTTATTACATCACTCAATCTGAGTATTGCAATGTGAATACTTGGATTAGTTCCACATTGAATTGCATTTTATAAGTGTAGGAATGCAGCATCAAATCCTGCTTACTAAAAAGGCCTATGCTGGTATGTTTTTCTGTTCCAACTGGCTGAATGTGTTAGGCCCAAGTCCCTGAAAATGCATTGTATATTATAATTTGCTGTAGAGAAATTATTATTACATTATTGCTGGGGGGAGGGGGGGGGGGGGATGGCCATCCTCTGAATGCCCCCCATGCCCCAAAGTGGCTACGCCCCTGATAAGGGGCATATGTTTATGCAAAAGATATGACCAACAGACGAATTTACCAATTTTCCCTTTTCAGTGTCTTTATTTATTCATCTGTTAAAAGTGGTAAAATAGATTCACATAAAATATTCTGTTTCTGTTAAGAATTTATTCGGTTACTCCCCAACACTGTATATATATATATATCTCCATGCATCTAGTTCTATTAGTGCTGTCAGTTAAACGCGTTATTAACGGCGTTAACGCAAACCAATTTTAACGGCGTTAAATTTTTTATCGCGCGATTAACGCAATTCTTTTTTTTTTTTGGCTCAAAACAAAGAAGCAGTAGCCTGACTGCTATGTTCAAAGCAGTATGTTTGTATGTTCATCGTTTAATTGCACTATACGCTTTTTTTTTGTATCGTCCTGTTTTGATCAGTATATGCCAATGTCGTTATCAATAGAAAAACACTTGCACAAGGCAAGCCGATGCACTTCTCCATGTTGATAAGAGCATTTCAATGAGAAAAATTAATGGGACAAAGAAATCAAGGGATATTTAGCATAGAAAAAACATTTGCGATTAATCGTGAGTTAACTATGACATTAATGTGATTAATCGCGATTAAATATTTTAATCGCTTGACAGCACTAATTTCTATATTAGCTAAATGTTCTACAGTAATTTCATTTAATTTCCATATTTTTTTAATACATTCGGGTTGTTTGTGCGTTCAATACCGTAGCGGTGCTTCCCCTCTCATTATTCCTCCCCTTTGCCCAATCAGTGTGTTCGGCTGGGACCATGTGACCCAAGGCCTGGTCCAGTTGGGCTTCTTCCTCATGGACACGTTTGGGCCCAAACCAGGGCCGTTCGGGAAGCCCGCCGAGTCGGGGCCCTCTGGGGCAGCCAGGACCCCCAACCAGCAGGCCTGTCTGCTGGGGAGACAGGTCCTCCTGGAGGGTTTCAAGGTGTGGAGCTCATGGATATGGTTACTATTGGTGGACATGACGGATGTCTTCTGCACTTATTTCATGTCCATTAAGTTATTTTAATATTAGTATTTATTTATTGATTGGGTTAGGTTTAACGATGGATCAATGTTTTCGGAACTTATTTCATGTCTTATCTGAGTTAAAGTAATATTTATATTTATTGATGGGGTTAATGATTGAACAATGTCTCATGTAATTTTAGTAAATCTATTATAATATAAGAAGTGATGATTGATAAATATGTCTGTACTTTTTAATGTGGGCAGTGGCCAAGTCAGATTGACGTGTGTGTGAGTGTGAATTTGTTTTAGGGTTAGTTTGTTATAATAATTTATACTTTATGAATCATAAAAATGAATCATTGTCTGAAACATCTGCTTAACTCCTACAGATGCATGAGCCCATCCGAGGGGAAATATTAGAGCAGGTGTTGAATCGATTAGTCACCAAGACGGCCTCCCCTGTGCACCACTACATAGGTGAGTTCCCTCTCTCCTTCCCTCCCCCGTTTCCCACTACATGGGTGAGATCATCCCTCCCTCCCCCGTTCACCACTACATAGGTGAGATCCTTCCCTCCCCTATTCACCAATACATAGGTGAGATCATCCCTCCCCCGTTCACCACTAAATGGGTGAGATCCCTCCCTCCTCCTCTCCCCTATTCACCACTACATGGGTGAGATCCCTCCCTCCCTCCCTCCTCTGTTCACCACTACATAGGTGAGATCCCTCCCTCCCTCCCTCCTCTGTTCACCACTACATGGGTGAGATCCCTCCCTCCCTCCCCTATTCAACACTACATGGGTGAGATCTCAACCACTGAGACGCGTTCCTGGGCAGAAAGTTTCAACTGGGTTGTGATTCTTTCTTGCGGTTGTCTTCTGTGGGCAGACCTGTTCTCTGACATCGTGGTTTCTGCTCCCATGATCCTCCTGGAGTCGGCGTCTAAAGTGACGGAGACGTTCGACAACCTCTCCTACCTCCCGCTGGCCACAGTGCAGGGTCTGCTCAAAGCTGTCCAGGTACGTTACAGAGGGCGACGCAGATGGACTGAGGGACATGCACCTTGCATGCTATCAGACACTGTAGGGAGCTGCTCCTCGGATTCCAAACAGTCCGTCTGAGGGGATTTGTCTCGTGCTTCCTACTAAATCTCCAGGGGTTTTCCTCGATCACCCTTTGACCCAACTGTTATAATGATCAAATTTCTTAAGTTCCTTAATCTTCCACTGAATTGTCTCGGAGACTGAGGACACATCAGTCTCCATGTTTACATATGCAGGCTGATCATACTTCCCGCCCACATATACCAACCGTGATTGCCTTTGAAGTCTGACGGTTGTGATTGGTCCAGATCATCAGCAGTAGGCTTTTAAGCTTGAGCGATGAAAGGTTTTGAAGCGGAGCGTTGAGTTCTGGGGTTTTGACTTTTCCAGCCGTTGCTGAAGGTCAGCATGTCCCTGAAGGATTCTCTGATCCTGGTCCTCCGCAAGGCCATGTTCTCCAGGTAAAAACATGCACACCCAACTACTGCTAACCACTGGCTGATGAACCCCCTCTTAACACATAAATAACGGCTTCATCTGCCATATGTGCTCCGTGTCATTCAGTCAGCTGGACGGCAGGAAGTCTGCAGTGACCGGCTTCCTGCTGCTGCTGAAGAACTTCAAAGTGCTGGGAAGCCTCGCCTCCAGCCAGGCCAGCCAGGGCATCTCCTCCAGCCAGGTAGGGTCTAGTACAGCCTACCCGAGCCAGGTAGAGTCTACTCCAGCCAGGTAGAGTCTAGTACAGCCTACCCCAGCCAGGTAGGGTCTACTCCGGCCAGGTAGAGTACTCCGGCCAGGTAGGGTCTAGCCCAGCCAGGTAGAGTCTACTCCGGCCAGGTTGAGTCTACCCCAGCCAGGTTGAGTCTACCCCAGCCAGGGTAAGCCTACCCCAGCCAGGGTAAGCCTACCCCAGCCAGGGTAAGCCTACCCCAGCCAGGTAGAGCCCACCCCACCCCAGCCAGGTAGAGCCCACCCCAGCCAGGTAGAGCCCACCCCAGCCAGGTACAGCTAACCCCAGCCAGGTACAGCCAAACCCAGCCAGGTTCAGCTAACCCCAGCCAGGTTGTAAACTTCTGTCCCTAGCCCGGCCCGGGCCAGGTCTGCTGGAGATCTTTGTGAACGGGAGGGGAACCCAGAGTTACTAACCCAGAGCTCTAAGAAGCGTCTGGTTCCCAGGCGAAGTCAGACCCCACGGTGGCCAAACCCAGGTCGTAGGGTGAGCTAAAGGAGGGAGCGTTCTGTTGAAAGATGTCCTCCCTCTAGATCCAAGTCGACGTCCACTCCCGCTACAACTCGGCCGCCAACGAGGCCTTCTGCCTTGAGATCCTGAGCGGCCTGCGGCGTTGCCTAGGGCAACAGGCCGACGTGCGTCTCATGCTGTACGAGGTAGGACCCGCCTTCCCGCCCCAGCGCTCTGTTCGTCCTCACGTTCACTCATCGGGCGTATGCTTTCATCCAGAGTGGAACCAAGTGGCTGATGCTCAGACATTTGGAGGACATTGTCCTTTGTTTGTTTGATTGCTTTTCTCTGTGAAGGGTTTCTATGATGTACTGCGTCGGAACTCTCAGCTCGCTAGTTCAATCATGCAGACCCTGCTGTCACAGGTATGTGACACACACACACACACACACACACACACACACACACACACACTCTAGCCACTGGGCTAAATATACTATAGATACTATGGGTGTAAAGGTCTCAATATGGGAAGACAAGGAATTGTGACACATCTCGGGTCTCACTGTCTCTGGTTTATACGTGTGTGCGCCTAGTTGAGACGCTACTACGAGCCGGAGCAAGACCTCATGCCTCCGGTCAAACTGGAGCCCTGCATCACAGCTCAGGGGGACCAAGTCTTCCTGCAGGAACCCCTGGTATGTTTCAAAATAAAAGCCCCCCCCTCAAACGTCCAAAGTAGTTTCTGCCGCTGAGACGCATCCCTCGCCCTCTCCCAGGGCCACCTGCTGAGCTGTACCGTGCACAGCCTGCTCTGGCTGCAGAGCCAGCGGCCGTTGGCCAGGCCCAACGACAGTGACGATGAGGAGGCGGAGGATGACGAGGAGGGCGGGTACAAGTCTGAGCTGATGGCCATCCTGGACAGCGTGACGCGCCGCCTGGTGAAGAGCGAGCTGGAGGACTTCGAACTGGTGCGTGTTGAGGCGTCATAATGGAGTGAAGAAGTGTGTGTGTGTGTGTGTGTGTGTGTGTGTGTGTGTGTGTGTGTGTGTGTGTGTGTGTGTGTGTGTGTGTGTGTGTGTGTGTGTGTGTGTGTGTGTGTGTGT
The DNA here is from genome assembly GCF_026213295.1 of Gadus chalcogrammus. Lineage (NCBI taxonomy): Eukaryota > Metazoa > Chordata > Actinopteri > Gadiformes > Gadidae > Gadus > Gadus chalcogrammus. The sequence continues at coordinate 8,694,842 of NC_079420.1, forward strand.
GTGTGTGTGTGTGTGTGTGTGTGTGTGTGTGTGTGTGTGTGTGTGTGTGTGTGTGTGTGTGTGTTTGTTTGTTTGTTTGTTTGTTTGTTTGTTTGTTTGTTTGTTTGTTTGTTTGTTTGTTTGTTTGTTTGTTTGTTTGTTTGTTTGTTTGTTTGTTTGTTTGTTTGTTTGTTTGTTTGTTTGTTTGTTTGTTTGTTTGTTTGTTTGTTTGTTTGTTTGTTTGTTTGTTTGTTTGTTTGTTTGTTTGTTTGTTTGTTTGTTTGTTTGTTTGTTTGTTTGTTTGTTTGTTTGTTTGTTTGTTTGTTTGTTTGTTTGTTTGTTTGTTTGTTTGTTTGTTTGTTTGTTTGTTTGTTTGTTTGTTTGTTTGTTTGTTTGTTTGTTTGTTTGTTTGTTTGTTTGTTTGTTTGTTTGTTTGTTTGTTTGTTTGTTTGTTTGTTTGTTTGAGTGTGTCTGTCCCCCAATAAATACAATTAAGAAAGCTAAATGACCATTATATTAGTGTGTTGATGAATGAGCGCAGTACCTCTCTGTGTCCATCAGGACAAGTCGGCAGAGTTCTCCACCGCATCTAGCGTGGGGGTGAAGAACAGCATCTATGCCGTGCTGGTGATGGGCGTGTACGAGGTTCTGCTGGAGTACAACTTCATCAAGGCCAACTACAGGTACGGCTGTGGCTCCGTAGCGACAGATTCAACTCGAAGGGGGAAGGCCGCAGCATTGATACTGATCTGGGGCTCTTGCGCAACGTGTCATTACACCGAATGCACACCGATGTTTCAGCCAACCAAACGAAGACCGCAAAAATAAAGTCACCATTGTTCAAACATTTCCTATTTTGTGGATATAAACGGTGCTAGTTAACAGAGCTTTAATAGCACAAACTAATATGTATTTTATGCAAATCTCTTGCCCGGCCTTGGAACGTCTCGGTTCTCATGTTCTTGGGCGTCTCATGTCCAGGGTTCTGTCTCCGCCTGCCCCTGCCCCTCCACAGTGCCTGGGTTTAATCTGGCGTTGTAACCCCCCCCCCCCCCCCCCCTCATAGTAAAAGTGGTCTGGAGGAGCTGCTGGAGCTGTTCCAGCGCTACCAGAAGCTAGCAGAGATCCTGAAGGAGAAGTCAGGAAAGGGCCGCACCTCGGCCAAGCCCCCCCGCAGCCTGCTGTCCATGGGCTTCGTCAGCACGCTGCTCACCACGCTGTTCAGGTACACCACACACCTGGAGTATTAATACTCCCAGCTCACCACGCTGTTCAGGTACAACACACACCTGGAGTATAAATACATAGCACAGTATTAATACTCCCAGCTCACCACGCTGTTCAGGTGCATCCCACACCTGGAGTATTAATACTCCCAGCTCACCACGCTGTTCAGGTACACCACACACCTGGAGTATTAATACTCCCAGCTCACCACGCTGTTCAGGTACACCACACACCTGGAGTATTAATACATAATACAGTTTTAATACTCCCAGCTCACCACACTGTTAGGTACAACACACACCTGGAGTATAAATACATAGTACAGTATTAATACTCCCAGCTCACCACGCTGTTCAGGTGCATCCCACACCTGGAGTATTAATACTCCCAGCTTACCACAATGTTAGGTACAACACACACCTGGAGTATAAATACATAGTACAGTATTAATACTCCCAGCTCACCACGCTGTTCAGGTACACCACATGCCTGGAGTATCAACACATAGTACAGTATTAATACTCACAATTCTTCAGTTAGAACATACACTTACCAGACACAGTACAGTATTAATACTCCTAACTCAAGATGTTCAAGTATAATTTTTGTTTAGTTTAGTCATTTTATAATGTTTCTTTTTTTGAACCTCTGGTAACACATACTTTGTTCTTTAATGTTAATTAAGTGGACATTATTTGGTGGCTATCCAGATTGGAGGATTTCTGAACACCCCTCTCTCTGAACCTTGTAAAGGGACGTAGAACCGTTTAAACCCAGAGGAGCGCTGTGGGCTCCGGTACTGACCCTAGCCCGCGTCGTGTTGCTCTGTGTCCCTCCCGTACTGACCCTAGCCCGCGTCGTGTTGCTCTGTGTCCCTCCGGTACTGACCCTAGCCCGCGTCGTGTTGCTCTGTGTCCCTCCCGTACTGACCCTAGCCCGCGTCGTGTTGCTCTGTGTCCCTCCGGTACTGACCCTAGCCCGCGTCGTGTTGCTCTGTGTCCCTCCCGTACTGACCCTAGCCCGCGTCGTGTTGCTCTGTGTCCCTCCCGTACTGACCCTAGCCCGCGTCGTGTTGCTCTGTGTCCCTCCCGTACTGACCCTAGCCCACGTCGTGTGTCTCCGTGTCCCCAGGGACAGCACCCTGAGCCGCGAGGAGGGGCTGAGCGTGCTGCGCTCCAGCCCGGACTTCCTGCGCTACGCGCTGGCCGTGGCGCTGCAGAAGATCCAACAGCTGGAGGACAGCGGGCACACGGACGGCCCCGACGGACACGCCCCCGACAAGGCCTTCGGCTTCCTGTGTGACCTCACTGGGTAACCACGACAATCACACCCGCCGCCACGCCCATAGCGGCCTCCGTCTGGGTCCACAGCCTGTCACCAGAAAATGGATATAAGGCCCGGCTTTGAACGTCTGTCTGTCTGTCTGTCTGTCTGTCTGTCTGTCTGTCTGTCTGTAGGGTGCTGATGTGGCGCTACACCAACATCCCGGGGGCGGTGGAGGCGGGGGGGAAGAAGGAAAAGCGCTGCAGCCTGTCCCAGATGTGTCTGGAGGGTCTGCTTCGGATCTTCACCACCTGCACCCAGCGCTACCCCGACAGGACGGCCCAGCTGCTCTCCACCATGACCACGGGTGGGACACACACACACACACACGCACTAGGGCTGCTTCTTGATTATGGAAAAAATCAGAATCACGATTATTTTTAGTCAATATTGAAGTCAGGATTTGAGTTTGAAAACATGATGCATTCATTCTGCATGTCTCTCCCCGAAAACACTTTGTAACTCAGAACTTTGAAATGTTGCCTTAAAAGAAATACACAAAATGGTCAAAAAGAAAATGTTCAAATCCAAAATAATTTACAGATATGTATCCAGCCGTTCAAAAAAAAACGAAGAAAATTTGATTATATTAGTTTTGTGATCGTTTGATGCTAAAATTGAAATCGCGATCAAAATTTGTTTAACATCCGGCCCTAATACACACGCACATACATAAAACGCAGATTTTCGCACGCACAATCCTGCGAGCACACATAAAAGCAGTTCATGTTTCTGATTCTGATGCCATGAACTGGTTTTGTGTTTGTGTTGCATAATATAGACACGCATACATGCATACAGTAGACTTGCAAAAGCACAATCGTGCAAAAACACACAAAAACAGTTCATGCCATCAGAATCTGACGCCATGTGTGGCCATCAACTGGTTTTGTGTTAGTTGTATCTTTCACAATAGTGCCACACACACAACAACCACCAACAAGCTGCATTGGGCAAGGATATATGTCCACAAATACCATCACAATCCAAGACATACTCCACGTCAATACTCCGCGTGTAGTAAAGGTTGGTTTCTGTTGGAGCAGATGCGACCTCAGACGACCCAGAGCCCAATGCAGACGACATCACGGAGATCTCCTTCTTCTACATCCGGCAGTTCCAGGTCTGCTCACATAGTCGCACACTCCCTGATGTCTTTAGTTTTAGATGCATACCGCTCCCCCGTATAGGAGTGCTTGATTGGGTGCGTTCTCTTCCCTGTCCACAGAGGTCGCTGTTCAACCAGCTGAGTGGTTTAGAAGAGGAGTTCAACAGCAAGGAGGCTCAGCTTTTGATCAGCATCTTGAGTGTGCTCTCCCGCCAGCTAGAGCCCTCCTCCCAGCAGGTACGCTCAAGACCCAGATTCATATAAATAGAGAGTACTGCCAAATAACAGCTCTGGTGTTACATTTGAATGATTAAAAATGTTGTTTATTGCCTCCTTGAGTTAAATAAATTCTTATTATTTTAAAGCTAGGGTGGGTAATCTGGAGAAACAAGCCAGAATAAGCAACATTTTGAATGTATCCGGCCCAAAAAATTCACACCCCTACCTCAAACAAATATGACCTAAAATATAATGCTTCTAAAATACTTTGCCTACCCAAGCTTTAATACATCTATCTCAACAATGAAGCGCAACACCACATTGTTAATGACATACCTAATGTTTATCCAATCCAGTTTGTTTCAATGATCACTTGGACTGTGAAAATCTGCAAGGAGACTAGTTTCGGTGAGTCTTGAGTATTTAGTTTTTCTGACATCTTCTGCCAGGGGTCCATTATTAGGGTCTCCTCACTCTGTGCTGTCTGTCGCCCTGTCTCTAACAGAGGACATTGCCTTCACCAAGGGCTTGCTCTCCTTGCTCTTTGGCCTGCATGCGCTGTATAAGAGTCCAGTCAGCCTGATGCTGGAGCTGTGCCAAGACATCCACAGCCAGATGGGCGATATCGACCAGGTACGTTGTGTTCTTTCACTACCTATCAAGAGGTTTCATCACAAACCCTTCATTGTGGTACATTGTACTTAAAGGTATGATGAAAGCAGAATAGAACGAGTATCAGAGGACACCAGGTCGACTGTTGAAACGGTTAGCACCGTTTGCATTTACATCTAGGGCATTTAGCAGTCGTTTTATGCAGAGCGACTAACAACAAAGTACCATTTCTTATAAGAAAGAGAAACAATATATCACTGTCGGTAGATTAAGGATGTTCATAGAACCAAGGGCCAAGCACTAACAATTGTTAGGTTAACCCATTCCCCGTATACAACAAAGATAGCAGGTTAAGATAAGAGGGCTCCAACCTTCATGTTTAAGAGTCTGTTTATCCTGACAGGATGTGGAGGTGGAGACACAGTCCCACTTCTCTATCGTGAACCTGAAGACGGCCTCCACTGCAGCGGTGAGTTTGGGTTTGTTTGGCTTGGTTCCTAACCGTTTGATAGTGTTTGAAGTCATCGACGTGCTTTGTGTCCCGTAGCTTTTGTTCCTAATTGTTTAACAGCGTTTGTAAGCACTGAGGTGCTGTGCATCCCATAGCTTCTGTTACTGATAGTTGAATAGCGTTTGTAGCTATTGACGTGCTGGGTGTCCCGTAGCTTCTGATCCTGGCTCAGGCGGACAAGGTCCTAGACGAAGTGGACTGGCTGATCGCCAAGAAGAAGGCCGACCGACCCAGCGCTGGTGAGGAGGAGCCCTTTATTACTGTTTCATGATCATCACGTTGCCTCCAGGACACCCCTAAACATCTAGTTGCACCTGTCTTCATACATCCCTTCACCATTATCAAAAAAAAAGGAATACAAATAATTTATGCTATTTTGTCAAATCACAACTAAGACACCAAGCCATGGCGCAGTGTCGGGCCTACAGAATTCTCACATGAAAGAAAGCAGGCGTGTGTGTGCTAGTGCACTTGTGTGTGTTAATGTGATGTGTGTAAATGTGACGCTTATGTGTTAATGCATGACATGTGCGCTTCTTTGTGTAAATGCATGCCTTTGTGTCTGTTTAATGAATGAATGCATGCATGTGTGTTTGTGTTAATTCTGTTAAGTCTGTTAATGTGTGACTTGTGTTAACGCATGTTTTGTATTTTACTGTTTATGTATGTTAAAGCATGACGCGTGTGCCTGTGTGTTAATGCCTGCGCGTGTGTTATTGTGTGCGCGTGTGTTAATGCGGGACGTGTGTGTTAATGCCTGCGTGTGTGTTAATGCGTGCGTGTGTGTTAATGCCTGCGTGTGTGTGTGTGTGCACGTGTCCAGGTGAGGGCCCCCTGACAGCCCCTCCTCAGGACCCGGTGGAGAAGGCCATGACCGTGCAGCTGGGCACTCTGCTGACGGCGCTCAACGAGCTGGTGCAGACCGCCCTGCTGCCCGGGGGGGGCACCGACACACTGCTGCGGGCGCTCAGCCGCACCTACACCACCCTCACCACCCTGGTCAAATACGTGAGTCACCTACACCACCCTGGTCAAATACGTGAGTCACCTACACCGCCCTGGTCAAATACGTGAGTCACCTACACCACCCCCACCCTGGTCAAATACGTGAGTCACCTACACCACCCCGGTCAAATACGTGAGTCCCCTACACCACCCTGGTATTGGTCATCCTCTACACCACCCTCGAATGTGTGCAGAACTCTGCCTCCCTGGCCCAGCCAGTAGGCGAGCAACTATGAAACCTCGGGAAACTAGAACAATGAAAGCGTTTGCTTTTAAGAACAAAAATCAACCCCTTGATCAACACGAACCGTAGTCAGCTAAGAGCCCCGGGAATAAGTATTATTCTAATAGACTACGAGGCCATAGCCCTGAGAAGCAAAACAAAGGTTGAGAAATGGTAGTTTAGTGACGCGTTCACCAGTCACGCTAAGAGCAGAGGGGCTAGCACCCTCTACTGGCCAGGCCTCCAGTCTAAGCAGCCTGGTTTCTCCTCCATTTGTTTCAGTACATACAGGTGTGCACCAGCCAGCCGGGGGCGCTGCCAACCAGGTTCGAGAAGCTGGTGGGTTTCAAAAACGTAGAGAATAGGTTTCAAGTCACCGTCGCTCGTTCAATGGGTTTCTCACCGTGTGAACATTTCCTTGCTACAGGTGAGGCTATCTGGGTCTCATCTCACGCCTCAGTGCTACTCATTCATCACCTTTGTCCAGGTATGTGAACATTAAAGATTAAGATTAAAGTCATCATAGAAACTATTTTCATACAATTGTTAAACATTTCTTGGATCCTAAACGTTGTAGCTCTGTATAGAACTGACACTATTGTGCATTGCGTACCGGGAGTTCTATACAGAGCCTCTGAAATCTCGTGGACACTGAAGTCTGTCTCAACCCTCTCTGCCTCTAGACTGGAGAACTAGCCGGGAACGATAAGAAGAAAAAGAGGAGGGATGAAGCCAGCATGGTCACCGTAAGAACGACAAATCGTCGCCCAAACTGACAAACACAACACGACCACATTAGTCCAAAAATACACTTTAATCCTTAAATAGGCGTACAGCACAACAACATCAGGCAGGTGCTGAAGGATTGCTTACGGCCATCGTGTTATAATGTCTTCAACAGGCCAAGCTCCTCAGAGAGACCAAGGCCATTCCAAACTTAATCTTCAGCATCGAACAATACGAGAAATTCCTCATCACGCTTTCCAAGAAGTCAAAGGTACCTCTGAGCTGCATGAGACATAATCATCTAACAAAAATAACATAATAACAACCGAACCGATGCCGTTTCCCACTCGTGTCCTTTTCGTAGCCGCCGGCGGTTTGTGACTTGATGTTTGTCTCCAGGTCAATCTGATGCAGTACATGAAGCTCAGCACCTCCAGAGACTTCCGCATCAACGCTGCCACCCTGGACGCAGCGCTGCAGGAGCAGGACGCCACCCAGCAGGTATAACCCTTCAGCACGACAACAATACCAACATCTGTTCTACTAGCCTGGTGGGCCAGTAGGGTAAGGGATTAAACCTCTGAGCGCGCTCCCTCGTCACTCTCTCCCGTCCTGTTGACAGAGCCAGGAGGCCTCGCAGGAGGCAGAGGACACCCCCCCACAGCCACAGAAGAAGAAGAGGAAGAAGAAGTGAGCAGCAGCTCCCTCCTCTCCTCCACTGGTTCTAGAGTCTCTCGTCTCCTCTTCTGGTCCGTTCTCCACTGGTTTTAGTGTCTCTCGTCTCCTCTTCGGGTCTGTTCTCCACCGGTTCCGAAGCCTCTCCTCTCCGGGTTCTTCTCCGTTTCTCTCGTTTCTCCGTGTGGGAGGGAGACGGCGCCTCACGGCTCCGGGACGTTTCCGAACGTTGTAAAAGTGGACTCACTCCCTGGTTGGCTCGAACCCGTCACCACCCATCGCCGTTTCCTTGCCGACAGCGGTCAGGTTGTTGGTCTGCCTTTGGCCAAGGAGCCTTTAGTGAGCTCCATGATCTGGTAAATGTCCAACGCCTCACCTGTGGAATGAATACTATGTTACGTTCACATATCACAAGGAAGATGTTACACCCTTTCAATTCTGTAAAGTCCCGTTTCTATGTAAATCCTTTGTGTCTTTTGTATAATAAAGTTCCTATGTATTCTATCAAGTATTGGCTGCATTAAGCAGTCGCTTTTATCCAAAGCGAGTACATTTGTCATAAGAAAGTGAAACAATATATATCGCTGTCGCTCCAGGAAGGATGTTCATAGAACAAAATCCAAAGCACCAACAATCGCTATGTTAACCCATTCTCGTATTCAATATTGATATCTATGATCAGATGCTACATAACTAAGTACTATAACTAAATACGATGTGCGTACATTTTAGTGCCAGGTCGACAGCAGACAACAAGTAGGACTGGTGCCCGTTGTGGATCTGTTTGTGTCCCCCCCCCCCCCCCACCTACCCTGTGGGAGTCCGTATTTTCGCTCCAGGCCGGTGGGGTTTGAGGGCGTCTCACAGTCCATGTTCACCTCCTTCCTCAGGCAGCGGTCGACGTCCACCGCGCTGAAGAAGCCCACCGACTGGGGGAGGTCATTCATGCCCAGGGCGTGGGCAAACATACACCTGTAGGGGGCGCAGCCCACCGTTACGGACCACCACTCCACACAGAGTGAATCTTTTCACCATTGAATCATCACCACATCAGGACAGCATTCCCTGTTAGCAGGCTAGTGTCCCTTGTTAGAGCAGGTTGGTGTGTACCTCAGTAGCCTACCTGGTGAGCAGGTTGGTGTGTACCTCAGTAGCCTACCTGGTGAGCAGGTTGGTGTGTACCTCAGTAGCCTACCTGGTGAGCAGGTTGGTGTGTATCAGTAGCCTACCTGGTGAGCAGGTTGGTGTGTACCTCAGTAGCCTACCTGGTGAGCAGGTTGGTGTGTACCTCAGTAGCCTACCTAGTGAGCAGGTTGGTGTGTACCTCAGTAGCCTACCTGGTGAGCAGGTTGGTGTGTACCTCAGCAGCCTACCTGGTGAGCAGGTTGGTGATCTGCAGGGCGAGCGCGGCGCGGTAGCGGTCCTCGCTGCGGACCAGGTAGCGCACCTCGTCGTGGATGCTGATGCAGAAGCGGCCGTCGATGTCGTACTCCTCGAACAGCCAGCGCATGGCCACCAGCATCAGGTGGAGGTAGTCCACCGCCGAGCTCTGCACCACCCAGTTCACCCTGCTGGTCATGAACTACACACATACGCACACGCCGAAACAGACACAGAAGCAGGAGGGTTATTATGGGCCGAGAAACACGGAAGACACTTATCTTAAAGGGGTGACATCATGCCACAAGGTGTACATTTGATAATCTGCCTTTTCCTGTGTTTTAGTGACGTCTAACAAGTGGGAGAGTCCACCTCGATGTATGACGGATAGATAAGCAACATTTGCTACAATCCACTGGGTAGGCTGGTCTATCCAGCATACATCTAGGTGGACATGCCTACTTGTGAAGTCACTAAAACACAGGTAAAGGAAGATTATCTAACTCCCACCTGGTGGCATAATCTCCCCCCTTTGAGGCGAGTAACCCTCCCTCAGTACGGGCTAAGGGTTGTGGATTAACGATCGGGGATGTTTTATACTCACAACAAAAGAAATACAGAATTTTTCAAAAATCTAAAAAAAACACTGATTTGTTGAATTTTGTAACAAGTGATTTACCATTTACCACAAGTCATCCTTTATGAATCGTACCCTCAACTGCCCCAGTTTCAATTCCTCTCGAGCCTGGTCGCTGCAGAACCTGAATCTACAGCCGCCTCATTGTCAGGACTCAGACTTCAGACTCTGAGGCCCGGCCCCCCCCTTCAGACTCTGAGGCCCGGCCCGGCCCCCCCTTCAGACTCAGAGGCCCGGCCCCCTCACCTCGTCCTCCACCACGCGGGGCTCCAGCGCTCGGCTGATCCTGCAGCCCAGGACGGGCGTGGCCGGCTGGGCCGAGTGGGCGATGCTCTCCAGCTTGTTGAACATCTCCGACTCCGTGCCCCCGGACCACAGCCGCTGGCCCACCAGGTCCCACCTCCTGCGCCGGGAGCTGAGGAGGGGAGAGGGGAATGCGCAAGTTCAGGTTCGGCTCCACCTTGCAAGGATTCAACGTTACCGTATACGCTTGTGGCCGAACAACAGTGTTTCGGACCAATCGGCATCCAATGAGGCACTACGGGATCTACGTGATGGACAGATGACTCATCCAATCACCTGCCAAGAATGTGTGTGCCTGCCCTTTTCCGAACCGTTTCCAAGAATGATCTCCTAGATGGTTTTCTATGACAAACTGACTCACACACCGACTCAGAGTTGATGAGCTGGGATTCTTATAAGCCCTCCATGAGTAGTGAGCATTAGTGTGCTCCTGGTGTTAGCGGTCCGGTCTATAGACGATAGATTGATACGATAGAGGAGCTCTCACCTCTGGGCGGCCAGCTTGGAGATGCGTCTGAGCTCCTCCAGGGACACGCTCCCGTCCTCCTCTCTCTCCACCTCTATGTCCATCTCATTCACCAGCCACTCCCCGTCCTGCGAGAGATGGTACCTGGCCCAAACAATTACTCGGTCACAACACAGGAACGCCACACACACAAACACTAGGAGTCATGATCACTCGCATCATTTCAACTCAGAACCGTAATGTTCTGAACAAGGGACTCTGGGACCACGCCCTGAATCAAGTCTCCTCCCACCGCCTCTTACCTGCGTATCCCCTTGGTCAGCGAGTACATCTGCCTCGCCTTGGCCGAGGCGTCCTCCTGGCTGAGGCGGTGGTTAAACTGCATCAGCAGCCTCTCGGCGAACGGCTGGCCGGCGCCGTAGATGCGGCCGTAGTTGAAGACCTTGGCGTGCTCGCGGCTGATGCCCACCGTGTCGGCCGTGCGGCTGTGCAGGTCGGTGCCCTGGCTCTTCCTCCCCTGCAGGGTCATCCAGCCGAACGCCGTGCAGCCTGGGAACACGGCCAGAGGTAGACGATGATATTCTCTCTCGCTCTCTCTCTTTCTCTCTTTCTCTCACTCCTACCCTCACCCACTCTCCCTCTTTCTTTCTCTCCCTCACTCTCACCCTCTCACTCTCATCCTCTCCCACTCTCCCTTAGCCTCACCCACTCCCTCCCTCCCTCTCTCTCTCCCTCACTCTCCCTCACTCACTCTCACCCTCAGTATTTTCGAGGGATGATCTGACAGATTAATTAACATTCAGGGCTTTAGCTTCGGACGCCCAGTCCGAGCAATGCCAACGTATACGTATATGTGTATACACATCCTGAATGCCTTTTAGACAAGCTCATATATAGCATGTGACTAATGATACACTTGGGGGTTCACACATTGAGCTTGTGTCCTGTACCGTGCATGCCAGCGAAGTGGGCCTCCCCCAGGATGGCAGCGATCCACAGCTCCTGGGAGTCCACGTCCGCCCCCACCAGGTGGTACCCAGGGGGTGCCTGCACCATGGCCTTCAGCTCACTGCCCACCCGGTCCCGCTGGGGGGCCGAGAGAGACCCCACACAGACAGACAGACAGACAGACAAGAGAGAGAGAGAGAGAGAGAGAGAGAGAGAGAGAGAGAGAGAGAGAGAGAGAGAGAGAGAGAGAGAGAGAGAGAGAGAGAGAGAGAGAGAGAGAGAGAGAGAGAGAGAGAGAGAGAGAGAGAGAGAGAGAGAGAGAGAGAGAGAGAGAGAGAGAGAGAGAGAGAGAGATAAAGAGACGGAGAGAAAGAGACAGAAGGAGTGCAGAAAGCAGCACAGATTAACACAAGTGCTGGGGAGGAATTATAAACCAAAACATTTCATTACATCTAACTGTCTGAAGATAATGCAAGGAAGTACATACATTTAGACAGTGTGTGTGCTATAGTGTTTCTGTGTTTTCAATTGGGGCATTTAGCAGACACTTTTATCCAAAGCGACTGACATCGGACAATACACACATTGACACACCGACGGTATAGTCAACCATGCAAGGCGAGAGCCAGCTCGTCAGGAGCAGTTAGGGTCAAGTGTCTTGCTCAGGGACACATCAACACTCTAGCTAGGGGGAGCTGGGGATCGAATTAGCAACCGTTCGGTTACAAGACAACGGCTCTACCTCCTGTGCTATTAAGCCGACACGTTTACCCAAGTCCACACCGTCTAGACTTCGATCGATGACTTCAAATCCTATCAAGGCCCAGATTTATTTGGGGTGACCAATCCGTCAGTGGTCTCCCCACAGGTCCCATCACGGAGGACATTGTTGCCTGTACTTCCTGGTCCTTACCCGGGCGTTGCTGGCCGTGAGCCAGGTGGGTTCCACCGCTCTGCGAGTCACCGTTCCCGCGGTAACCACCTGGGGTAGGATGGCTCCGTACTTCCCCTCTTCATTAAAGTCTTTGTGTCTTGGGAGGAATGAGACACAGTTCTGATAAGCCGTCGATGCTTTATGGATGGACCAGGTACAAAGTGCTGGAAGTATTACTTCAGGAAACATGGAATCCATATCTGTGCCACAAACTTTTGAGAAAAGAAGTCCAGCGCAAATAGGGCTTTGGTGTGAAAGCATTCAGGCTCTTAATGTGCATTCAGAGAACACAAGCAAGAAAGGAAACATTATCTTGGCCCCACCTGCTCACGGTGCGAGGAAGTTCTCCCTTCCGCAGCAAGACGACTTTCTGTGAGCTACGGAGGGAAAGCAACAGGTTACACATCCGACATACAAGACAGAACTCTGGGGTGCGCTTTAGCTCCCCTTCAGGTGAGGAGGTGCTTACTGGTTAACACGGGAGTAGGGTGAAAGTGTTTGGGCTGATGCTTGAGCTCTTCTGTGTGGAGGCCTTTGGTCATGTGGCTCAGGGGGCAGAGCGGGTTGACTGGTAACCGGAAGGTTGCTAGTTCGATCCCCAGAGTGTCGAGGTGTCCCTGGGTAAGACGCCTCACCTCGCCTTGCACAGTTTACAGTGCCGTCAGTGTGTGTACATGTGTGTGTTTGAGGCTTAGGGTGAATGTTGAATGTTTTTTGATGTAAAGCGTGTTGAGTGGCCACTGGTTAGAAAAGCGCTGTGGAAAAAGAAGTCCATTCACCATTCATCAACCGAACAGCGTATGTGAACACGCCAACTTGTTCTTTGTTTGAGGTACACCAGGTCTTTACCTGATGCGTTTATGAGCGTTCCTCCAGAAGGAGATCATCTTGTTGATCTCCAGGGCCCGCGTGGCGTTGGTCCCGCCTCTTCCTGCCCGCAGCGTGCCGTCCTCCATCTTGGACAGGAAGTCCTTGGAAAACGGACTTCCCACGTTATTGTCGTTCCCATCCTTGAACACAAAACAGACACTGCTTTAAATGCGTGTCCTTCTTTACAAAGACGCCGGTGCAATTGAAGCATTGTGGGAAAATGGGGTTCTGAACCTTGTGGGGCAGCTTGAAAAACCAACAGCCCGGTATGTTGACGTCGTCATGAGGCCCGTTTCCATGGTGATAGTGGCAGCCACTCACGTCTTTGGGACCTGCAGGTTTACGCTGAACAACAGGAAATGTAAATACACCATTGTGGGGAATTGTTTGGGAGTTTTTTAGACTAATTTGGAATAAACAAGCAATGCCAGAAAAAAACATGCAGCAAATGTGATATAAGTGGAATTTTGATTGATATCATAATTCACGCAATATCAGAATCAACCATTTTATTGCCTAGCAAGTTTATATATACAAGGAACCTGCATTTTGTATTGGTCCAGAGATGCAGGATACAAGAATATGACAAACAACTGAACAGGATATAATATAAAACATAATGAAGACAAATATGTAACATCCTAAATATGAAATATGTGTAGTACTAATAATATAATATAATATGAATGTAAACATGAATATGAAAAGAAGAAGGAAAGGAAGTCGCGTCTCCTCGTAATGGTGGGTGGGTTACCATCATGGTTCCTTTCTATAGCTTATCCATACATGGGACGCCACACCTCTCTGCACAGAGCATTTAGGGTGAGGTGCCTTGCTCAAGGACACCTCGAGACTCAGCAAGGCGGATCCGGGGATCAAACCAGCAACCTTCCGATTACCAGCCAACCCGCTCTACCCCCTGAGCTGCTACCGTCGGGAGATATATAAATACAAACTTTAATAGTAAGCCTACTCAGTGCTGCATCAGAGTAGTCCGAGCAATACAGACGTAGAGTCAGAGACCCACCTGGTCTTTGGTTTCCATCGTCTCCTGTTCCTCCATCCTCCTGTCTTGACGGCTCAGCTCTTCCACCTGGAGACAGTTCGGACACATTCAAGAAAACGTCAACCACACGCATCATCCTGGGAAGGAAACGGTGACGGCAGAGAAAATGAATACAGAATGGAGACTCCATGTTAGTATGAAAAGATCAACCAGAAACACAGGAAACTTCCAGCGGCAAAATAAAGGACATATTTATTTGTATTCGTTATACATTATATTTATTTCGCACACTGTATATTCCCCAGTGGGACCGCCAGAGTGTTCATATATAAATCAATACATAAAGATTCACCCGAATTCCCCCTCTGGGATCAGTCCTAGCTAATACCAATACATTCATTAGTATGATATTCATGTTATTTCCATGTTGCCTGAGCTGTTGTACCTTCTGCCAGACGGTGGTGTCCGTCAGCATGAGGTCATCAGAGGGGCCGGCCTCTGTGTACTGAGGCTGCTCCTTCCCTTTCTGCTCACAGGACTCTCGGTACACCTCCTCGATCGCTCTGACGGACACCGCAGCAAGCCAATCAGAGGGCAGAGTCGCGTTAGCTTGGACATCTACACACATTATAATATAAATATAATTTGAATGTAAACGTGAATATTACACAGACACCTGTGTGTCTGTGTGTGTGTGTGTGTGTGTGTTTTATATATTACATTTTCTTGTTTTTCTTTTTTCATTACTACAGCTGTCCTCCACTTTCTGCTGTGACACTTTAAAATTAACACTTAATTTTCACAAACACACACACACACACACACCTCCACCTGTGCTGTGACACCAGAAGTTCCCGTCTGGCATTAATAAACACTTAATTTGAACGAAGACGACCGACCCACCCACCCATCCACACATACCCACACACACTCCCCCCTCCCCCCTACCTGTGGGGACAGCGTGGTCCTTCCTCCTCCTCTTCCTCCTCCTCCTCCCTGAGGGGGGCCCCCAGGTTGTCCCTGCGGCCGGGCACCAGGTAGCCCCAGCCGTGGCGGTCCGTGTAGTGCAGGGGGAAGCCGTCCCAGGTCAGGCCCATCAGCTTGGGGGTGACCCTCATCTGGAGGCTGAGCAGCCGGGGGCCGGGGCACCAGTCGTCGTCCCCCTCCACGTCCTCCTCGCCCGGCCCAGAAGACATCTTCTCACACAGCTTGCGGTACCACCTGGGGGGGCGCGGCGGACCGGGGGTCAGCGACGGCACCATGGGGGGCGTGGACCAGACCGGTAGCTCAATTCACCCATGAAATGATCATGCACTGCAGACATTCCCGGTTGGAGGAAGTGGGGGTGTTGGGAGGAGTGTCTCACCCTGGGTGTCCGGGCAGGTGCTGTCGTCTCTTGGGCATTCGGCCCACCGTGGCGGCATTGACCCTCTCCACAGCCAGCCTGCTGGGACAGGGCCTGGCTAGGTCATCTTCAGAGGGGGGGCCCGGGTCTGGGGGGGGGGGAACACACCACACTTTAGCAATGGATTCTAACTTGGATCCAGTGTCACTCAGAGCAGCGTAGAACCCGTCGCTTTGGGACTGAAGGCCTCCAAACGAAGGATGTATTGATGTGGGACATATCTGCTCTGTAACTGTTCACACTACTACTAATATTATCTAAATAAATATTCACATTTTTGATGAGATGCTTTCCTTGTTCTCAGTCTCCCTTGTAAATCCTTTTTTATGATAAAAGCGTCTGCTAAAGAAGGTGAAAATCACCTTTTTACGTTAATCTCCTACCAGATAGATGTACATTGAACATGTACCTACACACACTCACACACTAACACACAAAGTGTGTGAGTGCATCATTCCACAGATACATCTGATAGGATCCAGCAAAGGAAGAGGCCTTGCGGCCATGTATGGGCGTGGCGTGTCCCACCTTCCTGGTGCTCCGGTAGAGGAGTGGACGTGGGCGTGACCACCCCTCCGTTAGGGGGTGGGACCTTCTTCTTGCGGACTGGAACCTTCTTCAGCTTGAACTCCTGAACGTCCCACTCCAGATCCCAGAGCCAGGGGTCCTCCTTATACCTGGGGGGGGGCAGACCGCTATGACGTCATCACACAATGTGTTCAATGGATGTGGTGCCTCCTAGCTCTTACTGTTGTGCTTCCTAGCTCCTGGTCTGGTGTTTCCTAGCTCCTAGCACCTGGTTTGTTGTTTCCTAGCTTCTAGCTCCTAGTCTGGTGCCTCCTAGCTCCTTTACTGGTGCTTCCTAGCCCCCGGTCGCCGTGCCTACCGGTCGCCGTGCCTACCGGTCGCCGTGCCTACCGGTCGCCGTGCCTACCGGTCGCCGTGCCTACCGGTCGCCGTGACTACCGGTCGCCGGGCCTACCGGTCGCCGTGCAGCAGCTGACAGGCGTCGTCGGCCAGGTTCATCAGGGAGGTCTTCATCTCCCGCTGGAGCTCCTCGTAGGTCTCCTGGGAGTCCTCCAGGTACCGCCCCCAGTTCTGATTGACAGGCAGGTAGCTCCCGCCCATCTCCAGCATCCCCGCAAACGTCACCGGGTGAGGGCACCTGGAACCAGACGATTGGATCAGCGCGTTGAATCGATGTCTGGAGCTGGTTAACCGTCGCACATTTTACCTTTTAGATTTGTGTATTTTGTTCATTACAATTCTTAGTTTCTTAATAAAAAAAAACATGCAGTTGTTTTTGGGGTATTTTGATCTATTTTTATTCACTTCGCTAACATGAACAACAAACAACAAACTCTCCGAGTATGACATTGATTAATGTCACAGTTTCTGACTAACTCCATCATAAGCTTCATAGAATGTGATGAAGGAAGATAGGTATGGTCACAGGTGATAAAAATCCACACGCATTAACGGTCATCACCTCTCCATGAAGAGGGGCAGCTGCTCAGTGAACACCTCATGAGTGGCTTGGACATCCATCGCGCAGTACTGCATCAGCTCCTGTAGGTGGCACCAAAAACCAGTTTAAAAATCAACTGTTTGAAAGGCTGAAATGAAGGAAAGATAGTTGCTGATAATTGTATCAATGAATAACTATTTTCAATCTCGGATCATGACGGTAATAACTTAACAGCAGCCTCAATCATTAACCTGTATGAATAAATACATACAATTAAACAGTATAGACATAATAGAGCTCTCATAATATTTAAGGTTAGATTTAAAAAAAAAAAAAAAACACAGGCTAGAATGTCCTTATCGACTCATTCAAGTGTGATTAAAGAAATGTAGTGAGGCAGAACGTCAACTAGGGGGCGTATCACCTGGAAGTTGTTCCTGACGTCGGCAATGCTGCCCTTTACAAACGTCTCCCTTGCCTCCTTCTGCAGGGGAGGCCCGCCCACGTACAGCGCGTGCACATCCGCCAGGTTGTTGAGGCTGCTGATTTTCACCCAGTCCCATGACCCGATCTGTGTACACAGTACACACACACACACACACACACACACACACACACACACACACACACACACACACACACACACACACACACACACACACACACACACACACACACACACACACACACACACACACACACACACACACACACACAAATATACATGTAGAGACAAATAACCTGCCATATAATCTTTTGGTTCACTATTTGTATTTGCTAAAAACCTTGAGGATGTACTAAAATCACCCCTGAGTCTAACCCTGACCATAACCCTGAAAACCAACGTGTAAGAGACACTCACCCCTGGCTCTTTCTTCTTCCATCCCACTTTCTTCATGTGGTCCTTCACCTCCTGCAGGCCACGCTTCTTGCCCAGCTTGTTGGCCATCCACAGCGTGCGCTGGAAGCCCGTCAGACCCGAGACGGCCATGTGCAGACTCATGGTGTCAAGGAACCGCATCTGGGAACCCTGCAGAGACACGTAGAGGAGGACCCACCTGGTCTATTCTGCGATCTCTCCAGTTGCTGTTGTTGGTTTAGACAAGGTTGTTCTGCACACTAGTACGCATCTTGTAGCTTGGCCAGTTTTGATTACATGACAATTCTGAGCCTCACGGGTAAGTGGATAAAAGTGTCTGCTAAATGACAAAATGTAAGTGTTCAAAAGAAACACAGTGTATGTGTATGCAAGTATTTACGCATGTATGTATGTATGTATGTATGTATGTATGTATGTATGTATGTATGTATGCATAAATATACAAACATATATATATATAAACACACATATACATACATGTGTGTGTATATACATATAATGTATATGAGGCACAGTTCATGACTCTTTCACTGACACACACTATATTCAGAGACACAGCTGGGAGTCAGACACTTTCAGCTGTATGACTCCCAGCTGAAGGTTTGAGATAAAGAAACCAATACCTGCAGTCTGCTCCTCGCTGCTCCTTGATGTCATGGATCTGACTGAATTCCTTTTAATAAATGACTTTAAGAGTATGATGCAGAGAGCTGTGTGGAGGCTCACCTTCAGCAGGTACTGCTCCTTGATGTAGGCGCGGTCGAAGCTGACGTTGTGGCCCACCACCAGCCTCTCCTTCCACTGACCGCCGTGCGGTCGCACCGAGTTGGCGCTGGTCTCCAGAGGGATGAGGTCGGACAGGATCAGCTGGCTGGACCAGGAGTACCGCTCCTCGATCAGCCGCTTACTGCACCAGGAGTACCTGGCAGTGGCAGCATCCAGGGTGACATTATGCTCTCAGTGTACTTCATGTATTCAGTGGCTCTGTGGCTTAGCTTATAGGCATTCAGGGCTGAACACACACACACACACACAACCTAAACTGTCTACCTATGTATCCCTTACATCACTACTACTCATATCGTGTACATTACGCAGTACGTCACTGTCCTATGCTCGTTAGTCCCAGTGCTCACCAGGCCGTGGGAGAGGCAGCCACCGCCAGCGTGGGGCATTGACCCTCTGTCATGCACACTTCCACGTCAAACACCAGCGCCAGCTCGTCGGGGAAGTCCACTCGCTGCACGCCCCCGTCCGCACCGTAGCAGGTCCAGCCTGGATCCCAGGCCCACTCCTGGGGCATGGCGGGGAGCGGGCCCCGGCTCAGCAGGCTGGCTGCCTCCAGGTAGGGGAGGCTCTGTTTCTGGGCCAGGACCCGGAAGTGCTGGTCGATGTCCTGGCCGTACATGGCGGGCAGCGCCAGCTCCACCTCGCCCAGAGAGGAGGTCTCCTTGCCCCACAGCTCGTGCCTCTGGAGGTGACGTATGCTCTTCTCAACGTGCTCCTCCTCGTACTCCGGCCCCAGGCCTCGGAAGATTTGATCATGGAGGTTCTTAGACAGCATCTGGATGTTCAGGGGGTTCACGCGGGCGTCTGGGACCTGCTGACCTTGGACCCGAGGTGCCCGGGAGGAGTGGAGGGAACGAAGCCATGCCGTCCGCCGCCGGACTGACTTGAGAGAGCTTCGCGGGGAGCAGAGAGCCGTGCGCAGCATCGGCTCTTGTTGTGCTGGGTATCCTGAGGAAAACACAAATAAAAACCAAAACATTAGCTGGGAAGATAAGGCACATGCACATATGCACATGCAAAATGCACCTTATGATAGACAGGAATGTGGCCCATTTCGTATGTAATATAACAACATAGCTATAACGAAACTATTATATTGTTGTTTGAATAAAGTCAAGATCATAGAAACGTGGTGTTGTTGTGAACTTGTGAGCACATACATAAAACACACTACGAAAGACTGGCATTTTGCTCATTTAAATTACCTATTTAATGTCACCACACAGTATTAATGAAAAATTTATATTCGTGACATGATAACGTAAAGATAACAGAAGCGTGGCGTTGTTGTTGTGAAGGCTTCATACATACCGGGCGTGTGGTGGCGGAAGTGACGTAGTAGGCGTGCGCAGCGGAGCGCCCCGAGCGGCGTGGAGGATTCACTTCCCTTTGACGACCTAATTAAAACCTTATTAAGAAATACATGTCCACTGGTTTCTAAAGTCTGTTAAACAATTTCACTAGTAAAACCGAACGTATTGATCTTGATTTTATTTAGATTGTCGATATTACTTTATTCTCACCGGCCGCGTGGCCTAATGGATAAGGCGTCTGACTTCGAATCAGAAGATTGCAGGTTCGAGTCCTGCCGCGGTCGCTTCTTTTCCTCTATATATATATATATATATATATATATAATATATACACATTTCAATTACGTTTACTACAGCTCTGAACAAATTACTGCCATAACTTGCATTATAACTGTATACCACGTCAAATATGTGGACCATGCACTGGCTGGCCATTAGATCCTATGATTGCTACTTTATTATTATTATTATTATTACTATTATTATTATTATTATTATTATTATTATTATTATTATTATTATTATTATTATTATTATTATTACAGTATTCTTTATGTTTACCAACTGAAGGAGGCCTTTCCGCTGTTCCTTCTCTCCTCCAGTAGAGGGCTCCATCAACGAGCGGCTGACCCGTCGTCTGCTGTTTTCTCTTTCCTTCGGTAGAGGGCGCAATCAACGAGCCGCTGGCCCGTTGTCTATGTTTCCTCTTACCTCCAGTAGAGGGCGCCATCAACGAGCGTCTGGTCCGTTGATTGTGTGAGCGTTTGGTTCCTAGGGGTCAGTGTCACATGGCCGTGTTTCTGCATGGCCTCGGCCAAGGGAGTTATTTGGACTTACTGTATGTGTGTGTGTACTGTTTTAATATGTTTGATGTTTATAATGATAGCGAGAATTGTCTTTAAGGAAAATTATTATAGGTCGATTAATTTAGCCTATTTACATCCCTCAACCCCCCCCCCCTCCCAGAAGATAACTTGTTTGTTAGATCTGTAGAATGAACGAACATACGGAGACAGCACAGATTAAACTTTTCAAAATTGTAACGCCTATTTTTTTTGCCTAATTATGCTCTGCCTTGAATGCTACGGATAAGGTATGGATAAAGATGTTCATGTTTGCAGCTTATATAAATAACTGGCCCTCCTCCTTACCACATTTATAAATGCTGAAAACAAACTACATATTGCAATTACAGTGAGCTGACTATAGTTCGGAACTATTCCTTTTACTATTAAAGAATATTTTTCCTTAATTCGTCTGGTCATTTTTTTTTGCCGAAAATTAGTATTCTTATTTTAAGGATTGGGATTTACTTGGTTAAATAAATCGTTTAAAAAAAATCACAATGACCCCTGCAGATAGACGGATAGACGGATAGAATGTATGAATTTATTTAAAGAAAGGATTCTGTTTTTCAATCTTCATTCATCTATATTTGCTAATGCATTTTCTTGTTAAAATAAGCCTATTTGTAATAGGCCATTTTTGCAGCCTATGATTCTGTACTAAGATAAGATAAGCATTAAGATAATCTGTGATCGAATATATATTATCCATAGGTTCTTAATCACCTTAGATATAAATCATACTTAATATCCGTCACAGCCCCCTCCCTGTCACTATACCCCTCGAGCGGTGGCCTGTAATCATCCTGAGAATAACTTTTAATCAGTCTAATTTCCAAGGGTTTGCGTCTGAACGACGGTTGAACAATGGATGTGCAGCACATATGTTGATCCACGCTCACTCTGGGAGCCCATGCATGGTCCCATTAAGGAGGAGGATGGTGCACACACACACACACACACACACACACACACACACACACACACACACACACACACACACACACACACACACACACACACACACACACACACACACACACACACACACACACACACACACACACACACACACACACACACACACGAGCCCCTCGCCTCAGACCCCTGCCATTGGTCCCACGGTGACCTGCTACTCGCTTGACGTCACTGCAGGCGAGGTGTCACCAGCCTGCGCGCGGCGAGGAGGAGAGAGAGAGCCGAGGGGAAGAGATGACTCGCGAGCAGGACTTATCCGAGTGAGGAGCTGAACACAGAGAGGGACCCCATCATGGAAGAGGAGCTGCCCGCACCTAAGGATGCAATAAGTGTCTGTCGTTTCTGCGCGGCAGGATCGAAATCAGGTACGGTCATACATGCCTTCAGCATCTCTCCCGAAGCATTTCTTTTGGATCAGGAATTGGGATAACATGCTGTATTTCATGTGTATGTGTGTGCAACCCATGCGTCTCACGACGGAGATGCAGGCCATATGGCTGTCACTACCACCAGGTATACAATTCAGGAGTTCACTGCCTGCATGGGTTTTTGGATGAGGAAAGGCGTGCGTGTAATATGTGTATGAATAGATATCCGGGGATCTCTTGCACGTTCGGTTTGGTTTCACTGTAGTCTGAAGTGTTTTGCATGCTATAACATGAATTATGCACGGGATGCAGCCTTACGACCTATTTAGATGAGCAGGAATTAGGTTTGGAAACAGCCCATGGGTGGGAATGTGCCGAGGATCAGACCTAGTTCTAGAAATAGGCCATTTGCAACTCTCATTAAAAGTAGTCGTTATGTGTTGCCCTGGGAGAGGGGGGTAGCCTGCTTATAAGGAAACTTAAATAGTGAATTATAATTGGCCTTTGCCGAAATCCAATTCGGTCCACATTTAGTGTCTCCAGAGTAGGGGGACTCTGAACGGTGTCTCCTGCAGGCCCAGCAGAGCGCCTTCGTCAGCGGGCAGGGTCCTTCTGACAGCCCTCTGAGACCACTCAACCGAGGCTTTAAGTTGCGTGCATTCTTCTAAAGCATAACGCGTTTTTCTTTGGTTTATGGTTAATAAACACGGTTTATGCTCCGTTGTTGATATAGGACTTTGCCGTTTCTGTGTATTTCAGTGAGTGAATTGTAATTTGAATGAATCAGTAATAGTCTATAGTTAATGTCACGCTATGGGTAGGGACACTTTACGCCTTGCAGGCTGTGTGTTAGGGCTTTTTATTGTTATTAATATTTATCTTATTTTAGCCATCGGCATTGCATGTTGCCATATCATGAATACAGGATATTGTAATGCGTTTAGGGGAATAAGGACTCACGTGGACCATGCAGTCGTACGATAGGCCTACAACATTATATTTTTCCATAGGTTGAGTAAAATTAGCTCATGCTTGTTTATTTTTGGCCTACTTATAAATGTATTATTTTTCTGATTTATATTAATGTGATATAACCTTATTAATTATTTAAGAACATGTATGGCAGCAGTATGTCGTGTGGATGTGAGAGAGGCCTTGACGGCCACTTGGGTCCTGAAATGCAAAGATAGTAAAGATACATATTATGCTGCAAAGGCCAATGTGTATTTATTAAGAACAGACTGAATTATTTGCATATTGAGGCTTCAGGGTATTTAAAATACACGAGGCACACACTGCTATGCCTGTAAGCCATTTTAGCAGGCTGTGTCCTATACTGCTTATGAGCCAGTAGGACAATGTCAAATACATTTCCCTCAGTACGAACAGGACACATGCTACATAATAATAATAGTAATAATAATAATAATAATAATAATAATAATAATAATAATAATAATAATAATAATAATAATAATGATAATAATAATAATAATAATAATAATGATAATGATAATAGTAATAATAATAATAATAATATACGAATATGTTTTTTAAAAACCTTTTTCGCAGATGACGCAGAACAGCGAGGTGGAAACGTGTCACGTCCCTCGCACGACAGGAAGTCTGTTTCTGTCTTTGGTTATCTAGCTGTATGAGTTTTAAATCCCTGTCATAAAGCTAGATAACCGAAAGTAGAAATGACTTCCATTACTGACGTCTACAGACTGCAAGAGGATTGATGCTGTCTCCAAAAGGTAAGCAGCATAGACCACACTACAGGCCTGCAGTTATAACCCTACTCCTTGTAATTCTGACTCAAATGAAGTCGATCGAAGCCTTCAATTAACAATACTTAATTGTTAGCAATAGTTAATTGAAGGTCTGGCTGATTAATTCCATGCCTTTTTTCAAAAGATTTCAACTTAATAATTGTGTTGACATAATCGTGGTTGTTACAGGGAATGTAAGTGGGGATAGTTGAGCCCTTTTTGTAGCGTCTGTTAATGTCGACTGGTTCTCTGGTTTTAAACGTATGCAGAAGTGACAGCCTGTCCGTCGTGATACAGGCTAACACCAGAGAAGCTACAGGCCCTTATTTTGGCGGTACCCGTTGAGGACGGCGGCCCACGCGGGGAGCACGTGGTGCTGAATATTAAACAGGCGCCCCGCTGGGAGGAAAAAGAGCGCGCGGACTGCTTGTCAACGAGGGAGAGAATTCATTTTATCACCTCGCTTCTCTATTTTAGTATTGTGAAATCATTTGTTAACAAATTAACACACACAAATATTATCTTTAAAAAAAAAGCAACCAATTAGCCCACGTTTTTTGTCAAAGATGGTTGACTTAAATATCTGTTTTTTAAGGTATATAATACGAGTAGAAGTGGAAAAAAAACTGAGATTAAGCACCTCCACGA
This sequence comes from Gadus chalcogrammus, assembly GCF_026213295.1. NCBI lineage: Eukaryota > Metazoa > Chordata > Actinopteri > Gadiformes > Gadidae > Gadus > Gadus chalcogrammus. Next base: position 8,719,460 of record NC_079420.1, read on the forward strand.
TGGGCCTTTACAACACAAACTGCTGAGTGGTTGCTGAAGGAGCTCAGACACTCAGGGTTAAGAAAAACACTCGGCGCCTTCATTTATAGTCGTCGCCGGTTGTGCGAGGCGTTCTCCCCGATGCATTGTGTCTCGTTTCAATGGTGGGACTCAGGGGCAGAGCCCAGAGACAGGGTCTGAACCCTACAACAGGGCACTCAGCGGCCTTGGTTCTCCTGGGGGCCAGAGAATGCGGTCCTGATTGGGGAGAGTGAGGAGGGCTAAAGTAAAGAGATGAGTTTCCATTCACCCAGTTAACTAGCTTCTGCAGCCTCTGCGTACGGAGGCTAATTGCTTTAATTCAGAGGAAGACACTGAATATATATGAACAGAGCTAGGGTGTTGTTGGGTGGTCTTTACCCCGGGATGGTGCAATGCAACGCATGTGTCTTGTTAAAATATCTAAACAGGACAAGCAAATGGATGCCCACCTTCTCTTGTACTTTATGAAGAGGAATTATGTTGTGTGTTTTTATTGTTTCGATATGTCTAGATGTTGCGTGCCTTCCCTACACACTCCCCCCCACACACACACACACGCATGCATGCACACACACACACACACACACACACACACACACACACACACACACACACACACACACACACACACACACACACACACACACACACACACACACACACACACACACACACACACACACACACACACGCACACACACACACCGTCACGCACACACACACACAGAAACAGAAACAGATGCACAACCGCACATGGTCAAAACGAGTCTTCACCCTCAGCGTTCATCGCTCCGTCTCCTCCTCCAGCTCCTCCAGGCCTTCAGCCTCCCATGGCCACAGCAGAGCCCTCAGAGCGAGGGATGAACCAACACGGTAGTGAGGAAGAAGAAGAAGAAGAAGAAGAGGCATCGGAGGACGAAATCCTTCCCGCCCTTTTTCAGCCCTCAACCGCCTCTCAGCATCACGGCATCGCAGCATCACGGCGTCACGGCGTCACGGCGTCACGGCAGCGCAGCATCTGTGCCGCCACCGGGCCACGCGGTCCACCGTGCCAACAGACGGACAAAGACACCCACCCCCCACCCCCCCCCGGCCCGAGCTGGCCCCCGGTTCCCTGCGGACCAACGGGAGAAGCCATCTTGGGAGAGGGTTGCCGTGGCAGCCAAGATGGCTGGGCTGGCACACACGAGGTGCGTTGCATCATGGCCCACGTCTGTTGGGTACCCGGCGCGAGGGTGTGTGTGTGTGTGTGTGTGTGTGTGTGTGTGTGTGTGTGTGTGTGTGTGTGTGTGTGTGTGTGTGTGTGTGTGTGTGTGTGTGTGTGTGTGTGTGTGTGTGTGTGTGTGTGTGTGTGTGTGTCTGTCTGTGTGTGTCTGTGTCTGTGTGTGTGTGTGTGTGTGTGTGTGTGTGTGTGTGTGTGTGTGTGTGTGTGTGTGTGTGTGTGTGTGTGTGTATGTGTGTGTGGGGGGGTGGGTGTTGGGGCTCTTTCCATTTCATTTGCAGTCACACATGGCCTCTCTCTCTCTCTCTCTCTCTCTCTCTCTCTCTCTCTCTCTCTCTCTCTCTCTCTCTCTCTCTCTCTCTCTCTCCCTCCCTCTCTCTCCGCTGGTAATAATTAACAGTTTGGGTGATTTAAGGCGTGGGGAGGGGATGGGTGAGGATGGGGGACGAGATGGGTGAGGATGGGGGGAGGGAGCTGGCAGTGCGGGAAGAGGACGGTAGTATGTTCCAAAGCCAGGTCCTCTAGAACGTGTGCGTCAGGCGGATTTGACCGCCTGTTTAAGGGGCTGGAGATGAAAATGTCCAGTCCATTATGTTCTCCCGAAGTAAGGTAATCTCTTCTATCCAGTCTTCAAACTGGTTTGGGGGGCTGAGAGTTAGACAGAGAGTGGTACAATTATATAATGTATGATGTATGTTATGTATATATAATGGATCCATAAGATATAACCCTAACCATCAACGTCCTAGATGGCACCTTTCCCATAGCAAGTAGCCTACATAATAGAGCATGGTGGATGTAACATTTGTACATCCACCATATTGGAGGCTAAGGTCCCATGCTTTAATGACCCCTGTTGTGGAAGGCAATTCGATGCAGTGCTTGGCATGTTCGCAAATCGTACAGAAATTCACCTTTCAGTGTGTACTTTGGTATGGCAATAGCTAGCTATGTTACTATAGGCGTAACTCTGTATTGTGTACAATATATAGATAGATAGAGAGAGAGAGCGTGAGACATATATATATATATATATATATATAGAGAGAGAGAGAGAGAGAGAGAGAGAGAGAGAGAGAGAGAGAGAGAGAGAGAGAGAGAGAGAGAGAAGAGAGAGAGAGATAGATAGGTACTTTATTCATTCTCAAGGGGAAATTAAGGCGTTAAATATAACATATGCATTTCATTTTTGTGACACAATCCAGTTTCAATTGTGTGCCTGATTTCCGGCTGCAAAACGAATATCAAAGACTAATTTTACATGCAAAAATAGTCTATAGACATATATCTAGCTCTATCATTTAGAAAAGCATGGTGGGATTTTCTTTATCAGGTCGTGACGTCTTATATTTATAATTGTTTATCTGATCACAGTATTATTGATTATTGTATGCAGGCTAAATATCCGTCACCCCCAAAATAAATCCTCCTGAGAACACACGCCAAATTCGGTCTTCATAGAAATGTTGTCCAGAATTATTATTTTCCACGACGGTTTACAGAAACAAGGATTAAGACTCGACTGGGTGTTACTGATAAGCACAGAAACGCCTCTCTGCATTTCAGACAATTAACACCTTTCATGTCCACACAGATTACCACACACCACACACACACACACAAACACACACGAGCATGTGTGTGTGTGTTTAGGACCAACATTTGCAGCTGCTTCCACATTATCATTCAGACCCACTCTCCACCCCTCTCTCCCTCTCTCTCTCTCTCTCTCTCTCTCTCTCTCTCTCTCTCTCTCTCTCTCTCTCTCTCTCTCTCTCTCTCTCTCTCTCTCTCTCTCTCTCTGCCTCTTTCTCTCCCCCTCCCTCCCTCTCTCTCTGTCTCTGACTCTCTCTCTCCCTCACTCGGTCTCTCATTCAGCCCAACTCTCACTATTTCTCCAACCCCCCCTACTCCCTATCCCCCTTTCCCCCTACCCCCACTCCCCCCTCCTCAATAGTACCCCCCCTCCCCCTTCTAAAAAGTGTGCTTTCCCACCATTGTGTGAGCTGGGGTGCTGTGGGCTGTCCTGGGTCTGGGGGGCAGGGTGGGAACCGGCCCCCCCAGACCAGACATGAGCAGATGCCTGAGACATTAGCCTGTCGCACGGATCACCCGGGCCCCTGCCTTGGCCCCCGTGTCTTTTAATGTGTGCGCAAGAGTATGTGTGTGTGTGTGTGTGTGTGATGGGAATGGGAGGGTGGTGGTGGTGGTGATGGGGGCCGTGGTGCTGGAGCACGTCCTGAGTGCCACCTGACTGTTCATTAGTCTATTCAGGCCTTCTTATGCATGTCTGAAAAACATGGAGATGGTGTGAGCCTTTCATGGTAAACAAGGGCGTCTTTCCAGGAATTAGAGAAGCATGATAATTCAGGGGTGGGGGGGGGGGCCCTCGGTGCATGGGAAGCGCTCTCTCTCCCAATGTGGGAATAAACACAGAGGACGGGGCGAGGGAATTAAGCCACGGTATACCATAGCACATATTTCTTTGCCGTAAAACAATGTGCTTGCGACCCGACGCTATACAGGGATTTCACAGACGCGTTGAGGCAGAATGCTGCTATTTGCATGTAAAGCTGTCTCTGGTTATGTATTGTTATGGTCCGTCTTCAACGGCGTCGAGGTGCATGGGGGGGTGATGCACGGAGGAGGCCTCGGTGGGACGCGTATAGTCCAGGCCTCAGCTTGGCTTCTGGGAGACATTTTAAATGTCTTATGTCAGCCGTTTGTTGAACTACGGGGTCGGTATCTGAAATTGGGTCACGAACCGGTTGGCGATGATGGCCAGAACACCCGGAACCGTCTGTGGGCACCGGATTTGTCCGACTCAAGGTTCATCGGTTCCGGCGTGCTGGGAGTGTGCGGGTAGTCGGGTCTCGCGGACACACTGAAACGATCTTTTGGATCCTAAGATGAAAAGGTTGAAGAGCCACTGGTGTGACCCGGTTCGTTAGTGCAGTGTTCCTCAGTCTCAGATGCTCAGAAGAGGAACTGTGTACGGAACATTGCTGTAGGCAGGTGTGGCAGACAAGAGAGAGAGGCGTGAGAGATGGATCTGCTGACTGCAGTATCACGCCGATGGTGTTGCTTTTTCTCTTTAAGACAAATAAA
>NC_079420.1:8728810-8771310 GCF_026213295.1 Gadus chalcogrammus
AAAAGAACAGTGTACTGCATACTTTAATTCATGGATTAATACCGGTTCTTTTTATGTTAGAGGATTCCTATGCTCTAAAATAAGAGGATTATATCCTCTTTTTCATGAATGAAGTTTTCAACACGGATAAATGAAGTGAATACAGCTGTATTTATTTAGCAACATATTGCACTGTAAAGAAATAAGTTGTAATTTCAGTTATTTATTTTCCCATGTTGTCAATGCAATTTATTGGTTTCGATGTTTTATGTTTTGATTTTGGTAATTAAAATACATATATATGAAATTTGGTTTCATCTGCTATTTTTGTGCTGAAAGGGTGGAATATTCAATTTATCTATTGGTTATTTATTAGTTATCTTTTGGATTTTCACGAGTGTCAATGCTACCACTTTTCTTTGCCGAGGCCCTAATTTGGTCAGTTGTAAAAGATTAGACAAAGCCACTATGGGCCTATGGTAAATCTAACGAACGTCGCTACACCGTCTGTCTAAGGTTATGAACAAAGAAACTAAACCCTGGTGACTTTGAACCGGATAGCCTAGATTTTGATGTGCGCCCGATGTGGTGAAACTCCTAATTCAAAATTCTTACATCCAATGAACAACTTTCGATAGATTGATAATATGATAACCCGTCGCCTATTTGACCACCCATGAAGGAATAAATGAACAGTATGTAGGGGACGATTCGTTAATGATAAGAGATGAATTGAGTCTTCAGTGTAAGACTCGGGTCCGGGTGGACCTCTGGCTCTGAACGGACTAAAATAAGATAAGATAAATAAATCTGCAGGCCTCGTGGTGACCTGGATCCTTAACGGCCCAAGTCAAACAGATGGAGAACCACAGGGTCAAGAAGGGATTACTTTCATTTAACACCAAATAAATCCAAAAGAAAGTCATGAAAGTAACAGACAAAACGCCTGTTAATTAAAACAGAAGGGGCTGTGTTGAGGTGGTGTTTTCAGGCATGTCTGATTACGGATTAAAGGCCTGGCTGGCCTAAGGGATTATTTCGCCTTTATTTCTAGCATCCATATTATATTTTAACAAACCACAACCAGAAAAATTGCCAATCGCATCCACCCCTCGCCCACCACAAATAGATTATTAATATACAACATAAAGGCCAAGGCCTGTATTTAAAGATCTCCGTAGCCTGACCATATTTACACAGTGTCAGTGTAACATGCCCTGCAACTCACTGTTAATTATTCTAAGATTTTAAGAAAGCCCTACCGCCAAACAATACAAAATAAAAAAACACAACGTTCACATAAACATACGCTCTGAGTTATAATGCGAAATGTGTTAAGTTAAAACAGCCTAAACCCATAAATACCCCGGTCCCTCAAACCGATAATAAACCAGACCCCAGCTTGTCAGCGGTCTGTAATCGGGTTGCTTTGTCATCATTAACTCAGGAGCGCGTCTCTTCATTGAGAGACTTCAGCCGGACCGGACCTGTTGGCCGGGTCACAGGGGGTCAGGGGTCCCGCCGTGGACACTTCCCCAGGGGGCGATAACCGGAGTCGGAGGGCTGCAGCGAGCAGGGGCCCATTGTTACCCCGAGGGGCCACAGTTCAAGGGCCACTAATCAAGTGGTTATTTCCTCCATCTCCCAAGTGACCACCGGACCTCGGAGGGAAGGAGAGCCACTGACATCTCACTCCGAGACGAGGGAGTGTGACGTTGATCACCGTTGGTTTAACCGTAGGCCTGGATATAAGTTAATGTAGGCCTATAGGTTTCTATTTAAATTCCCTACTATCTTTTTTTTTGCCTACTAAACAGCAAAATGGCAGACTTCGATTTCATTTTGCAAATGTTTTACAAATAATAAATATATAGGCTATATCAAAGGAATAAATCCATGAATATTTTTGCAAACTACATGCGATAGCTGGTCTTGGTTTAAACGGTCTTTTAAACCCTCGTGTCTGAAATGACGAGGGGTTGAGGACCAGGATGTGGATACTGGCCTGGATGATCGTTCAAAGACCGCTTATCTGATCCTGAGTGAGAAACCAAACCTTGAGTTCCTGATCAGACGGACATATATCCTAGTCTTTGTCCCCCACAACACACAGACGACCTTGATTCGTTTATTTAAAAGGCAGCTATTGCCAATGGTCCCTGGCATGGGGAATACAAGGGGGCATCTCTCTCTCTCTCTCTCTCTCTCTCTCTCTCTCTCTCTCTCTCTCTCTCTCTCTCTCTCTCTCTCTCTCTCTCGCTCTCTCTCGCTCTCTCCTGCTCTCTCTCCTGCTCTCTCTCACGCGCTCTCTCGCTCTCTCTCTCTCTCTCTCTCTCTCTCTCTCTCTCTCTCTCTCTCTCTCTCTCTCTCTCTCTCTCTCTCTCTCTCTCTAGGGTAGAGTCTCTTTAATGAAGGGGATCGGATGAGCTGGTGGATTCACCCAAGCAGGTTCCGTTGGATCTGTGATTTAGGCTTTACAGTGCAAATGGAAACTAAATTCTGCAAAATATCCGTTGTCTCTCTAGGTCGTCCTCGGACGAGTCCTCCAGCGGTGCTTCCAATCTCTCGATCCTCGATGCACCTCGTTCGCAAGTGCTTTCTGCTCCCTCGTCTTTCAGAAGTAGGCTATGTCCACGTATGTTGGTGTGGGACATCCTCTTGATCGATGCCCGTGTGTTGGTATAGTTGTAAATGGTTGTAAATGGTGATAATACGTAGTTAACGTCAATATTATTTGCAGTGATTGTTGGTTATTTTTGGCATCAATCAAATCAGTTTCAATTGAATAGCCTCGTTAATATAATTGTGAAAGGTGATATCATCTTTTTTTAATATATAGCCTAATTAACATGCATCATTAGGCTAGGGCTATATTACAAGGTGGAAACATTATAATTCAGCCTATAGACAAAACAGGCCAGTAGGCTACACACAACGCAGACCCATTGTTGACGACTATAGGCCTGCTCTTAATTATTTGATCCATTTCGTTATAAATAAATACATTTCTATTGAAATACCGCCTTGTTAGCGAAAAGTTGACCATAGGCCTATGTGAATGTTTAATTTTCATACATGAATGCTTTATAAAATAATTTAGGCGAACTAGCGACCTTGCTCGTGACATTTTCATCAATAGAAGGCCTGCATGCATCAGATTAATCTCATTTTAGCAAATAGAGCAATGGAAACATTTTATAGCGTGAATTTAAATGCACTGTTTCACCAAAATCGTGAAGCTAAAGACAATAAAGCAGGCTGATTGTCTTTGGCTAATACCGTGAAATGGATTCGCAACATAATGTGGGGAGAACCAATCAATTTATAGTAAAATAAAACACTCCTACAAATTATCCTAAGCTCCCACGTCACTGTGATCCATAGGGTGCCGCTCTGAACCCCAACAGAGGAGAGGAACCAGCTAAGACCTGCTCAGATTCCAGTAACATTACCAATAGCAGTTCAGATCCGGGCCTATATGCGGGGAAGGTGAAACGTTTTACCAGACGCATCATTCAGTCTCAGCTCGTACACAACAAGGGAACAGAGAGATGCGTGCAGCACAATCAGACCATGGCAATAACACGAGCAGGGAGGATGGAGGTGGGAAGGAGGAGGAGAGGATGGGGACCACAATAAGGAGGGCGGACGCCATGCGCATGCTCAGAGATAATTAAAGCCCGGTGATCAGACGTCGCTGTTCATTATTCCATCCATCGCCTGTTTAACAGGCTGTGGCCGATCTCTCCGCTTACAGATCTGTTCCCGAGCCTAGTCTTTCCTGATTGGCTGCTGCTAGAGACCCGTTTCATGCAAAGGTTGAAATCAAACCCATTTTAATAGCCCTTTTAAATAAATGAATGCAACAATAAAACGCCGAAATTGTACCCACATTTTCTTAAGACACACCACTCATTATACATTATATAGGCCTACTCGTGTTTTAATGTTTGATATACGATCAAAAATAAATAAATTGACGATTTGTAATGATACCCATGGGCCAAACATCAGTGAAATTCTCTCCCTTGGCAGAAGGGAGAATGAACCAGGCAATACAATACAGCGATTCGTTCTGGCCTGTACTGGGCATGTGGGGCGTGCAGGAAGGCCTTTATCCGAGCAGACTGGTTCGGATCAGACCTCAGAAACCACCTCCAAGGGAATTCGGATTCACATTCCGACGGGCTGCGTCTCTGGGCCATTACTATTCACATAATCGACACGGGGTCCCGGGCCGTGTCTGATGTGTGGCTGCGGCGTTGAACTCTGACCCCTGTCTGGAGGGGCCTCGGGGAGAACGGTTGGGTGGGTGGGTGGGTGGGGGGGGGGGGGGGGGGGAGCGGGGGGCTCAGGCGATGGGTGCTGCTGTGCAGACTGCATCTGCGGTTGCGAGGGGCTCCCGGCCTGGGAGTCCCTGAGTCCAGACACTCCCAGCCGTCCCAGACGAGGACGGCAGACTGGGGGTGGGCCGCTCAGACGTCAGCCCCCTCCCCCACTGCCACCCCCCCCCCCCCCCCCAGACCCCCACCACCACCAGCCATTCTATGCAGGCTGTCTGGCCCGGCCGCAACCTCGGAGGCTGGATGTGGAAACGCTGGGGGCCCCTGGCTGGGTCAATGCCGGGGGCCCCTAGCTGGGTCAATGCCGGGGGCCCTGGTCGTGTGGTGCGGGTCGCAGACGGACAGCAGTGGGGCAGAGAGACGCGGAGGAGCCGTCGATTTTTACGACATTCATTGTTTCGGTGAAATCGTTTCCCATATAGCAGACAAAGGCATTGAGCCCTGCAAGGCTTCAGCACGCCTAAACAGTGTCTAAAATCACTCCTCAAATAAAAATAACTTTGTTTTAGACATTCATCCTTTCATAACCAACCCTTGCATTTGATCGCTGAATCGATATCCATATCTTTGATAAAAAACACCCTTTCGTTCAAAATTGGCTATACAGCACTGTGGGACTTCGGTTCATTAATGTGTTTATTTTAGGGAGAACAAGAGAGGTTGGATATCATAGATAGCTTGGTTCAATTACAGACCTGCGTGTTCAACAGCACCAGAGGAGCCCACTAGAGGTTATAAAGAGCACTGCACCCAGAACCAGAGGAGCTCCCTAGACGTCCTAAAGAGCACTGCACTAGGAACCAGCAGAGGCGGTATTCCCCCCCCCCCCAGGAGACAACCATAGTGATCCGCCTGTCGTGAACTTCACCCGAGAGGCGCAAACACAAAAATACACACAGATTACACATTTTTTGCACACACGTACACACACACACAAACACACACACACACACATTCAAAAACACACAGACATATACACGCTAATGCAAAGACAGACAAACACATTAAAGCACACACACACAAATATACATATTCATACTAACATACGCACGCACAAAAAAAACAAATACACACACACATACAAATGATTGCACACACACACACGCAAATATATGCATTCATGTATACACGTGCACACATACACACACACGCACACGCACACGCACACACACACACACACACACACACACACACACACACACACACACACACACACACACACACACACACACACACACACAAATATACACGTTCAAGCATACACACCAAGAAACACATAAACGCACATAAAATGGCTCCCCTCCCCCGCAGACCTCCCGGGAGAGCTGCAGTGGAGCGTGTAGCCACCTGTCAATCACCAGGTCCCGCCCGCGCTAAGAGAGATGTTTTCCACGGGGCCGGCCCGTCCCCTCCCATACATTCTGAGGGCCCTAGCAACCGCGGAAGGTCGGACAGAAGCGCCTTTGTCCAATCACTACGGGAGGCGGCCATTGAGCTCCGGATCCCCTGGGCAACCAGGACCCGAGGTGTCAGAAAGGGCCTTTTCTGGGGTCGGACCGGAGGGGCCCGGTACGTCTGGGGGTCCCGGCGACGGGGCTGAAAGGCGGTGTAACGGAGCGTATGAAGGAGCTGGTGGAGAGCGGATAGGATCATGACTAATCCGCTGTTCCTATCCACTGTGGTCTGATAGGGACACTTAAACAGCCTCTTTGGGCGGCTAGCGGCCCGTGGTGGCGTGTGGTGGTTAGCCTGCGCGGCCGGTGTCACCGTCGGCGCTAGTACTGGTTAGCGCCGGCCATGCTAGCAAGCTAGCCAGGGCCGATGGGTGGGAAGTGCGCGGTTTGCAGTCTTTGTTGTTTTCGTATCTTTAGAGATGTCAGGTGCTCGGTCCTTCTGGGAATACAGCAACACCTGACCGACCGAGCGGTCGCGGTTGTGTCTGTTGTAGCGCTGTTGTTTTTGCGTGTAAACATAGAATGTGTTGCCAAGTTTCCCGAGCTCACTAGACTCTTGGGAATAATGACAAGACGTTTAATATGTAAAGCCGACCTGTGGAGATGGATCTAGGAACGTTTCACAGGTGAAAGACTTTGGTAAAAGAAAACATAATGAAATAGAAAATACCAAAAAGGGGTAATACCCCTCGTATATTAGAATGCCTCATTGGAGTTTTTCGGCGGCTACTCCGCCATTTTGAGAGGACACATGAGAGTAGGCTTCTGTAAAATCCTAAATGAACTACCGTAACCTAGCAAGATGAAAACGTTGTTTTGCCAAGTCTCACATGATAAACACAGTATCTTACACAGCAATGTCTTCCCCTGATGAGACAACATTTCAACATTAATCGCTCAACACGGATAAAAAAAACATTACTACCACGCCGATAACTAACATTACATGCGAAATAAATCGAAATGTATGAACTGATTATTTAGGATGCATTGAAACCCAGCAGAGACAGAGGAGAGCTGAGCTTGAGGTTGTGTGTCGCCGGGCTGAGGGTTGGGAGGAGGGCATGTTTTATGGACTCGTAGATGTTTTTACAGTTTGTGTTAAGGATCTGTTTACGAGGTGGTGAACAATCAGAGAAGTAGATAGCTCTTAGCTTAGCCTGGGCAGAGCATCAAGCTGTTGTAGAGTTAACTCTGACTCGGCAGTAAACCTTATCGTTATACAGTGAAAGCAAGGGCGACTGTAGACAAAATACCAATCAGATATATGCATTAAATGATACAGAGTATGTACATAAAGCCATAGAGTAGGTTAACAAAGAGTGGATTTAATCTGACTGTGCGGCTGTGAACTGGCTGGTTGTGTTTGTGGTCTCCGGCAATGTAGTGCCGATTACAAACTCAACACACACAGACACAGACACACAGACACACAGACACACAGACACACAGACACACAGACATACACACACATTCCTGGTATTTTCTTTATCATTAATGAGTATTTCACAGGCCCCCTGCATAATGCTATGGTTTCTATAGCGTCCATTCCACGCTCACACAGCGCTTTTTTCCCACCCTCGCTGCTCCTGGACCTGTCAATCACGGATCTGGATTGAAGCAGTCATAGGCAATAGAAAGTGAGGCCTCAATCTCCCGGCCCCGCCCAGTTCCAACCCCCCCCCCCCCCCCCCCATGGCGCTGGGAGTCCTCCACCCGCCAATCAGTCTCACCCTCTGTCGCTCGCTCCGTCTCACCTGCTCGGTCTCACCCCCTCTGTCTACACCACTCTGGCTCACCGTCCCTCCCCCACTTTGTCTCACCCTCTCTTACCCCCGCCGTCTCACCTTGGATCACACGCTACATCTCACCCCCTTTCGCCCGCTTCCTCTCACCCTCTCCCACCTGCCTCGTCTCACCCGCCCTCACCCTCTCCATCTCACCCACTCCGACTCACCCTCCCTGCCCCGCTCCGTCTCACCCTCCCCCACTCTTTCTCACCCTCGCTCCCCCTCTCTGTCTTACCCTCTCTCAACCACTCCGTCTCACCCTCCCTCCCCCACTCTGTCTCACCCTCCCCCACTCTTTCTCCCCCTCGCTCCCCCTCTCTGTCTTACCCTCTCTCAACCACTCCGTCTCACCCTCCCTCCCCCACACCCCGTCTCACCCTCTCTTACCCGCTCCGTCTCACCCTCTCTTACCCTGCTCTGTCTCACCCTATCTTACTCACTCCATCTCACCCTCTCACCAACGTCCGTCTCACCCACTCACACTCACTCCGTCTCACCCTCTCTGTCTCACCCTCCCTCCCCCACTCCGTCTCACCCTCTCTCTTCCCACTCCAGTGCCCCCCCCCCCCCCCCCCCCCCCCCCCTCCCTAACGCTGGGACGGTCCCGTCTCCTGAGTCCTGAGCGCCTCCCGCCCAGAGCGGGAAACACCCTCTGGGCGCCTTGTTCTGATGGCTGATGAATAAACATCAGGGAGGGTCTGGAGGGTGGTGGTGGTGGTGGGGGTGGTGGTGGTGGTGGCGGGGGTGGGGGATGTCTGAGGCGTGGCGAGCGAGGCAGGGACGGGGGTGTGGACTCTTTCTTCTCAGCGGGACTGCAACTCGTTTAATTGGAGCACTTGTGGCACCATTACCTCCTTTACTCAAACACGTTACCGATGACAAAAGGAAAACAGCGCTAAGTCCGCCTTTGTTCAGGGGGGGAGGGGGGGGGGGGGGTGAGGAGGTGGGCTCAATGCCGTTACTCATGTGTGGGAATCAGCCACACTCTCACACTAGCAGGCGCCCGGGCCCCTACCGAGGGCCCAGTGTGGGGGTCGTTCCCCGCTATCTAACGCAGAGGTCCGTTCGTCTAACGACGCCGGTGGAGGAGAGGTCGTAGCCTAGCCGCCGCTCTGATACTGCTCGGCTGGGTCCGTTTGGATAAGAGTGAACAAAGGTCAATGTACTGACGCAAATAAAGAAATAACGCAAAGGTGTGTGTATGTATATACAATCAAACCGCTTTGTGGAGGATGAGCGCAAGGCAGAATATGGCCGGAGGAGAAAGGGAATGGATTTTGTTTCTGCTGTGAATCGACAAGCAGGTCTACACATCGTTATTAAAGGGTTTTAACCAGCAGATGCTAATTGCCCGATAATATGGTATAGATAGGCGGTAATAGGCTAGAAACAGCCCAGTCTGCTGGAGGGTCAGTATCAATTGTTCTTCTAGTTGTGTCATTAAAGTAACACACATTTCTAAAACAATACATTTTACAGCGACCATGTGCGTGCGTCCCCGTTTGGTCTTACACGTGTAGCCGGGTCACTAACCTTTCTGTTTGTCTGACCTTTGACCTAAGGTCAGACCAATAAAGCTGTTGACTGACCACCACTGGGGACGGCAGACTACTTGACCTTTGACCTGAACCCTGAGGAGACAATCCCCGGGACATGACTGACCTTGAATTGTTTTTTAAACTTTTTTTATTGGATAACCTGTTGAAGATCAATGATTATCCATAACACCATCCACCGTCAATCCAATTTGAATAAATAAACATGTATTATATCAAAAATCATTCAATTGCTGTAACTAATGTTCACTTTTGCTTGAGTTCCTAAACATATAGCTATAATTATACAAACACATAAGTTGCCATGACAATTGTAAAGACATTTACACAAATATTGAGTTGGATTAATGCCCTCAGTATTTTTGATAAAATGAAAATGGTTATTGCCAATTTTCATTCATACATTCTAAGTTGATTCTAATGTTCTATTTATCTTTCTATCGAACTACACCAAAAAAATGTAGTCATCCAAATATTTAGTAAAACCGGGAAAATTTGGACAAAAACTGAAAGTATGCATCTTTAGTTTTTTAGCAGTTTTTTTTGCCAACGGCACATTTCAAATAATTAATCTATGTGTTTACTTTAAACATAATTTCTAAGTCCCATGATTTCACCAGCAGTAGAACAAATTAGAATTTTGTGCAAAACCAGGAATCAAACATTAAAGTGCAGTTTAGGTTTTATCCTTCAAACAACACAATTTCCACAAGTAAGAGTTATCTTAGAACTTGTTCAACTGCAAGATAAAAATAATTATGAATCGAAATATTCCAAATTAAAAGCCCCAGCTATGCCAAGCGGCAAATCCCCCATATTTGCGTTTGAAGAGGGAAAGTTCGCCATCCCATTCCTATTTTAAAACTTTTGATAAATGTAGAGAGATATAGGAGCCATTATTAGACTAGTCCTAAGTGCCTTGTTTGATCAGTTTGAAGGTTCGAAACCGTGGGACAAGGTACCAGGCTTCCTGCAGGAAGCAGACAGGTCAGGTCTGCTCAACACTGAAAATGGTTTCCGCTCTGTAAAAAAAAGAAGCTGCAAGTTAATACTCAATTCGCCCAAAAATCCAACATGTTGATGGTATAGTCAATACAATCAATATCATTTCAAACTAGGCCAGCATCAAGTTTGTGAATTATTGGGTAGATTTGGGATTTTTGTAACAATGAGGACACCTCTACCTTGTAATTATCTGACTTCCAGAATGATTTTAAACGTTCCCTAACAAATGTTGACCCATCTGTCCCGCTGATTCATGCCTCGTTGTGAGTTGAGTCAACATTTAATTTGCAACACAAGCCGCGTCAGCTACATCTAATAGCTGTACTATGCTGCCATCTAGCGGACAGTCGAGGCATCGCAGGGGCAAACATGGTTTACTGGAAATATAAAAATGTATTACAAACAAAGCAGAACTGTTTTGTTTCACAGATGAGATACAAATTTGATACATACACGTTTTTGTTCCTTATTGTGTGGTTATTGTATTCAAGGACAGGTTCAACACTCTCTTCGTCTTCAGGTAACTATAATTGTTAGAAAGAGACATATATAAAATCAATAATTAAACATTCATGTTCTTTGCTTATTTTACCGAGTTAAACAATGAGATAAAAGAACATCTAACAAACTATATTTAATTTGCAATAAATAAATATACATGGTTCTATTACCAAAGATAATTTCATGGTTGTATTTACATAAATCAATAAAAACGGATTTCTCTTTATCACATTTTCACTGGCTGTATTTCCTTCTTGATTTACCTCCCAGTAGAACTGGTCATCGAAGCAGTCCTCATCTGCAGGATCTCCCCATATAGGTAACCTTAGAATGCACCCTGCAAGGAACGCAAACACATCATAAACCTGCCTCATTACACACCATACAACGACGCTACACAAACACACATGCAGATGCACACGCACACACACGCACGCACAAACAAACGCGCACACACACAGGCACACACAGACGCACACATGCAGACACGCAAGCCCACACAGACGCACACAATACTCACACACACACTGGCACACCACATACACGTATACACACATGCTAATTTCCTTCTCGTTTTGTAAAAAACTAATATTGCAGGAAGAAGAAACTCTAAGCATTTCCAGTGCTCCGAAAACTCCAAACTATTTGCACAAGATAACAATGCGTCCTTCTGTGTTAAGTATAGATAAAAACAAACGACCATGAGATTTTACTCTGCAAGCTTTGTACTGGCTGAAGGGAAATCTCAATGTCAGAACGTGAGGACAGACGAGAGGAGAACAGAACACAGTGGAGTGGAGACAACCACCATACACACACACACACACACACACACACACACACACACACACACACACACACACACACACACACACACACACACACACACACACACACACACACTGAGTCACATCCATTAAACTGAGGTGGGACCAAATCTCATGCATGTCCTCGCACGTCTTCACGCGTTCATCGGTCTTACCGACGAAGATGCCCCCCCCGATGCCGAAGACGAGGGCCACACACAGCGCGGCTGCCTGCATGCCCCCCTGCCTACTAGGGGTTGTGCCCTTGAAGTCACCATCAAAGTCAAATGTGTTTATCAGCCTTAAACATAAAGCAAAGATATATTAATACAAATGCTATGACGCACACAGACAAAGACAAAGAACAGTTACAGACACAGTCACAGAAACAATGCCATATCTGAGAGTATGTTTATGATCAAATTACAAATTCTTCCCCAGGCTTCCCAGGCCAAGGTACAGCAGGCTCAAATCTATAACCGACCTATAACTGTTACGTACAACCACAATCAAAACACTTTTACTGTGTGGTGAATGTTGATTGAGAGTGTTTTCACTTCGTGATGCCGATATGTAGTGTTTTTGCGTCTGAAAAAGGCACTTTAAACATAACATAAAGAGTATCATCATTATATAAACTCAAATCTAATATCCCACATTACCAATCTATAATCTAAATGACACTCTCATTCAGTAGCCTGCACATATATGGGATTGGTCATGCCCTGTATCCCTCGGTTCGGTCTCTTGGGATAGTCTGTGTGGTCCCAGGTCCCAGGTCCTTGTCTGATGCCCTTGGATCTCCTCCCTGGGGGAGGGGGTCAATCCTGTGGATCCTCACCCTTCTTTTCCATAGACGGTCTCTGTGGCGGCGGCGGCCGTGATGGCGCCCACCACCCCCCCGATCACCCCCGGCATGGCGTGGAGGTTGTGGACCCCGCAGGTGTCCTGGATCTTCAGGTGCTTCTCCAGGAAGGGCTGAGGGGGAGGGGGAGAGAGAGAGAGAGAGAGAGAGAGAGAGAGAGAGAGAGAGAGAGAGAGAGAGAGAGAGAGAGAGAGAGAGAGAGAGAGAGAGAGAGAACACGAGGGAGAGAGTGAGAGGAGAGGGGGGACTGGGTCAGGCTGAGTATGTGTGCGCGCGCGCGCGTGTGTGTGTGTGTGTGTGTGTGTGTGTGTGTGTGTGTGTGTGTGTGTGTGTGTGTGTGTGTGTGTGTGTGTGTGTGTGTGTGTGTGTGTGTGTGTGTGTGTGTGTGTGCGTGTGTGTGTGTCGTTCTGAGCTTGGACCTGGAGACAGTGTATTTGAGCCTTGACTGTAAAGTCTTTGGAAAGACGTGTCGCTGGTTTACTGAAAGACTGAGATCAGCTGTCCTCAACTGGACCATCAGAAGCAGAGATTGTGAATACTTAAATGTATGATCAACTACGGCTAAAATATTTGACCTAGTAACCTGTTTTAGCCTACTGCCTAAACTTGTATTTCAGCAAATACAAGTTTGTACGAAAGAGGATTAGGGCCACATGTGATTCTTTTTTTGGAGTTCTGATTTTAATCTCACAATTCTGACTTCAATACAGAATTCTGACTTTAAACTCAGAACTACAAAAAAAATCACATGTGGCTCAACCCCCTTCCTTAAATTTGTTATGGATGATCGCCATACAATAGCTCACAACTCCGCAGCCAGCAGATTGTCAACTCCACACCTTTAACCTGAGCGGTGGTGGTGTCTTCTGTTTCGTCACCACCGCTGTGTACCCGTCCCCCCCTCGGTGAGAGGCTGGACGTGGGGTCCAGGCCGCGGCGTCCTACCGTGAGGTAGATGTATCCCAGGGTGGAGATGATGCCGCAGAAGAACCCCACGATGAGCGAGCCGTAGGGCATCAGCATGAACTCGGCCGCCGTGCCCACCGCCACGCCCCCGGCCAGGGTGGCGTTCTGGATGTGCACCTGGGAGAGAGAGGGAGAGAGAGAGAGAGAGAGAGAGAGGTCCTACTCTCAGGTCGTAGGTCATCACGTGAGCACAGCCAACGATGGGAATCTGATGTGAGGCAGCAACTCCCAATAATTTTCATCAGAAGAAACACAAATCACATGCTCTCAAATTCGTGATTCAGGAAAAGGTGAAGTTAGTTTCAAACCAGCAAGTTTGTTGAGGGAAATACGTAGAACTGAGAGCAATATGAAAACCGATGAAAATGTCAAAATATCATTGTTGCTTAGGGTTAGATTCAGATGCGGATTTCTGATTCAGATGCATCATCCTTAAAGCAATGAAGCACCAACGTTACAGCGGAGCACCAGCGACTCCCACAGGGAGCCCAGATAGTCTGACAGCTAACACAAGGAGGGACTGAGATTAAGGGCTCCAGCAGTGGTGCAGTAACATGGCCTGATGTCTGTAGGGCGCACCATGTCCAGCTTCCCCTGCTTCTGGAACAGGCTGGAGACGGCCACGCTGGTGAGCACCGTGGAGGCCAGGGAGAGGTAGGTGTTGATGACGGCCCGGTGCTGCCCGTCCCCGTGGTCCGTCAGGGCCGAGTTGAAGCTGGGCCAGAACATCCACAGGAACAGGGTGCCTGTGTGGTCCCAGGAGAAGGGAGAGCGTTCACAGGGGTCACAAGACTCGTTTGGGGTAAAAAATGTAATAGTAAAGGAATAATATAGAAAAGTATATATATTATTATTAATATTAATCATAATTATAATAGTAATAATAATAATAAATATTGAATAATGACAACAATAATAGAAATAATACAAATAAAATATAATAATATATAATAAATAATACTACATACTATATAGGCTATATAGGATTATTTATTACTATATAAAGTCATACATTATATGTAGGTATAATAAAATAAAAAATATATGCACATATATCTTTTTACTAGTACTAATACTACGGAAATACTGTGTATTGTACGTTTTTAGATGCACTGTACTATAATAAGCATGCAGCCATTGTGGGCCCACCGATCATAGCGAACACGTCTGAGTGGTACACAGAGCCCTGCAGACGGCTGCTTTGCTCCAGGTTGGGCCGGTACAGCATCCACGAGATGGCCAGACCATAATAAGCCCCGAAGGTGTGGATCACCATGGAGCCTCCAGCGTCCCTGGCCTATAGAGAAAAAGAAAATATGACAATTATCAATGTGACACACAATAATAATTACACAATTACATTAACGTCAATCATACATAATAATAATAATAATAATAATAATAATAATAATAATAATAATAATAATAATAATGTTGAAAGTACCAAAGGTCAAACAAAATCTAAAATCAAAAAAATCAATGAGACTCATCATCATCACCATCACCAACACCAACCTCATCTTCATCCTCATCATCATCATCATCCTCATCCTCATCATCATCATCATCATCCCCATCAACATCCCCATCGTCGTCATGGTGATTCCGTGAGGGACGTACGTGTATGATGGACAGGATGATGTACTCCTCCACGGCGTACAGGGTGATCCCGAACAGGGTGAGCACCAGCAGCTGCACCGGGCTCACCTTCCCCAGCACTGCGCCGTAGGCGATCAGGCAGCCGGCCACGCAGAAGTCCGCGTTGATCAGGCTGGGAGCGGGGAGCAGCGAGAAGGACGCGTGAACCGACTGTATTGTGATGTCGTCATAAGCGAGTCATCAGCTCATCCAATCCACGAGCGAGGTGGTGTTTAGGATTTTATGTTTCAGACGCACAAGGGAGGTCGTCTTCCAACACGTTACCTCGCAGTTCATAAGGAATGGGTTTTGTTTTTTTAAAGCCATAAATTGGTGTGCAACCTATGAGGATTCAACACTGTTATGCTAACAGAATATATATTTTAAATACATTTACCGGTAGCCGAAAATAATTTGTAGTGCGTCCAACAATGGCACTATTTATAGTCCATTAAAACTTGGTATGCTAACAAAATAAATCCAACTAATTCAGAAGTAACAAAAAGCTGAATTCCCTTGGATAATAATCCTGATGTCAATAAGGCCTAACGTGAATCCTGTTTATGTCTTTTTATGTGGCCATTTACTGTCCAGCTACAGGTCAAACGGTAATCATCAACCACCACAACCACCACATCAACCACCACAACCACCACATCAAACACTACCACCACCACATAGACCACCACCACAACCACCACATCAGCCACCACCACATCAAACACCAAAACATCAACCACCACCACTATATCAACCACCACCACCACCACATCAACAACCACATCAACCACCCCCACGGGACGACAGCAATGCGTACTTCTCAACGCCGATCTTGATCTTCCCGTCGGTGTCCAGGGAGCTGAACCAGCCCTGCATCAACAGCGCCCACTGGAGGCCGAAGGCCGCAATGAGGAAGTTGAAGCCCACCGCCCCAAAGCTGTAGCGCTTCAAGAAGGTCATGAGGAACCCGAAGCCCACGAACACCATCACATGGACGTCCTGGAAACCTGCAGGGGACGGGCGAGAGAGGTCAGCAGGGGCAGGATAGGAGAGAGAGAGAGAGAGAGAGAGAGAGAGAGAGAGAGAGAGAGAGAGAGAGAGAGAGAGAGAGAGAGAGAGAGAGAGAGAGAGAGAGAGAGAGAGAGAGAGAGAGAGAGAGAGAGAGAGAGAGAGAGAGAGAGACCATTTACAAAGAGCAAGAAGAAGAGGAAATGTAAGGGACAAAGAGAGTAAGACACATAGACAATTTACAATGAAAGAGAGAGAGCAGAAGCGCGAGAGAGAGCGGGGGAGAGTGTTTGATGCATGAGCTTAGGGATGTTCATTGCCAATGGAAGTGTGGTGCGGAGTGCAAAGACACAAGGTGACTGACTACAGAAGAGGAGGAGGGGGGGGGGGGGGGCTGAGGGGTACACGGTGGTGAAACCCTGTCACGTTGCACGGTAACCGCTAGTGACCCCTCTGAGGGGCCGTGTGGACAGGAAACACCCCAACTCCCGCATCGCCCTCCAGGCATTGCTAACAACCATGCGCCTTCACAACAACGCACACATCATAGGGCCAAGTGTCCGACAAATAACAGCGCACAATACTTTCACACCGCACGGTGAAACATTAGAGGTTTAACTACCGAAGGGCCGGAAAGTCTTTTGTGGTAAAGAAAATGTCGGATGAGGCCTAAGAAGTGGTTTGAGTTCCCCAAGACAAAGGGCGCTTCAGACGGGGAGAACGCCCAGCTGTCCTCGTGTTAACTGGAAGGCGAGGCCTAGGAGTTCAACCTGACATCAATACCTTATGGGTGACCACGCCTAGAGGACCACACCCACAATGCAGACATACGCACACACGTTAACCAGAACTCATCCACAAACACGGAACGCACACACACGCGCGTTAACCCTCACACATCCACAAACTGGGAACACACTCACGCTCACAGACACACACTAACACCTCCTTAAACATGGAACACACACGCACACACGCGCACATACTGTACATTAACCCTAACACATGCAAAACATGGAACACACGAACACGGAACACAAACATTTAACCTAAAAGATCAACAAACAAGGAACACACGCATGACACACGCACGTACACAAACATTAACCCACATCCACAAACACACACACAAGGCACGAGGCAAGCAAGATGGGACAAAAACGAACCAACAATACAACACATGTCTTCACTGTAATGCCTATACCACACTCTGGCACGAGTTCAGACATGGAGGATGGGAAGAGTTGCAGAGGCGAGCAGAAGGCGATGACACCCGTGGGAGTGTCCACCTGTGTCTCTCAAGCAGTCAGCACTACTAACCCCATCAGCCCTGCTAGGCAGCAGTGATCCAGTGAGCAGTGATCAATAACACAATCAACGTGTCGATGGTACAACTGGGGAGTAATCAACCATTAAAAAAATGAATAAAAAATGAATTTCTAAATTTCTATTTTCATTCTACTTACTTGGGTATCTGAAATAGAAGTCATTCTCGATGTCGCTCGAGATGTTGTTTGTCCTCCTGAACTCCCGCCAGCGGACGTCCGACTCGGTGTTGTAGCGGATGAAGACGCCAAACAGGATGACCATGGCCGTCTGCCACACGAAGCAGACCACCGGCAGGCTGACGCGCACGTTGGTGTTCTTGGGACGGTCGCACAGATCCCTGAAGCTCTGGACGCAGCCCATCCTGAAGGTGGTGGAGGGGTAGGGAGGGGACAAAAGGCTGAGTTGTGGGGACAGAGGGGCAGACAGTGGAGGCTGCGTGTCTCAGATCACCGTGTGCACCTGGAGCAGAAAGACAGCAGGGTTATCTCTCCCACTTAGGAAGACGAGCCACTTTCTGCATGGGATAGCACAGCGACACTCCCTCTTCTCTAGGCCGCTACGATTGGACACGGGATGTCCTCGAAGGATCTAAGGGTGGAAGGGGTCGTCTCAAGCTATATTGGACGTGAGCTCAACCGTGATCCACCTCTTTCTGTTGGATAGACACACACCAGACACACACACACACACACACACACACACACACACACACACACACACACACACACACACACACACACACACACATAGTTTGACATCAAATGAGAAGATATTTCACACTATAGGAACATTATGGGTGTAGAGCATCACCAATAACTTGCGTGAGCCTTCTCTCGTCCCTGAGACTCAAACGAGGAGAACGAGGAGACATGGGTTGGAACATCTGTACACATGGAACACATGCTGAGAACGGATAGACACACACACACACACACACACACACACACACACACACACACACACACACACACACACACACACACACACACATGATATATATAACAGATACAATCCCCAGCATACAGGAGGGCTTGCTGTTTAGTGTACTATGCATACATGACACTTTAAACATGACACTGCACACCTTACATGACACTGTCCACATACATGACACTGTACAGAAGCACATTGATGCTTTGGAGACATTTCCACAGCTTCTGTGGCCATTGCTATCAACACACATTTCCTAATTATTATTTAATAAAGATAATGTATACACACTATAGTGAAGGCTTAGGTGCCATTTTGTGCCAGATGTCATTGTAAATATACGTTATGGTTAATAATGCATAGTATAATCATTCTAAAGGCGTTTGTGGTGTGGAGGTGAAGGAGTTGGGTTTAGTGACTTAGACAGCTTGACAAATGACCCATGAATGGGTGGTTCACGTCAGAGGTGGCCTGCTTTACAAAGTGAAATCAGAGATCAACTCTGGGACCACAGAACCAAGGGAATCTGACACTGTTGACATCAGTGTATGAAAATAAAAGCTTAATGCTACTCCGATGATGGTGAGTGATGACTGTTATGTGTTTAGTGACGCATATACCGTAGGATTGCTTACACTTTAGGCTAAGCCTCTAGCATCTGTATTCGGGGAGCCATCATAAGTGAAAATATGTTAAGAAAAATAGATTGATTTTGCATGTTACCACATGACGGATGAATGAATGCTGAGAACACTTGTCAAGTGTGGACACTTATCCAATCTTGTTCAGCAGAGACCCCAGCAGAGACACTTCCAGGCTTTTATTAACAGAACTGTATAAAGATTGAAATCAAT
The DNA here is from genome assembly GCF_026213295.1 of Gadus chalcogrammus. Classification (NCBI taxonomy): domain Eukaryota; kingdom Metazoa; phylum Chordata; class Actinopteri; order Gadiformes; family Gadidae; genus Gadus; species Gadus chalcogrammus. The sequence goes on from NC_079420.1 coordinate 8,747,835, forward strand.
TTAGAAAAGTTAAACTCTTTAGTAAACTAAAGAATTAGTTTCCATTTCCGATGTGTGTGAATCATGTTCGGCTGTTCAATCAATCTGTCAGTATACTGTTTCACCCTGAATCCATATTAATGAGCGTTCATGTTGCGCCACTTGCTGCCTGGTTCAAAAGGAGCTCAAACAACCAGACAGCATTCACCCCTCCATAACGTTACCACACTTTTAGCCTCAGCATCTCAAGGAACGACGACGGACATGTTGCCTATTGTGCATAGATGTAAACAGTTTTTCAGTGTATCTTCAATGGATCGCATAGTAGAGATTCTTGACAAATCTAGTTGAATAAAATGATGTGGATCATGTATGTGGACAATTTTAATTCAGCGGCTTTGTGAGCTTACTCACAGGGCATCATTATTAGGAAGCCAGGTAGCTTTACCTGTTCATTGAGCTCATGGCATGGCTTGGCTTGGAATCGGTGTCTTGGTGACACCAGTGTGGCGAACAGATTGGGTCCCCCTTGGTTTCCCTAGTGTTGCTGGGTAATGTAAACTCCATATGGGGATGTTTTGTGGATATGATGCTGCCAAGCGATGCCCTTTCATGCAGTAAAAAGACACGATACAAAGCATGTCATGTTGTTGACAGCGTAAGCGTTTTTCCTTAAAGTTCTGTTGAGTGAAATGTTGTGTCAAAGTTTGACGAATAACGTTTGACACCTCACACACCTTATTCTTATAAAGTAACATGGTAAAAATGTTACTAAAACAAAATAGATTATTAAAATAAGCAATAATTAATGTTCCCAATCAGATCAACCATTATTACATAATTTATTAGTCGTTTCTTAACATTTTACAGTTTGAAATACACGTTACAATATTCTCATGAAGCGATCACACATGTAAAGCATACCTTTAGCACAACTAACACACGACTTTCGTCTTAATTACAGGATATTTACTCATTGTCTATCAAGTATTTCCATCCTATTTCACTCCTCAAATATGCTGTTTGATTCTGGAACCTAAGGATACAGGGAAAGGATTAAACCAGTTTGGCATGTGGGAATGAGAGTAAGTCAACAGAATCCAAATTGTTGCCCATAAAAGAGCATCAGGAAATAGATCAACATGCACAAGTACAACCTAAATCCCAAATGTACAATAGCTAAATGTATTTGTCTCGCAGCATAAATTGTGTAATAGCAGATTCATTCACACTCAGTGTTAAGAGTGGTGTAGGCCTACTATACATGCTTGTTAAATAACCCAAAGGCCACATTTCACCACAACCTGATAATGATAAAAAGATAATGATCATATTATAAATAAGAAAATGTTGATCTTCAAAATGTTATTTGTGGGTCCAAACAAGGCAACGTTGTGTATGGACAAATTCAATCAATTATGTTTGTGCATAGGTATATACCTTTAGCCTAAACCTGTTTTCTGAAAGGAATAAAGTACGTATGATTATAATTGATCTCTAACTAAATCACGAAATTAAATTAAACTCATAAATTCAAGGCTTTACTTTGCATTTCACAAATCAATCATATCGGCAACCAGCTGCCTCTCCAAACGGGTAAAGTCCTGATCGGGCAGAAGATACCTTTGAATGATATCTTTGACGTCCTTTTCAGTCAAACACTCATAGTCTTGCTGAACTTTAAACGGCAGGTGTCCAGCCAGTTCACACAGAGCCACATTAAAAGCGGTTTCCTCTTTCGCCCCGAAGCTGGACCTCCTGGGCCATAGAGCAATGCGCACTCCTCTCCTGGACCCCTGCTGAGCCTCCTCCTGCTGGCCCTCACTGGGGGGGCATCCTCTGGTCAGAAACAGGTTGTGGGCAACATCTCCGTTTACAAGGGCTTCTGTGACTTGGAAAACGACACGGGCGATTTGATCGAGGTCATTGGGTTCTGCGTAAAACAGAAAACCTCTGGGCAGGTGTGTCAACCGGTAAAAGCCCTTTTCAGGAACCAAAGGCTCAACCGGCACGGTCTCCAGCAGCAGCTCTTGTTTTAGGTAATAGCAATGCAGGTGTAAATGGTTCACAGAAGCAAACGCTCCCAGGCTGTTGAACCCGACCCTGAAGCCCGGATCAGAGCTCAGCAGAACCGATTCTATCCCGGTCTGGATGGCGGACAGTGTCAGGACCTGTGGCAAACAGCGTGACGGCTCTGGGACAAACAGACAATGTCCAAACTCCAAGGGACTGACATTGACCAGCACCACCACTTTCTGGAGCTCAGGTCGATCTCCCCCTGGAGGGCGAAGACTCTGTTCAGTAACCCTGCTCATCTCAAACAGCACTTCTTCTGGACTGATCTTGTTGAAGTTGAACTGATGGGCATTGTACGGCTGCTTAATGCTCTGGATCTCCTGCGGTTTCCTCCTCTCGACGCCTCGCTGGACGTTCAGCTGGGCGACCAGGGACAGGGGTCCCGGTAAGACCCTGGTTTGCAGAGCACCGAGGCGGTAGCGGAAGACTCCTCCCCGGCCCATCCTTTCCCGCCAGCCGGTGGAGAGGAGTGTGTCGAACGGGGACAGCTCTGTGTGAGGGTCGGGTTGTTCAGCCCGGTGGATGTCAGTGAGGAGATCCCGGTGGCTGTACGTAAACTGAGACATGTTGTGACCGGTGAGACGCAGGACGTATATTCTTTACATATAGGAATCACAGCTGCGGACTTGAATAATCAAGTAATTGATTTATTCATTCAATGTTTCAATGATTAAAGGAGAAGATATAGGCCAATCCGAGTCACTTCAGTTTCGTCTGTTTACCGACAGCCACACGTGTGTGACCGAAATCCGTGACGCCCTGAAGCTAGCGGAAATATACCAAACATCCGATTTTGTTCTTTCAAAATAAAAGACATACAGCTGACTGAAACCCGACAGTGTTAAACGCAGATCAACTTTAGAGTTGCACACTCCAGATCTCAACCCGCAGCTCCGTCGATGGGATGGGATCGTCTTGGTTGACCTGACATCTCCGCTGGCTCAGCAGTGGAGAGGAGAGAGGAGAGAGGAGAGAGGAGAGAGGAGAGAGGAGAGAGGAGAGAGGAGAGAGGAGAGAGGAGAGAGGAGAGAGGAGAGAGGAGAGAGGAGAGAGGAGAGAGGAGAGAGGAGAGTTGCGGTTCCTCTACCGCCACTGGGTCTGCTGCAGGCTACGGTGTGAACTGGGAAGTACACATGGTGCAAAACTGTAGAGAACATCAAGGAAATACAGTGGCATATTGATTTCATTATGTCTGCACATATCAAACAGCGGATGGACGTATGCCTGTTCATTAAAAAAAAGGGGGAAAAAAATAAACATAATCTTGTACTCTATTGTAACTTTATTCATACTTTTAGATTGTGTTCTTGTATTTATATATATTTTAGACCCCTAAAGGGATTTAGGGCTTGCCACGTCCTTGTCCATAGGAACCATTTCAGGTCATTTTTAATAAGATAAAATCTGTTTTTGCATTATTATATGGGAAATTAATATACGTGTACCTCATCCATATATATTAGAACTCATCTCACCAGCCCTCCAACATCAACTCCCAAACCCCACTTTGTGAGTCACTTGATATGCCAGGCCCAATTTAGGGTACCATATTAGCCAATGGGGTTCCTAGTTATTTTAGTCACAGCATACCTTTAAAGCAAAGCAGTGACTGGCAGAGCTGTCTGAAACAGACGTCCATACTTGTGTGGCCAGAGCACAATAGTTGGCTGTTGAGACTCACATAATCTCGGAAATTCAAGCAAGCACCCAGAATGGAAGCCAACAACAATGGAGTGAGTACAGTTATTATTTTCTGGTAAAATGCATTGTAATTGACTTCTGTCTACAACAAGAATAAGGAATACTTCAAATATTTCCTAGAACCAGATGCAACTCTTTTTATAAGGGTGAAATTTGTTAAATGGAAGAAATGTTTAACAGCTTGGCAGCAGAAACAGTCAGTCAGTCAGCAGTCAACAGTTGTCAGTTTTGCCGGCCGTGCTGGCCTATTTTTAACGCCTCTCTTGTCCCTGAATCACTGCCCCACTACCCTACTGCTGGCAGGGATGACCTCTTTAAAAAAATAAACTTTTAAGTCAGCAAGAAGTATAGCAAGATTTTCAATAAATGCTATGTGTATGCCACAGGCAACTACAAAGCTACTTTGCTGTACACATCTGTAACCCGAAGAACGTGTTTTTCCGTATTCTTTGTCATGTTTCCTAGATGAAAAGCGGACCTGAAGACAAAGCTCATGCTCCAGATATAAGTGTGACGCGGGATAGTGAGGTACAGCTCACTATCCCAAAGGACCCCAAGTCGACTCCCAGTCATGGTATGTCCCCCATTTTCTATTTTTGGATAAAAAACCATATACACTATACATTTAATGTATTTCAAGAAATGTTATATTTTAAGTATGCCTACAGAAAATAATAGCAGTTCCATAATCTTGATTGATGTATATGATGTATATATAAGATACTTTCTCAGCAGAGTAAGGGTTAGGGTTAGGGTTAGTTATATATCATTTGATGGACCGCATTCGGAAATCAACCATGATTATGATATATTCTTACATTATTATTTGGTTACATCTAAGTTAAACATATAAGCAAACAGTATTTCAAAAAGTGTATGCTATCAACTAAATTGTATCACATTGTCTGAAACCCAAATTACCTTTCTTGTTCATATGTTGTTTTACTCATGAAACACAATCAATCTCATAATATGTCCAGTCAGGCTATTTATCTGGTGTAATAGTAATCATGTATTTCAATTTGTTTAGCAGATCGCTTCGTCAGGTCCGTTGAGAATGGAGCACGCAAACCTGACGACACGGCGAAACCGGCTGCTGACAAGGAGAAAACTATTCCACCAAAACTTCAGATCACGGTCAGCGCATTCACCGTCAAATGTGGGGCGGCTCTGAAGGTAGACCTCCCAGTGACTGGACTGCCTAAACCAAAGATCGAATGGAAAAAAGATGGTCTTGCGATAAAGGAGACTTCGAGACTGGAGGTTTCACGCACAGCGTCGTCGACGAGCCTTCGTATCAAAGATGCAAATAGGGATAATTCCGGCCATTACACCATCACAGCGAGTAACAGCTCAGGGACCGCGAATGGAGCAATAACAATAGTTGTTCTAGAAAGGCCTGGGCCACCCACAGCACCCGTAAAGATCGAGGAAGTCAGCTCAGACTTTGTCTCCATCTCTTGGGAGCCACCGGAATACACAGGCGGCTGCCAGATAGACAACTATGTGGTGGAGAAACGCGACACCTCGTCCACAGACTGGCAGATAGTCTCAGCAACAACAGTCAGGACCGCAATTAAAGTCCCCAGGCTAAAGACAGGGCATGAGTACCAGTTCAGAGTGTTTGCTGAAAATAGATATGGAAGAAGTACCCCAATCAGTTCCCCCAACGTCATTGCACAGTATCCCTTCAGTAAGCCAGCAGCCTCTGGCACCCCACGCGTCACCACAGTGACCAAGAACAACATGGTGGTTGAATGGGAGCCTCCCACCAGCGATGGGGGGAGTCCTATCATTGGTTACCACCTCGAACGGAAGGAGAAGAACAGCATTTTGTGGACCAAGTTGAACAAGCTTGTTATTCCCGATGCTCGTTTCAAAACATCTGGGCTGGAGGAAGGCATTGAATATGAGTTCAGAGTCTTAGCAGAGAACATTGCTGGACCCGGCCTGTATAGTGAGATATCTGAGTGCTACGTGGCTAGAGATCCATGTGACCCACCTGGGACACCAGAGGTGGTTGTCATTACAAGAGACCATGTCACCCTACAGTGGGCAAAACCCAAGAGCGATGGAGGGAGCACCATCACTGGCTACCTTGTAGAAAAGAAGGACCTGCCAGATGGTAAATGGATGAAGGCCAATTTCATCAATGTCATTGAAACCCAGTTCACAGTCACAGATTTGACTGGTGGCGATAGGTACGAGTTCAGAGTCACTGCCAGAAACGGTGCTGGTGTTTGGAGCAGTCCTTCCAGGAGTACAACTGTGACCGCCGAGGATGTCATAGAGGCCCCAACCATATCCTTGGATGCTAAGTACAACAGCACGTATGTGATTAAGGCTGGCGACACCTTTACTATTGATGCCAACTATTCAGGAAAGCCACTCCCACAAGTCAGGTGGCTAAAGGATGGAAGGGAAATCGATAAAAGTACACCCAAAATGGAGGTCAAAACCGACCTCACCCGCACAATTCTGACTGTCAGGGACAGTGCACGCGTGGATGGGGGAAACTATGCCTTAAACGTCAATAACATGGGCGGAACTAAAACTGTTCCGGTAAATGTAAAGGTCCTGGATAGACCGGGTCCTCCAGCTGGACCTCTCAAAGTCAAAGTGGTCAGTGCAGAGAAGTGCACTCTTTACTGGAACCAGCCCATGAATGATGGTGGAGCCAGTGTGACCCACTATGTTATTGAGAAGAGGGAAACTAGCCGTGTCTCCTGGACTGTAGTCGAGCCATCAATTGAAAGCATCAGTTACAAAGTGAATAACCTGGTGTCCGGCAAAGAGTACATATTCAGAATTATTCCCGTCAATAAATATGGTGTTGGTGAACCCCTTGAGTCGGATCCCTTTGTGGCACAAAACCCTTTCACAACACCAAGTTCACCATCTGCCCCTGAAGCGAGTGCCGTTACGGGGGACTCTGTACTGCTGACGTGGCATAGGCCAGAAAGTGATGGCGGATCCGAGATTGATGGGTACATCCTTGAGAAACGTGACAAAGACGGTATCAGGTGGTCTAAATGCAACAAGAGAAGGCTGAATGATTTGCGTTTCCGGTGCCCAGGACTCAGTGAAGGACATTTCTATGAGTTTAGAGTATCGGCCGAGAATGCTGCTGGCGTGGGTGCACCCAGTGTTCCGAGTGAATACATTAAGATTTGTGAAGCTACGTACCCACCAGGACCTCCCACCAACCCAAAAGTCACTGACCACTCCGGCACTACTGTGTCTCTGGCCTGGTCCAAGCCCATCTACAATGGTGGATCAACCATAACAGGATTTGTAGTCAAGATGAAAGAGGCTACAGACGATGACTGGACAACATGCATGCCCCCTACTGGAGGGGAGGACACCACATACACCGTCAAGAGACTGAGAGAGAATGCAGAGTATAACTTTTGTATTTGTGCAGTAAACCTTGCTGGCCATGGAGAATATGTGGATCTACCTGGCCCAGTGATGGCTGCAGAAAAACTGGAGGCACCTGAGATTGAGTTGGATGCTGAGTTACGAAAGATTGTGAACGTTCGTTCCTGTTCTACCCTCCGTCTTCTGGTTGCCATTAGAGGGAGGCCAGATCCAGTGGTCAAATGGTCAAAAGCAGAGGGCCCTCTCAATGAACGCGCTCATATTGAGGTAACCAGCTCCTACACTGAGTTACTGATTGAAAATGTCAACAGACTTGACTCAGGCAAGTATGTGTTGACACTTGAAAACTGCAGTGGATCCAAGTCAGCCTTCATCAATGTAAGCGTGCTAGATTCACCAAGCGCACCAACAAATTTAGTAGTTAAGGATGTAAAGAGAGACTCAGTATCCATTTCGTGGGAGCCACCTCACATTGACGGAGGTGCAAAGATCTCACACTACATTGTTGAGAAGAGAGAGGAGGCCAGAATGACATTTACTGCTGTCTGTAGCAACTGTGTAAGGAACTCATGCAAGATTGGAAATCTACAAGAAGGAAGCTTTTACTCTTTCCGGGTGCTTGCTGTGAATGACTTTGGTGTTGGACTTCCATTGGAGACAACTGACAGCGTCAAGATATCGGAGGCTCCATTGTCTCCTGGTAAAATCACAGCCGAGGATGTTACCTCCAACAGTGTCAGACTTGTATGGGAGAAGCCGGACCACGATGGAGGAAGTAAAATCACATGTTATATTGTGGAGATGCAGGCCAAGGAAGATGACACGTGGACAGTGTGTTCTGAACTCAAAGCACTAGAAACTACAATAAATGGGCTCACAACAGGAAGGGACTATTTCTTCAGAGTGACCGCAATGAATGATCAGGGAAAGAGTGAGCCTAAGCCCTTGTTGACCCCTGTTTCTATAAAAGACAACAATGTTGGACCTATCATTAATTTGATGTGCACCGCATTCAGTGTGAGAGCAGGAAACGATCTGAAAATCAACGTTCCCTTTAAAGGTACACCACAACCAGAGGTGGTTTGGGTAAAAAATGGCGAAACACTAAAAGAGACAAATAGGGTAAATGTACGTACATCTGAGATTTCCTCTGAAATAACCATTAAAGAAGCAATTAGAACGGATGTAGGAGAATACAAGATCAAATTGACCAACTCATCTGGATCAAAATCAGCAAACATATTTGTCAATATTCTTGAAACCCCTGGACCGCCAAGTGACCTCAGTATTGATGAGATCAGCGCTGACTATGTTTCTCTTTCATGGCAGCCTCCATTGTACCGTGGTGGCTGTGAAGTCGATAACTATGTTATCGAGAAGAGAGACGCAACATCCTCCACATGGCAAACTGTATCAGCTACGATGGCTAGAACGTCGATCAAGATCTGCCGTCTCACTCAGGGCACAGAATATCAGTTTCGTGTCGCAGCAGAAAACCGATATGGGAAGAGTAACTTTGTTGACTCCGAACCGGTTGTTGCCCGGTTTCCCTTTGAACCTCCAGGCCCTCCAGCCTCTATCCATGTAGCCAATGCCTCAAAATCTGTCATGCTGGTCGAATGGAGCCAGCCAGAGAGTGATGGAGGAAGCCCAGTGACTGGCTATCACATTGAATACAAAGATCAAAGCAGCATCCTTTGGATAAAGTTAAACAGAATTCCTCTCACTGAGAACCAGTTGAAGGTCACAAGCATTCAAGAGAGCCTGATATATGAGTTCCGTGTTTGTGCTGAAAATATGGCGGGAGTTGGGCCCTGCAGTAAGGCTTCTGAACCTGTGGCAGCAAGAGATCAGTGTGATCCTCCGACAAACCTCACAGTTACCAGCATAACCAGTAGCTCCGTTTCCCTCTCCTGGGACAAACCACAATATGATGGTGGTGCCAAAATAACCGGTTACATCGTGGAACGCAAAGAGCTCCCACAGAGCTGTTGGCTCAAGTGCAACTTTACAAATCTACAGGAGACCTGCTTTGACGTGACAGGCCTCACTGAGGATGATCAATATGATTTTCGAGTTATTGCCAAGAACGCAGCTGAACTCCTAAGTCCACCATCGAAATGCACTGGACCCGTCACAGCCACGCATGATGTGGATCCACCAAATATTGTCGTTAATGATAGATGTAACCAGGTGGTGGTGGTCAACGCAGGAGTCCTCCTGAGAATAGATGCTACTATCACAGGACGCCCCCAACCCATGGCATTGTGGTCTAAGAATAGCAGGAGAATTGACACCAAGGGAAGGTTCGAGATAACCTCCACAAAGACACAGACCTCATTACTTATCAAAGAAAGTACCAGAAAAGACTCTGGACAGTACATCCTGACTGTGCAGAACAGTGGTGGTACCACCTCTAAAACCTTCAGCTGCAAGGTGCTCGACAGACCGGGACCCCCAGCGGGTCCCCTGGCAATAACTGGACTCTCAGCGGAAAAATGCATCCTGAAATGGGGGCCCCCTACGGAGACGGGTGGGGCTGAAATAATGCACTACATCGTGGAAAAGTGTGAAACCAGCCGCATTGCGTGGACTCTGCTTCATGGGGACCTGACGTCAACGACGTGCAAAATCACCAAGCTTCTCAAAGGAAATGAATATATGTTCAGGGTGAGGGCAGTGAACAAATACGGCGAGGGTGAGGTTCTCGAGAGCGAGCCCACAAAGGCAGTGGATCAGTTCACCGTTCCATCGGCTCCTACTGACGTCGAAGTTACAAGCGCAACAAGCGAAGCCATGACCATCTGCTGGAGGAGACCGGCCACTGACGGCGGCAGCAGCATCAACGGTTACGTCATTGAAAAGAGGGAAAAGCAGGGTCTTCGATGGACCCGTGTCAATAAAAAGCCTGTGTATGACCTCCGGGTTAAGGCTTCCGGCCTGCGTGAAGGATGCGAGTATGAATTCAGAGTCTTTGCAGAGAATGTGGCAGGGCTAAGTGAGCCGAGTATACTGTCCTCACTTACTTTGGCTGAGGATCCAAAGTTTCTTCCGTCCCCACCAGCAAAGCCCCTCGTCATCGAGTCCTCCAGGACCTCCATCACCCTGTCCTGGAACAAGCCGCTGTTTGACGGTGGAGCAGTGGTGACCGGTTACAGGGTGGAGTACAGGAAAACATCAGAGGACAGTTGGAGCGAAGCTGTTTCAAACACAGAGAACACAGAGTTCACAGTCACTGGGCTCACATCCGGGGAGGAGTATGTGTTTGTCGTCAGATCTATCAACAGAATTGGCGCGAGTGAGCCCAGTCCTGAGACAGATCCGGAGGTTGCCATGGAGAGAGAGCAGAAACCCGAATTTAACATCAGCAATGAGATGCGCAAGGTGATCCTTGTCAAAGCCGGCAGCTCTTTCACCTTGACAGTACCGTTTACTGGAAAACCTGCCCCAGATGTGAGCTGGGACAAGGCGGATGCAGATTTGAGAATCCGAGGACTCATCAACACGTCTAGCTCTATGACCTCCATCACAGTGGAACAGGCCACACGCGACGACTCAGGAAAATACATAGTGAAACTGCAGAATGTAGCTGGAACTGCAAGTCTTACCCTAAACGTAAGGGTTCTGGACTCCCCTGGTCCCCCGGCAAGCCTCGCCGTCAAAGATGTGACCATCAACAGTGTCACCGTTACCTGGGATGCGCCTGAGAATGAGGGAGGAGCCGCTGTGCAGAACTACCATGTGGACATACGCGACATCAGCAGGAAAGGATGGACCAACCTTACTAAGTCTTGCACACGTCTGTCCCATCGCGTCTCTGATCTGGTGGAGGGGGGCATTTACTTCTTCAGGGTGACCGCGGAAAACGAGTACGGGGTCGGAGTCCCAGCTGAGACCAAGGATGGAACCAAGATGATAGGTACTTCTGAATAAATATCACCACGCTCAAATCTTTATGTTCGGTTGCTAATATCTAATTCAATGTTTCAATAACATCAATTGTTTTTTTGTCATGTTTTGAAGGTTATTTATTGTATTAACTAAACAATTGATTTACTTTTTGTTTCAGAAACTACAAGCTTGTAGCTGGGAAAGTCAACCTTCTCCACTCACCAACAAATATATAATGGGATGGATGTGATGGAAATCGATTTGTCTTTTAATTATTATTACAAAGTGGCTTATATATATATATATATATATATATATATATATAGTGGATGATAGGAATATTCTCCCAAAATGCACTTTCCATTTCATTAATAGTGACACATTCTGGCACAATGTTTTTTAAATTTTGATTATGTGCTCATATACATATTTGTTTACTTTAGATGAAAAGATATATAGCTTGCATTCCTTCCAATAAGAAATGAGTGGATGATGATTCCTTTTGTTATGATATTCATGTTATTTTGCCAGAGCATAGGCCTATCCGGATTTGGATTGCTAAGTTTCTGTTCCTTACCTCTCCTATTTATAGGAACATCGACGCTCCCTTGTACGTGTGCTATTACATTGGACATATGAAGGGAGTCGGGACACTATTATTCTTCATGGTAAAAAACGATTTGACCACTTTGAGATATGAATGCAAAACAATTTAAACGCACCAGTGACCCTTGATTTTCTGAGGCTATAAAACGATTGGTTTCATACTGAATAAGGTTAAACTTGGGATAGGACTAACACAGTAGTATCTTCTCCCTGAACTAGAAGATACCATTTACTGTATTAAGTGACAAAGTAGGGTTTTCGCTGGACAATGCATTCATACTATTCTATTGTATTGCGCCAAAAGATGATGTACAAATATAATTGCAAGCAACAATGGCAAAGTCAGACATAGTATGGTGAGATACATTCGTTTTGGTGCTGTTTCTCACAACATGTTGGGTTGAGGTGAGATTCACACTGTAAACCTCCTGCAATGCATTTCTGACATGCACTCAACCGCTGAGCTACATGTAGGTGCCACCATTAGGTTGGGACACCTAATAATATATAATTATTATGTCATCCTTTCAAACGTTGTGCCTTTTTAATGTGTGCCTTGGGACTGCTGTAAGGATCTATCCAAGGATGATAAACAAATGACTGAATAAGTTAGTCTTAAGAGACTAAGCTATTTGTGTTATTTTCGTTGGTACAAATGTATTTGAATGTTTTCGTCACAGAGTGAAGACGCCATCTATTGGCGATTAGATGCTATTGCTTCAATAAAAACCAAAGGACGCGGTGTAAAATGTTTATAACTTACTGGATGTGTATCTCCTCTACATCAGAGAGAAGGTTCAGTGCTATGGTTCTCTTATGTTTTTGCATAGCAAACATTATTCTGGAATTATATTTCGCAAGTGGGAACTATAACAATTTGGAGTTAGAATAAAGCCCCTTGCGCCCTCTGTCGGCCAAGGGGCCCACTGTCTCGCTCTCCGCGTGGTAATCACCATCCAGCCGCACCGACGCAACTCACACACTTCAGTATTATACAAAAGTTAATAAATATCTATTATGTCATTTCAAGCATGCATTCTCCTTTTATAATTGTCTGGAGACAGTTACACATAACAATATATTCTAACAATGTATTCAACCGTATAAAATATATTTCATAACAATATTTGTTTCAAGTGAATTGTATTTATATATTTTACACAAATTTTATCCGACTCTTGAGTATTCGACTCCAGTTACCACTCCCTCGCTCCCTCTTTCAATGCTTTTAAATATTGATTAAAAAAATAATTAGTGTAATAATTGTTATAAATTGTGCCCAATAGGTGGCAGCAAAGCCAAACTGAGGAAAAGACCACAGTAAATTTATTTTTTGACATCTTTAATTCTTTCCTGCAATACATTTGCCACAATGTTAAAGAGTAAATACATCTTAAATAGTTAACAGTTGACAGTTTCCCAAATTCCTTTGACATTTCCTCTTTCCACAGTTTGCAAGGGAGAAACAAGCCCTCAAGACCACCTTGTGCAAATTCCCAAATGGTCCATAATATAGTCTAAGCCATGCTTGCCCAAATATAGCAGTGGTTTTCTGGCTGGGTGTTCCGGTTGCAACAACGACAATAAAATCTCTAATGTACTGGGAATTTAATGCATAGATTTGTGTCTGTTCTACTTTATAAAGATAAGCAAGTAAAAATGACATGGCTGTCAGTAGGCCTATGTTAACACAAAATCGTTTTTCTGGGGAGAAAGTTGAACCGATTTGAACTCACTTTAAAAGGCCTTTAAAAAATGTAATCATAATCTATACATTTAGGAATGTCGAAAGAAATCCATCATTTTAAGATTGTGTAAATTAATTTAAACACATGGCTTTTTTTTTTGCTGAATCGTCCGTCAGTACTGAAATCCATCAAGAGACCTTTCATTTTACATCCCGGCTGACAAAACCTCACAGAACACTCAGCAAGACAACATTATCACAGTCTTCACGATGTACAGAATTAGTGGATGATTTGTTTTAAAGTCTTTTTTTGTAGTGGGACAAGCTTTTCTTTTCTGTACAAATCAGATTCTAACCGAGACAGACTCCTGCTTGACGACACCTCCATGACCCCTCAGCCTACAAGACGCATTCAACTATATTATTATGAGTACATAAAATGACAAGGGCTTTCATCTGTAAATCCTAACAAAAAGTCGACGGGTCAGAAGTTGCACGTGATTAACCAAAAATCCCCTTTTCCCCATATTTATTTCGGATCAACTCTGAGAGATTCTCAAACTATCGCTCTTTAAACTACAAAACACAAAAGAATGGCCCAGGAAATATTGACCCCTTTCTATTGGTGTATTGAAGGCTTAGTAGAGATCTTTTCTTTGTTTAGACGTTAATACTATACTGTACAGTGCAGGTCTCCCACTTATCAACCTTTCCAGTCATACACAGAATCCAACAGATACAACACAGAGCACACAGCCATATAGTCCCGGAGCGGGGTTCGCACCTATGTGAGGTACCGAGTCACCAACCCGTACGAGAAAGGAACCACCACCGACATGGAGGCAGTGAGCAGATGAACCCAGGAGGCGGACAGGTTAGTCAATGTTAAAAAATAAAGCAGTGCACACCCCATGATCAAAAAATCCATCACACAGTATCAGCTCTGGTGAGCCCAGGTGGCCGTTGCAGACAGAGAGAAACAGACTGAGGGTATTGTGGTGTGTGGCAGAAAAAAATAAAACAGAGGTCGTTTTCCCCACCCCCCAGTGCTGATGACGGGCCTGACCTCGGGTTTAAGGGCAGCCCCAAAAACACACGAAAAGGACAAATGGGACTTTTTTTCTTGACCCGAAAGAATTCCTGAGCCTTAAAAGCCGACTAATGCCCGTGCGGTTTTACCTTGTGGTCCGACACAAGATTCCTCATCGTGCACGCATCTAGATGAAGGAGGGACAGAAGAGAAGCAGGAGGGAACCACAACGGTCGCTTTCCTGGTTTAAGTCACAGTCTTTTGTCTGAGCGGTCGTGTTGGCATGGCGTCGTTCAGAAAGGCAGACGGTTTGGAAACAGTCTATGTCACAGCAGGTGATGTCATGTCCTGTACCTCTGCACGCTCGCAGGAAGTGAAGACCCAAAACCAAAGCAAAAAACACACTGAGAAAAAATAACTAAATGGGAGAAGAGATGGTTTATTCCAGATCCCTTGACCTCAGGACAGTAAACAATGCTATTGCACCAGATCTCACACACACACACACACACACACACACACACACACACACACACACACACACACACACACACACACACACACACACACACACACACACACACACACACACACACACACACACACACACACAAGCCTTTACGATAATTAGTCTACAAACACGTTAGCGTGCACACCTGGGTAGACCAGTGTGAATCTTGAAGGGAGAATCTTAATTACGGGAATTAAAGTCCATACACTTTGAAACTGTATCTATGACAACCAGTATATCCACCTCAAAAGCATATCTCACCGAAAAAATGAATTGATAAAAATCTGGAAATTAAAAAATAAATCTGGAAATTAGGCCTTTTTCTTTCGCCGTCCTGATGAAATTAATCTCCAAACCTCAAGCGATGCGAAGGAGGTCCATTTTTACAAAGAAACAGATCCATATGATCAGACAGATGGTCATATGTTTTTCTATGGATGAACCGAGTGTCAGACGACCACAGTGTCTGGTGTCTGGCCAAACTCAGAGCCGACTCTGCCCACCCCCTTCCAGGGGAGACAGGGGTGGGGGACAACACAGAGAGAGAGACGTCTGGGTGTCAGGGGTGAGGCAGGTGGGCTGAGGGAGGCACTACCCTCACGGTCATAGGCCTGTCCAGTAGACCCATTTGCCTGACGCTTCTACCTGTGTGTCTGTGTGTTTGTGTGTGTGTGTGTGTGTGTGTGTGTGTGTGTGTGTGCGTGAGTGTGTGCGTGCGTGTGTGTGTTGTTGCCGATATCCTCTTCCGAACCACCAAAACAAAAACACCAGTGTTGAGACCGTGAAACAATAAGTTAGCAGGATCCTGTGGAGCTGCCCATGACATCACAGGGGGAGGGGGGGGGGGGGGGGGGGGGGGGGGGTGGGCTGGAGTTCGTTGTGGCAACGCTCCTGGGCAGACATGGACTAGAAAGCAGGGCCGGGTGGTGGGCGTAGGGTTGTGGCTAGGGGGGGGGGGGGGGGGGGGTTCTAGAACTGCCAGCCAACACAAACCAGTTTCGTCCGTTCCATAGTACAAAGTTCTCATGGGTACAATCAGTTCTGGCGTCGATATTTTACATGTGTGTACTTTCGTTTTCTTTTTCTTTTTTTTGTTTGTGAGTATGCTTCTGTGAGGGTCCTTTCTCCTCCTCAGGTTTTTCCCAGAACGTTTCTTCACGAGGGCGGTGTAAGCTAGCCGTTCTGGAGTCCATGCTGCCACGTCCACGCGCGGGAACGTCTGTCCCTCGCCCGGCCACTCCCGGGGGGAGCTGGGGGGGACAAGAGGACCACGGTTAAGACGCAGGATTAAACACTGAACGATGTACAACATTGCCTGTCATAGAGTGGCTCAGGTGTGCTCTGGGCCTGAGCAGTGAGATCAGGACTACGTTTAAAAATGTGATCATCTTTTGTTTGCAGTACTTCTCACCAGAAAGGTTTTTACATTGGATTCGGGAATACATAAGAAATGGACTGAGAGTGAGTGGTAAGCTGTAGTGAGAAACAAGTGTGTGATCCTACTGGACACTGGGATGAGTGCTAGGTGGCTTTAGGGATAGGGTGCAGAGCCAGTGTGTGATTATGAGGGAAGCCAGACTGGGTGAGAGGTGGGTGGGGGGTGGGTGCAGAGGGGTGCTCTGACCTTCAGTGCATCATGACACCACACAGCGGCAGCTCATGCAGTCCTGGCCGCTCTCGTCGGGCGGGTTGAGTTTCCTCAGCTTGTGCTGTCGAATCTCCCGAACCAATGTGTAAAAGGCGTCCTCCACTCCCTGGTCAACACACGCACACATTGACACACACACACACACATACACATACGCGCACGCACCCATACCCACACACACCCATAGACACATAGATACAGGCACATGCATGCACACACACACACACACACACAAACGTGCATGCATTCAGAAATGCAGAGGCACACACAAACAAACATACACATGCACCCACGCACACAAATGCACCCAAACACGCACACACACCCACACACGTAAAAGATTAGAATTGAGAAAACAGTTGCATTCGTAAATTGTCCTCGGGAAGGGGAATTGAATGGAGGTCACTTCTAATGCTGACGGCAACTCTCCCTGCGTCCATTCATTAATCACGGGTTGGGGAGCGTTACCGTGGCAACCGTGGCCGCTCCACCAACCCCAGTGATGTCAGGAAAAAAAAATAAAAAGCCCTCTCCATCATCAGGGTCCTTGGGTTAATGCTCAAATTAAAATGGCCGATACGTTTTTTTTTTTTACTAAATTAAAATGGATCGTTTCAGGCGACTCCGTGACGGATCATAGGTGGCTTTGCGGGCGGCCGTCGGCCAATAGCGCTCGTTCCTGCATACGTCACACGTACCGACGCCCCAACTTCGGTAGTGAGCGTCGGCGCGTCCTCCTTAAAGCCTACGGGGGCCGATCAGAAGAAGCAGGGTCGGACACTCACACATCCAGTGAACGCTAAACACTCGGCGTTCTACGCCCCCCAGGATGAGCGGGGTCCTACTACTGGGGACTGATTCTGCAGGGGACTGATTCCGCAGGGGCCTGGCTCTACAGGGGGGCCTGATTCCACAGGTGCCTGGTTCTGCAGGGACCTGAATCTGCAGGGGCCTGATTCTACAGGGGCCTGATTCCGCATGGGCCTGGTTCTACAGAGGTGCCTGGTTCTGAGACGGCAGCGGGCGGGTACCTGTCGCGTCTTGGCCGAGGTCTCGATGTAGGGGATGCCGTAGGAGCGGGCCAACTCCTGGGCCTGCCGGGTGTCCACCGTGCGGGCCGGCAGGTCGCACTTGTTGCCCACCAGGACCATGGGCACGTCGTCCGAGTCCTTCACCCGCTTGATCTGTTCCCTGTCGAGGAAGCACAACCACCACCCGCTCACGTCAGTCCCTGTTGACGGCCCGGTTCATCTTCATGGCTGACATGCAACCGTTTCTGTGAATCATTTTAAAAGCGCAGCGGCGCAGAATAAATAATCCCAGTAACATTTTGGTGGACGTAACATTTGAATGGGGCTTCAATCCCAGCTCTTTTACAGTTAAACGTCTCACGCCTTGATTCAGTTACACATAAAAGAGTGTTGTTTTTTTTACGTGAGACTTTGTGTGTGATAAACAACAGTGGAGCTGGAGCCCCGGGGGGACCCGGCACCAGGGAGCACTAGGACCCTGAAGAGCAGTCCTCGGGCTCCGGGCTGCTGTACTGCTGCACTGCTGAGGGAGGGCGGGGACAGGCAACAGCATTACCTCATCGCTCTCTAGCCGCAAGTGCCAACATACAACCAGCCAGCAAGACAACCAAACAAGCAGACAGTCAGTCAGCTTGCCAGCCAGTCTTCCAGTCAGTCAGCCTGTAGAATAACCAACAAGACCGCCAGCCATTCAGCCGGCCATTCAGTCAGCCTGCAAAATAACCCACAAGACAGCCAGGCAGCCAGCTAGCCATTCAGCCAGTCATTCAGTCAGCTAGCAGAATAACCAACAAGTCCAGTCAGCAAGTCAGCCAGCCAAACAGCCAGCCAGCAGATGGAGCAGCTCACTTGGTGAGATCTATCAGTCTCCTCTCCTCTTCCTCATCTGCTTCACTGTGAGGTTCACGTGCACGGCTTCACGTGCACGGCTCCTCCGTCTCTCAGCGGTGACAACCGTGCTCACCCCCCCCCCCCCCCCCCCCCTTCCCCGTGCATGCTCCTGTCCTGGTGTCACCGCCCACATGTGACCCGAGATACAACCCAACACAACACACAACACAACCGCAGGGCTGGGGCGTGCGCTGGGAGCACTGGAAATAACCTCTGGTCAGAGCGGGGTGCCTTTACTTTACGGCCAGGTGCATTCTGGGCAAGGATCACATTCTGCAACGGAGATTCTTCCAGATTCTGCGTTCACTAACTATAGATCAAGAGCCGATGGATGGAAATAACCAGACGGGCTGTATGTCAACCAGAGGGCACTGTGTTATTTAGGGGCTGTGGCGCGGTCTGCCTATATGATGTCAGCAGCTATGTTAGGCCGGAGAGCGGAGAAGATGCTGCTACACATTGGACCAGTGAGGTAAACACACACACTAGTCCTCCCCTCCTCGTGGATATTTTAACATCAAGGAGAAGGAGAGAATATTGGCTTCAGAAGTCACTCTCTCTCTCTCTCTCTCACTCCCTCTCTCTCTCTCTCTCTCTCTCTCTCTCTCTCTCTATCGCTCTCTCTCCCTATCGCTCTCTCTCTCTCTCTCTCTCTCTCTCTCTCTCTCTCTCTCTCTCTCTCTCTCTCTCTCTCTCTCTCTCTCTCTCTCTCTCTTTCTCTCCCTCTCTATCTCTAATTGAGTCTGGATCGATTTCATTGGCAGCACACCGTAAACCTCCACTCAGGAGGCTAAGCTTTCTTTAGCCGTGTTAAATGCTTCAGCATGACATCACCGCGCTACTGCAGAGGTGCACACACACACACACACACACACACACACACACACACACACACACACACACACACACACACACACACACACACACACACACACACACACACACACACACACACACACACACACACACACACACACACACACACACACAAACACACCCTTGTGTCCTCGTCAACAATTTAGAACGTTCCATAGCCTATGTTGATTAAAATTCTGTCTCCCACACCTGAGATTCAACCCCTCTCATTGGATATATTTTCCCGCCATATAAATCACATTTTCAGACTTCAATTCACGCTGAAAGGCTTGAACCCTTACATTTATCTTTCCATTAACATTAAGGGCATTTAGCAGACGCTTTTATCCAAAGCAACTTAGAATAAATATATTTGTCAGAAGAAAGAGAAACAGTATAGTTGCTGTCGGTTCAGTAAGGATTTTAGTGGAACCAAGTTCCAATAACATAGTTCCAATGACTAACAGACTAACTGACTTATTTTTCAAAATAACAGCCCCCCCCTGTTCCCTCACCTATATTGGTGGATGTCCTCAAAGGACTTAGTGTTGTTTATGGCGAAGACGCAGAGGAAGCCCTCGCCGGTCCTCATGTACTGGTCCCGCATGGCGCTGTACTCCTCCTGGCCAGCCGTGTCCAGGATGTCAAGCAGACACGTCTCGCCGTCTATCACCACCTGCTTCCGGTACGAGTCCTGCAGAATCAGAGGGGGTAGAAGCGCTTTAGTCTCACCGCATAACCCCTCCTCACCGTGGCCCCGGGACCCTCCCTTCGTCCAGCACCCCCGAACCACCGTTGACTCCCTTGATATACTTTAATACCATAATACGATAATATACAATAATATAGTATAATTGTTTAGCACCATGCTAATGCTGCAGCGGCCGACGGGTGTTTGAAATGGATGAAACTGAGGGAGTCCACTTCTGTTCCGAACAACAATTAACGTATTTAATATTTAACAAATATGACATATTTTACGCCAAAATCCAAATCTTCACTTCCACCTTGAACCCTCCCATTTACCCTCTATGGACCTTATTTGCCTAGCGTCCATCTTTGATCCATCTTCGTTCTAGATGCTAGCTGGGTGGGTGAACACACACACACACCCCCCCCCCCTACGCAAGCTGCATTCAAAATACACTGGGGAGTATGGAGGGGGAAGGTGGTAGGGGGAGGGGGGGGGGGTCCCCCTCTTATCTTTCATTCCCCACTGGGACCAACAGGAGTATCAGTGCCCTTTGCCTCTCAGAGGGAAGAGGTGATTGAGGTGAGATGCTTGGAATCCGACAGTACAGTACACAACACTAGTGTAGTACACTGTTGTACACTTTGTCAATGTGGGTCATAAACAACACTTTCCGCTGTAGTGCACTGTGGTGCACGGCTTCAGTGTTTCCGACAGCTCTGAGCACACTGGAGTTGGTGATCCCCATTCCGGTGTGCTCAGAGATTTCTGTGTTTGGTACGGTGTGAGCCCCCCACCCAGCTCCAACTGGACCGTGGCTCTTTGTCCCAAGCACCCCCCTAGTTTCAGAAATACTGCTTTCAATCTTTGGATTTTTAAACATCTCAAAGGTCTGTGGCGTTGGCAGCTTGGACCACATACAGCAATGAGGTCATGGCTTTCTCCTGGGCCGGCGGGCCAGGGATTGTTCCAGATCAAACAAGGCAGCGAGCAAGCATCAGCAACATTAGGAACAATCTTTTGCAGTAGATACAAACACGTGCTACTGCTACGGCTCGGTAAACATTAAGCTTGTCTTAAGGCTGAGGTCAAAGTGCACGGAGGTGCCTGTGCTCACGCAGAGTCACACACATGCAAGCACACACACGCACATGCACGCACGTGCCCCCTAGCCAATGTTTAGCCTTCCAACACATGTCCACACTAACATGGGAGGCCGTCCCTTTGTTTAAGGGAACACGGGGGCCAGGAATGCACACACAGACAGGACATTGTCCACTCAGAGGCAGGCGTGGAGAAAAACAAAGATGGCTGACAGGGTCAAAAAGAAAGCAAGATCTGTCTCTCTCTCTCTGTCTCTCTGTCTCTCTTCCTCTCCGTCTCTCTGTCCCTCTCTCTTTCGCTCTGTCTGTCTCTGTCTGTCTCTCTGTCTCCCTGTCTCTCTGTCGCTCTCTCTCTGTCGCTGTGTCTGTTTCTCTGTCTCTCTGTTGCTCTGTATCTCTATCTCGCTTTCTCATGATGAAATGTGAACCATCGCCTTTTGCGTAACCTTGAGAAATAGACTTGAACGCTGGCGTCAAGCCACAACGGGTCCGACCGTTAACTAAGAGACCTGTTTGGTAACGTGACAAGAGTGGAAGGATCTCATTAACATCTGGTTCCACTAACTGCTCACTGACACCCAGCAGTCCACAGCAGGCTGCGCTGCCGAGAGACAGCGAGTACAGGAAACCATTCCTCCGTTGCGTTGTGGCGTAAGGAGCTTCCCTTGCCAAACCGACCAATATGCCTTACACATTAGACTGTTACACCATCAGCATGAAGTGACCCGTGGAGGTTGAACATTGACAGGTGGAGTCTAACTTGCAGTAAGTGTAAGCTAGTCTTGGGAGGGAGGGAGGAGGCGATGGGTGAAAGAACGTTTTCAGGTGACTTGGCAAGGGCGTTGGGGTTGAAAGTAATATAATACTGTAATGTGTGACTTTTATCACAGTATTTTATTACACAGCTTTGTCGAATACTGGTTTCTGATTGGTCGTGCAGGGCATTCAGCGGTCTGTTATTTCTGTATAGGAGGCCGTTGCTATGGATACTAGACCGTTGCTATGGACACTAATCGAACCGTAACAGACATTTATTTTGTGGAAGCAATATTTATATATTTATATTTTGCGTGATTATTGATTTCTTCAGTAAGTAGCAGTGTAATAAGTGGGCTAATCAGGGTGAAAGTTAAAAAACAAAGATGCATAGTTTGACAGTTGATTCGGCTACTACAGATCATTCAAATGAACGCAAAAGTTACAAGTCATTTAAAAATCATTACTTCAAACCCAAAGTACTATTGTAAAGTAACTTATTACTTGTCAAATGGCAGAAATAAACTTCCCGTGCAATGCTTGCCACTGGGGCGCGTGTGAACCCAGACAGTAAAGTAGGGTACCGTACCTCGATGGTTGGGTCGTACTCGTCCACAAAGTGGTTCTGGATGAGCTGGATGGTCAGAGCGCTCTTCCCCACACCCCCTGCTCCCACTACCACCAGCTTATACTCCGTCATCCTCACCGCTGCTTCTGGCCACGCGCACCACTGCAGGAGACACAGGAGCACAGAGACATGGTTAGCATGTGTTAGCAACACCCACACACACACACACACACAAATGGAATCCTATGCTAACGGTCACAAGGTCTGACGGGAGCCGTGGACTGCCCCGACGTGTCTTTCCCATGGTGTTTGTGTGTGTGTGGGTGTGTGTGTGTGTGTGTGTGTGTGTGTGTGTGTGTGTGTGTGTGTGTGTGTGTGTGTGTGTGTGTGTGTGTGTGTGTGTGTGTGTGTGTGTGTGTGTGTGTGTGTGTGTGGGCAGAGTTTAGAGAACCTAAGTGAGGAATGTGAAGTATGTGCTGAAGGTACTCTGTGTTCCAGCCCGCCACAGCCCTGAGCAGCCAGAGGAGTATTAAGAGTGGGGCGTGTTTGTGTGTGCATGTGTGTGTGTGTGTGTGTGTGTGTGTGTGTGTGTGTATGTCTGTGAATGTGTATGTGTGTCTGTGTGTTTGTTTGTGTTTGTGCATGTGTGTGTGTGTGTGTGTGTGTGTGTGTGTGTGTGTGTGTGTGTGTGTGTGTGTGTGGCTGTGAACGTGTGTGGTGTATGTATGTGTATGTGTATGTGTGTGTGTGTGTGTGTGTGTGTGTGTGTGTGTGTGTGTCTGTGTGTGTAGGTATATGTGTGAATGTGAATGTGTGTGTGTATGTGTGAATGCGATTGTGTGTGTGTGTGTGTGTGTGTGTGTGTGTGTGTGTGTGTGTGTGTGTGTGTGTGTGTGTGTGTGTGTGTGTGTGTGTGTGTGTGTGTGTGTGTGTGTGTGTGTGTGTGTGTGTCTCAGATCAGTCTACATGGTTATACTTTTGGACGCACTGTGACTAACGAAAACAACAACTAACTATAGCTGCTACTAGAAGCTGACATCATATTCATACGAATCACATTTCAAACAACAT